>NC_082656.1:52505503-52838837 GCF_028023285.1 Balaenoptera ricei
CCATGTTCCTGGATTGGAAGAATCAACATTGTGAAAATGACTCTACTACCCAAAGCAATCTACAGATTCAATGCAATCCCTATCAAACTACCACTGGCATTTTTCACAGAACTAGAACAAAAAATTTCACAATTTGTATGGAAACACAAAAGACCCCGAATAGCCAAAGCAATCTTGAGAACGAAAAATGGAGCTGGGGGAATCAGGCTCCCTGACTTCGGACTATATTACAAAGCTACAGTAATCAAGACAGGTTGGTACTGGCACAAAAAGAGAAATATAGATCAATGGAACAGGCTAGAAAGCCCTGAGATAAACGCACGCACATATGGTCACCTTATCTTTGATAAAGGAGGCAAGCATATACAGTGGAGAAAAGACAGCTTCTTCAATAAGTGGTGCTGGGAAAACTGGACAGCTACATGTAAAAGAATGAAAGTAGAACACTCCCTAACACCATACACAAAAATAAACTGGAAGTGGGTTAAAGACCTAAATGTAAGGCCAGACACTATAAAACTCTTAGAGGAAAACATAGGCAGAACACTCTATGACATAAATCACAGCAAGATCCTTTCTGGCCCACCTCCTAGAGAAATGGAAAGAAAAACAAAAATAAACAAATGAGATGTAATGAAACTTAAAAGCTTTTTCACAGCAAAGGAAGTCATAAACAAGATGAAAAGACAACCCTCCGAATGGGAGAAAATATTTGCAAATGAAGCAACTGACAAAGGATTAATCTCCAAAATTTAGAAGCAGCTCATGCAACTCGATATCAAACTAACAACCCAATCCAAAAATGGGCAGAAGACCTAAATAGACATTTTTCCTAAGAAGATATACAGATTGCCAACAAACACATGAAAGAATGCTCAACATCATTAATCATTAGAGAAATGCAAATCAAAACTACAATGAGATATCATCTCACACCGGTCAGAATGGCCATCATCAAAAAATCTACAAACAATAAATGCTGGAGAGGGTGTAGAGAAAAGGGGACCCACTTGCACTGTTGGTGGGAATGTAAATTGATACAGCCACTATGGAGAACAGTATGGAGGTTCCTTAAAAAACTACAAATAGAACTACCATACGACCCAGCAATCCCACTACTGGGCATATACCTTGAGAAAACCATAGGTCAAAAAGAGTAATGTACCAAAATGTTCATTGCAGCTCTATTTACAATAGCCAGGACATGGAAGCAACCTAAATGTCCATCGACAGATGAATGGATAAAGAAGACGTGGCACATATATACAATGGAATATTACTCAGCCATAAAAAGAAATGAAATGGAGGTATTTGTAATGAGGTGGATGGAGTTAGAGTCTGTCATACAGAGTGAAGTAAGTCAGAAAGAGAAAAACAAATACAGTATGCTAACACATATATACGGAATCTAAGGAAAAAAAAAAAGGCCATGAAGAACCTAGTGGCAAGATGGGAATAAAGACACAGACCTACTAGAGAATGGACTTGAGGATATGGGGAGGGGGTGGGGTGAGATGTGACAGGGTGAGAGAGTGTCATGGACATATATACACTACCAAATGTAAAATAGATAGCTAGTGGGAAGCAGCCGCATAGCACAGGGAGATCAGCTCGGTGCTTTGTGACCACCTAGAGGGGTGGGATGGGGAGGGTGGGAGGGAGGGAGATGCAAGAAGGAAGAGATATGGGAACATATTGTATATGTATAACTGATTAACTTTGTTATAAAGCAGAAGCTAACACACCATTGTAAGGCAATTATACTTCAATAAAGATGTTTAAAAAAAAAAAAGTAAATCAAGAATCTCAGTTACTTTGTACAATAAAGGTTTTATTTCTTGCCTAGGGGAATTCTAATGCAGGTCAGGTGGCTGGCTTCCCAAGGAAGCTGTTCTCCAGGCAGTGATTCAGTGGTCCAGGCTATTCTGATCTGTGAAACGGCCATATCAACATGCAGTTGAAAACACAGTTATCAATTAATAACTGCCATTTATTTATTTAAAAAAACAGAGGTTGAGGCAATTCATTTTGCAATAAGAGAGGAAAATGTTAGAGTGATAAAGAGAAAACAGGGCTTCTACCACAGATTTTGAAAAGTTTAGTAAGTAATGATATTGAGTTGACATAGTGTTTTTATCTTTTAAATACTTTTAATAACCCATTTGATAGGGAACAGAGCAATGTAGTAGAAAGGAGGGTAGGTTTTGAATCCCAGCTCACCTCAGTAGGAAAAGAGACACGTGGAGAACTTCCCACCGGTTGTTAAATGCTCTGGGCCAGAAGTGACAATGCTTTTTACAACACTTTGCTCAGACATAGCCACATGGCCTAACTGCAAAGGTCTGTGAAATGTGGGGAAGCACATGGCTATGTGGTGAACAGTGAACATCTCTGCCCCAGTGATCAAAAGCACAGGCTACTGGTATGTAATAATGGTAGCCATTATCATTAATCTCACTTTAGAGATGATAAACCTTGAAGCACAGAAAGGTAAGGAACTTTTCCAAAGTTGCAAAGTGGTTAAATCAGGGCTTAAACCCAGGTGATCTGGCTCTACAGCCCACACTCCTAACCATAAGAGTGTGTCATTTGCACAGGGTCACTATTAATTATCTATGGCTTTTAGCAAATCATTTGATATTTCTTCGTTCTCCCGTTTGCAACTGGGGGTAAGGATATCTATCCATTGGACCATATTGATCACAAATAAAGATATGTCTTTTGCGGATAGAATTTTTACCATTCTTGAATTACCACTGGATGCCAGGGATGATGTATTTTTTATCTGCTATAGTCTCCCTATACCCCAATAATGACGAGAATCATGATGATGATGATGATGATGATGATGATGATGGTGGTGGTGGTGGTGGTGACAATGAGGACAATCGGTATCCGACAGGTACGAAGACTTAATATCATGCTCTATACTAAGCACCTAACAAACACTATTCCATTGAATCCTCATGATAATACTATGCTCAATATTATACTCCACTTGACAGAAGGAGAAAATGACGTTCAGAAGGCTTTCAATAATTTGACCCAGGCTGAGTAAGTGACAGAGCTGGAATTCAAAGACCTGCCCTCATTTCTACTACACTGCTCTGTCCTCTATCAAATGAGTTGCAATAAAAGAAGTATTTAAAAAATAAAACACTACGTCAACTCAAATTGTCATTACTCATTAAAATGTTTTAAATCTGTGATAGAAGTCCTGTTTTTTCTTTATCACTCTAACATTTTCCCCTCTTATTGCAAAATGTATTGCCTCAAACTCTGGTCTTTTTGATAAATAAATGACAGAAGTAGAAGTTTCTTGAAGATTGTGACTAGATCGTCGGCTTAATGTATATGTCACATAGTGGTAGGAGCTTAATAAATATAATCAGAATTATATATAATATGCCATAATACACAGTTCCACGTGTCAGTCTCTGTTTCTCCCTTTTCCAAGTTTGTTTTGCTCATCATTATTTCATTCCATACAAAGTCTAATTAGTATTCACATCTCTAGTACTGGTCTGGTCTTTTACAAACCTCATATTGCTTTCTATTAAAAACATCCTCTTTGGGGCTTCCCTGGTGGCGCAGTGGTTGAGAGTCTGCCTGCCGGTGCAGGGGACACGGGTTCGAGCCCTGGTCTGGGAAGATCCCACATGCCGCGGAGCGACTGGGCCCGTGAGCCACAACTACTGAGCCTGAGCGTCTGGAGCCTGTGCTCCGCAACAAGAGAGGCCGCGATGGTGACAGGCCCGCACACCGCGATGAAGAGTGGCCCCCCACTCGCCGCAACTGGAGAAAGCCCTCACACAGAAACGAAGGCCCAACACAGCCAAAAATAAACATAATAAATAAATAATAAATAAAAATTAAAAAAAAAAATCCTCTTTGGGGCTTCCCTGGTGGCTCAGTGGTTGAGAAGCTGCCTGCCAATGCAGGGGACACGGGTTCGAGCCCTGGTCTGGGAGGATCCCACATGCCACGGAGCAACTGGGCCCATGAGCCGCAACTACTGAGCCTGCGCGTCTGGAGCCTGTGCTCCGCAACAAGAGAGGCCGCGATAATGAGAGGCCCGCGCACCGCGATGAAGAGTGGCCCCCACTTGCCGCAACTAGAGAAAGCCATCGCACAGAAACGAAGACCCAACACAGCCAAAAATAAATAAATAAATTTATAAAAAAAAAAAACAAAAACAAAATCCTCTTTAAGCGATATCTTTTGTTTTGTCAATTTCTATTTCCCTGTATCTAGAAAAATAATAGTGTTCCTTAATAGGTGATGATCCCACTTGCCACCAAGTTATGGCTGGTTTTATCGTTCAGATTAGCAGAAGCAGGAAGAGTAACAGAAAGTGTATTTTAAGGACCATGCCTGTGCTTAACAACAATGTCTGTGAGGGCTGGCTTTTATTTTATTTTATTTTATTTTGAGACATTAAATAGACTATGGGCTAGAGGAATTCTTCCTTTACTGTGAGATCTCTGGTCTTAACTTCTGAGATGAAACTGTTTTTTTATGAAAACAAATCCCACAACCCAGGACTCACTTAATCCCTCAAGGTCAGGGACTGTGTCTCATCCTTGTCAATCCCTGCCCCTTCACAGGAGCCTGTGAGCCCAAAAGATGTCTGCTAAATATTTGTTGAATCCTCCAAGTTCAAAAATAAAAGAGTTCTCAGCAGTTCTATACACTAATGCAAACATTCACTCTCTCTCTCTCTCTCTCCCTGAGGTAGCTTCCTCTTCAGAGTTTTCTCACGTCAGTTTTTTCTACCACTAGCATGTCAGGCCCCAGGGACATAACCCCATCCAAGTATGAACGCAAACATTTTAACTATTTTGTTCAAATTCTTTGAATTTCGAAGTTTTGGTCCCAAGTCCTCTCCACTTTGCTCCTGGATCTATGTGATAAAAAGTAAGAAACTTCCTTTTCCTCCTATTGTGGGGAATTATGTTGTATCTGCTCCCTCTTCTCCGTGGTGAGTAGATTTCTCATCCCCTTCCTCCAGCCTCAGGTTTGCCCTGCCTTTGGGAATGGAAAATACTGCTTTCCAAACACATCTCTGCATCTTCACACCTTAAGCTTAGACGTGTCTTTTTCAAGTCTTTGTTTCTGCTTTGTTTCTCACAAATACAATAAACTGTGTAGAAAATTGACCTCTGTGGGGAAAGTTCAGTGGACATTACTAGAGCAAAGAGAATGAGGAAAGGCAGGGTGAAAAATATTTTTCTTGAAAATTCCAGATTCTGAAATGACCAGAAACACACCCTGGTGAAAGTAAGGGCGTGCTTTCGTTCCAACATTCATCTAATTCCATCCTGGCTGCAAACTAATCTAGGTGAGTCAGTTGCTTGCTTTTAACTCTGTCTCCCCTCAGTTTACACTTACAGAGGTTCCACGTCTTTGGAATCCTTCATAATACGCCTCATATTCTTGGCATTTGGCATTTATTTATGGAAAAGACCTTTGCATTACAGTGTGATAAAAACAGAGTTGCATGTTTACTAACTTCTCTATGTTCAACTAACCACTATGAGAGTGTATTTTCCTTATGCTTATTACATGTTGAACTTTACTTGGTAACATACAAAATTAGAAGAGTCTATGATTCTGAGTTTATTACTTTTGGAAGAGAAATAATTCAATTTTTTTTATCTTTCTCTTTTTAATTAAATTACAGTTTATCTAGTTTTTATTTTCCCCTTCACTCCTCCACGTCCTTCTTTTATGTTTCCTCGCCGGTCACACTCCATGTCTGGTCTGTACTTGTGGGCAAGTAATAACTCTTGTTTACAATTCTTTCTGAAACTGTTCTCAGAGATGCTGAGCATGCATCATTTTAAGCATTCATTGATTCATTCATTCAACAAATATATGTTGACCATCAGCCATCTACCAGGCTCTACTGTAGACACTGGGAACAAAATAGCCCCTGCCTTTTGGAACTTAGTAAAGGGAGACAGACAATAAACACAAAAATACATATATACGTGTGAGTGTATACACATACACACACACATATATATATATGAAAAATGTAGAGGGTGACACGAGTTTTAGAGGAAAATAATGTAGGATAAGTGAATCAGGAATGCCAAGGATGAAAAAATATATATATTTTTATAGGATCATTAGGTAGAGTCAATTAGGAAATCAGTAAACAGCTATAGTAGTAATCCTACCTAACTTTCTCTAATTCATATTGAAATTAGAAGACCTGAAGATAAGGGAGGTGAAAACCACTTTATTTTGTTTGCGAATGGAAAGTATGATGCTATTTACATTTCTAGTTATCCCTAGAAATTCATAATCAACATTTTAAAAAGATCCCATGTCTAAATGGGAGGGAAATCCAAAAGGGAGGGAATATATGTATGAGTATGGCTGATTCATTTTGCTGTGCAGTTGAAGCTAACACAACATTGTAAAGCAACTATACTCCAATAAAAATTAATTCTAAGAGTAAAAAAATGAAAAGATCCCATGATATACATCTTCTATCTGTCTGTCTGCCTGTCTATCCATCCATCCATTCATCCACCCACCCATCCATTCCTTCTTCCATCCACACATCTATCCTACCCAGTCACTGACAATATGGGCCAGGAGAGTCATGGCCAGGGCTGAACTCAGAGGTCCATGGGAGTAGAAGAAACATGTTGCCTGGACGCTAGCAGAAGGCCATTAATTATTTAATTAATTATTTCTATTTTCTTGAGCCTACCATGTGCCAGGCGCTACAGTATTCTAGAATCCGGAGATATGAGATTGACAGGCTCCTGGCCCTCAAAGAGCTTATGTTCTAAGCTTTCAAAAAAGGCAATACAGCTCCCTACAATGCAATCTCACCATTGGCCTGGGTAAATGCTCTAAGGCAGTGGGCACTTAGAATTAAAATCCACGTGACTGATTTTTTTAACTTTAATAATATGTTTTATTTAACAAACTATATCCAAAATATTATCATTTCAATGTATAATCAATATAAAAATTCTTTTTTCAAACTAAGTCTTCAAAATCCCATATATGTTTTATACTTACAACACATTTCAATTCAGATTAGCCCTAATTCAAGTATTCAACTGCCATCTGTGGCTATTGGCTGCCATACTGGACAGCACAGCTACAGAAAATGGCATATGACAATTTTTAAGGGGCTAGTCCCACTCATATACATGTACTAGCCTAACTCTTTTGTCCCAGCCCTCTCTCATCCATTGCTTAGGAATTCTCTCTTCTTACCTGGTGGTCAACTTCACCAACCATTCCCACTTTTCCATATGACACCTAACCTTTATATATAAAGTAATGTCTTCCCTGTTACAACCTTGACACTTTAACAATGAGATTCTTACCTATGTTTACTCAGACTACCTTATGTGTAGGCTATTACTGGCCTGATCTGGCCTCTAGAACTTTGCTATTGGTTGCTGAATCTCAGTATATCAGTTAACATGGTTTGGCCACAAGTGACAGAGTTCTCTAACAATGACTTAAAATATTTTGGCATTTATTTTTTTTACTTGTCATGAAGTCTGGAACTAGAGAATCCCAAAGATGACTTGGAAATCAAGGCTCGGGTATCTCTCCACCCTTCCCATGCCATCCACCTCTGCCATCCTCCTTAGGTTGGCTTTAAACTCTCATTTATTGCCTCAGAGTCTCAAATCAGTTATTTAAGCTCCAAAAAACATTCTAGTCACACAAGCTCATACATGAAAGTGAAAGAATGGAGAACAGGCCAATGGCTTGTTCCTATGAACCTCTGTCTTTTAATCATGGAGGGAAAATATTTCTGCGATGTTCCCAGGAGATTTGCCTTATATCTTATTGGCCAGAATTAAGTCATATACCCACCACTAGCTAGAAGGATAACTGGAAACGTTCAGGGGCCAAAGGACTGGGGGAATTGACATTTTTGTTGGGCACCATTCAGACACTTGAAGTGAAGAAGAAGATCAGGGCAAGGGTCAAGCATGAGCCTGACTTAATCTGAAATCAGTAAAATGGATTATGAACTTTTTTGGGGTGGGGTGGGGCTGGAGAGATACTCTAGGCTGAGATGAAACCACGTGTGTGTGTGTGTGTGTGTGTGTGTGTGTGTATTGGTGTGTGTGTATGAGTGTGCACACTTGTGGGTATTGGGGGACAGGGTAGATGTCCTTGGATGAGGAATAATGGGGAGGACCAGTGAGATCATCATGGGTGACAGGACCAATTTTGAGAACATCTGAATGCCAGGTAGAGGGATTTTTACTTTATTATGTGGATAATGCGGATCCATTGAAGGTTTGTGAGCAAAGATTTGACAATAAAAAAAAATTTTAAGTGGCATTGTGCAGCCTATGTGTGGAGGTTAATCAATGCTGCCTCTGCTGGGGACGCTGCCTACGTGCAATGCTTTTCTGTTCACCCAAAATAAGAGAGCAAAATCCACATGATGTCAGCTATATAGTTCACAGAATCATCTCGGAGGAAAGTCCATAGTGTCTGGGAAGAGGATGAGGAATAGGAGTAATCTGACACTTCCAGACTGAAGAACTTTTAGTTCACTAAATTTAAAAGTTGACTAGTTATAAGAAGTACTTCCCATATAAAGATGAATAAGTAAAAGAGACTCATAGGGGTTATTTTTCAATTCCACAAATGATTATATCACAAAGGAGAATAAATGATTAATGAAAAAGTTGAAGGTCTGGAATTCAGGTAAAAGAAAATATCTTAAATTAGTATTAAAGATAAAAATAGTAATAAAATTAAGATATCATTCCTTAAATTCAGCTTTTATTTTTAAGCAGAGTGGCTCTTCATTCTCAAGAATAACCACAAGAGAAATGTTATAAAGGCATAGTCAGTGCATATTTGTATGGTTTTACCCTCTTTCTTCAGGTAGAAAAAAATGAGCTTAATTAGTCTACCATCATTAACGTTTTTTCAGTCCTATTGCTCTATAACCTTATAGCAGATTCTCCCTGGATAGCTTAATATTCTCTACCATTTAAAATCAAATTTCCCACATTGCTTTTATTTAAAAAGGTCACGTAGCCATAGATATAATCACCTGATTAGAAAACCTTCAGCTCCAGTGTTAAAAGTATACTGCTTTTATCTTCTAATGGGATGAGTTCAGACGGTCCCAAGCAATATTTTTAAACTGTCACATAATCCTTCACAGCTAATAAACCGTTCTACAAGATTATGGTTGATTATCCACAAGGTTGTGTAATTTATCCTATAGAGTGTTTTTTCTTCAGTATAATTGATGTCAACAAAATTCAGGAGTCATGATAAATTAACATCAATCTTTAAAATGGCAATTTATTATAGGATACAAACCAAAATTTAAAAAGATATATTTCCAGTTTGCCTTTAACTAAAGCAAAAAAAAATTCTGCTATTTGTTTTAACTGCTTAGATTTTATTGCTTTTGATCAAAGGCCATCACCTGATGTTTTAAGTAAGGAGCTGAGTATAATTTGATATTCAGAAGAACGTGCAGAAGAGTGATTTTTCTAAGCATGAATATATGTAACACATCAGAGATAATAACCTAATAGGAATGATCACAACATTGTACTGCGTGAGTTTAATGACATTAATTTAGCTCTGATTTTTAATCAGCAGATTAAAAAATGGTAGACGCTAAATACTGGGTTGGCCAAAAAGTTTGTTCGGGTCTTTCTGTAGTGTCTTAAACGAACCTTGTGGCCAACCCAATATTAAATACATATCTGTTGTAAAGAGTGAGCAACATCTTTCCAGAATGTTATTTCAATTTACTAGGTGTTACCCCAACTGCTACTGGATCCAGAAATAGCGGGATAAAACTGGTATGCAAGACATGTGGCTTAAATATTTGTAAAATGCTTATCTGCTGGGCTAGGAGAGTCTGCTTTAAATTGCAGCTAAGGGGATGGTCTAGCAAAGCGCTGAAGAAGTGTTTGATCTTGGTAAGTTACGATTTCCAAGAAGACTGAGTCCTCTGATTACTTCAAAAGATTTCCAACAAACTAAGGAAAACAAGCTTTAAAAAAGAAAATCTGGGGCTTCCCTGGTGGCGCAGTGGTTGAGAATCTGCCTGCCAATGCAGGGGACACGGGTTCGAGCCCTGGTCTGGGAAGATCCCACATGCTGCGGAGCGGCTGGGCCCGTGAGCCACAACTACTGAGCCTGCGTGTCTGGAGCCTGTGCTCCGCAACAAGAGAGGCCGCGATAGTGAGAGGCCCGTGCACTCCGATGAAGAGTGGCCCCCACTTGCCACAACTAGAGAAAGCCCTCGCACAGAAACGAAGACCCAACACAGCCAAAAATAAATGAATAAATAAATAAATAATAAAAATAAAGGAATTCCTTTAAAAAAAAAAAAAAAAAAAGAAACAGCAGAATGTCCCACCTGGCTTTCCCATCCCTGCAGACACAGGAATACAATTCCAGGCTTTGGGTGCCCTTTGCCTTAGCTTCTTTTACCTTTTCCAAGTCTGTAAGGCAGAGAATTTACTCAGTTCCATCAACACCACTTTTTTTCCTCCCGAACTGTAATTAGTATCAACAGTAAAAACAAACTCAGTCTTTAAAAGTCTGTGGTTGAACCATGCAGAGTTTGATGGATAGATTTCAGAGAAATCTCAATTTTTGCCTAGACCTCCTGAAATGAAGGACTCTAAGGAGAGTTTTACTTTTTCCCAATCCAGAATAGCAACACCAGAAGGTTGTTGAGAAATTATTTTATTATTTCGTAAGATTTCCTGTTCTGCACTGTTCTTATATCAGCCTAACTCCACCTGTTTTCACAGAGAATGAAATTTTGGGGTTTCAAATTTAGACAGTGTATACTACAATTAGCAATGCAGACCTCTCTGTTTACATGCACAGAAACAGAAACTCTGAGACTGTTATAGCCACTTGACAGAGGACACAAAGTAGTAATAAACGGGGCACCCAAACTTGGGCCTTCTGACTCTCAGTACAGTAAATTTTTCACAGTTGGTTTTGGTCTCTTCTTGCACCACTATCATATAAATTAACACCCAGTAACGGCATTTACATGTTTGTTTGACTTGATATGAATAACACAATTTTGGCTATTTTTATGCAGCATCAACTCTCTCAGTTGCAGTTAATCAGGATCTGAGTAGGCACTGCAATTTTGACAATGCCGGCAGGAAATATCATGAAGTTAGTAGCTGCCAGTAAAGGCAGCAAGACAGAAGGTACAGTAGACCAACATTCCAATCAGCCTTTTCCTCCCATCATCCTCATTTTCCTTCGACAGGAAAAAGAACATTAGAAACTAACAGTATCTTCCATATTTTAGATCACTGTGGGAGGAATAAAATCCAAAATTCATGCCTACAGGATTTGAGTTGAGTAAGGAAATAGCTGTACCAACCACATTGAAGAATCTAGAACTTCTCAGTTATCGAACAAATCATTTTATAGTAGAATGCATACCTGAAATAGAGGATGTACTATCCTCCTGCTCATATTTCTTTGAAGAACCTAGTCACACCCGATTCACACACCTGTTTCCCTTTTGATCTTAAAGGATATATGGGATGCAACTTCCCATGTATCTGATAGCTCCTTTTGTTGCAAGTGACAAAAACAAGACAAATCCAAACAAACCAACCCTTACGCTTCTTAGCCCCAAAAGGAGGGAATTTTGCTCCCATCACTACCATGGAAAGGGCCTGAATTTGGCCTCAAGGACAACTCAGGGCAGGGACTCGACCACTGTCCAGATATTTCTCTTTCTCTTCATTGCTTGTCTCCATCTTTCTCTAAATATTAGTTTCATTCTCTGCTGCTACGTCTGATACGGTCTCTCTCCACATAGCAAGGATATGTACACCAGCAACTCTGGGATTATATCCTTTATAGTCTTGCAAAAGGGAGAAGAGAAAAATTCTCCACCAGTTTAACTCAGGTAGCCAAAACCTAAGGAAAGATTCTGTTTGTCCTGTCTTGGATCATGTGCCTACTTTGAGCCAGTCAGAATTTCTGTAGACAGAAATTTTGCTGGTCCTAACTCTGGCCATGTCCAGGGCATAGAGTTTTTGCCAGAGTAAGGTAAAGTAGCACAGACATCACCACGTTAGGAACCCTAGGTGTAGTAACTACCCCAGTTTGCACCTAATAATAGCTAATAGTGAACACTCAGGGCATGCCTACCATACTACTACCAAGAGTCTAAGTGCTTCACACTTATTAACTATCTTATTCCTCATTGCCCTATGAGGACGGTTCAACTGATACTTCTACATTAGATGAAACTGAAGCTCATTGGGGTTAAACAATTTGTCCAGGTCACACAGGTAGGTGGCAAGGCCATTGACCCTTGGCCCAGGACATGAGCTATTAGTTTGTACAGCGTATTTTTACATCCTGGAGGCTCACTGGCAAACTTTTGGCCACATCTACAGAGATCCCTCCTTCTTTATCTCTGGCACTTGGGGATAGTTTCTTATTTAAAGACAACTCCTTCACTTTTTAATCCATCACCTTTTGCTTCCCCAGGGACTTGTCTATCAATCATTACTCCTTTACCTATATCTTTAAACACTTCCATTTTACTAGATCATCTCCCTTAGTTTTATCAACACCCAAAATCTCTTTACTGTTATCATTCAAGCTTTTTAAAGCAATATTTTTTACTCACTGCCTCCACTTCATTACCTTTTTTCCATTCCCTGCAAACCACCACATCTGCCATCTGCCCTATTCTCACTCTCTCTTACACACAGTATTTCAGGCGAGTAGTTTTATTAGTGATTTTACTGCCATTGAGTTTCCAAAGGCTAAAACCAATGGACACTCTTCAGTCCTTTCCTCTACCTCTGCTCCAGTTAACATTCTTACCCTCTCCCTTTGTAAAGTTCAATGCCTCTCCCACTCCTAAGACTATTTCCTCTCATTATTTTTTGAACCATTCTTCTTTGGCCACCCCTTAAATGACACACCTCTGCAGGGTTCTGTTTTTTACTCTTCCGTTTCCTTGCTCTGGGAGAACTCCTTAGGAATTCTCACACACACCTATGAATCTAACTTTTATCTTCATGCTGGTAACTCCCCCATGTATAGTTCCGGTTCTGAGTTCTTCTCCCTGAATTCTAGATCCATATATCTGATTTCTTCAAATACCTTCACTTGGACCTTGTCTTATAAGCCATAGGGATCAGTGAATAGCTTCCAGCTGTATAGGGGTATGATCAGATTTTAATTTTATAAAAAAGAAAATACTTAGGAAGCATCATGAAGCCTGAGCTAGGACTCTTCGTAAGATCGCTTAAGAAGAGATTGAAATAGTGCTGAGATAATGAAACATTGAATTAGAACACTTTGGATGGAGAAAAGGGATATGTGAAATATTTCAGACGTAAAATGGACTAAATCTGGTAATTCATTGAATGTAGGTACAAGAGAGGAGTGCTTAGGAGTGACTTCTGGATTTCTGACTGAGATAATTGGATGGATGGAGATGCCATCAAACGAGACTGGAATAAAAGAACGAGAACAAGTTCTGAAACGGAAAACAATACACACAGCTGTAAGACTGTTTGAGTCCTTCCTCCTCTCTCTTCTCTGCCCACCTTTTTAAACATACAGATTTACTTTAGCTTATATGGGCTCCAGGTTCATCCCTACATCTGCTGGATAGGGACCCACATAACCCCCTTACAAAGCTGGAACGGAAATATTTTTAAGAAAAACAAATGAAGAAAAAAAAATCTGCTGCTACTCCAGGAGGAATTCTCTAGGTTAAAACAAACTGCCTGGTCCCAGAGCAAATGAATTCTAGCTACTTGCTCAACTTACTTCTATGATGCAAAAGCTCTTCCCTGTTTGCCTAACTTCCTGGTCCCCTGCATCAACTTTAACTATTAACCTTTGTTCCCTCTCACTCACTAAACTCTCTTTTTGTACCTGTCTGTTCTTCAAAAAGCAACTTTGTATCATCAATCCATTGGGGATACTGTTAGTCACTTCAGTGCTTTATTTTGAGGGGCTACAGTCTATTTCTTTTCATCTATTTTCTTCAGTATTCCTCCCCATAGCTGATACTAGACCACTTCCCAGCCCCAAACTGGGACTTTACATTTTGTTTTGCACAGATACAAGGAAGTCTGGGCCAAATGTTCCTTGTCTTAGTTTAGTAATCTGTTTATAAGTCACATATGTGCATCACAACAATGTACTAGACCTGGCTAATATTAACATTGTTATCACACACTAACGCCCTTAAAAAATAGGCACAACTGGTGCTTCATATGTATGAGACCGGCATCATATACTGAAATATTAAACGAATCTCCTCTGGCTTTACAATGCCTACAATGGGCCATTCTCTAGCTTTTTATGTTGTCACCATGGGTATGGAACAAAGGAACAGATTTGGAAACATGGAATAAATCTTAACTCTACACGAAAGCAGAGTCCACTGGAATTCCACCAAGGAGAAAGATCCCCTGATCTCCCTGTGCAGTGGCCCAGTGTTTTATACGAGGAAACTATTCCTCTATTCTCAAATTTACATATCTGAGAGCAGGGCATAGTGGGTAAGGAACACGCACTGACCTTTATGGGTTTACTTACTATAAACACAGATTTATCCTCAGACGATGATGTTTACACTAGATTATAAGATAGGAGTGGAGGCAAAAGAATCTCATGACACAGGACACTAGCAGTAGAGAAAAATACAATACCACCTATGATACTATAAAAACTTGCCGATGTATGAGAGTGGGAATTAAATTTCATACTTATCTATCTACAAATTTGATTGATAAACTCCTGCCACACCATCTACCACGTCTGAATTCTATTCTCCTGCGTCTCCCCTTCAAGGACATTTTCATTCGATATAAGCTTGATAGAAATATGTGGGAGCTACAGGAGCATACAATTGATCTTTACAGGGTGCCGAGTCTCCCAATGGAAAGGAAACGTAATTTAATATTTTTCAAGGAATGAACTACTAAATTATTTTTATAGACCTTCGGGTGGGATCCTCAGAAAACAGAGAATTACTTTGCTGAGTCAAGTATTTTTTAAATTCCTTGTTTAAAAAGTATGTGATGAATGAATTCTATTTCTTTAATATTTATTTTAAATTAAGAGCAAATGATGCCTAGTTTCTCAATTTTGAAGCAAAAAATATTCAAATCTACAGGGCATACATATGAGCACAAACACACTGGCCTCTAGCATTTTTCATGTTGCTGCTTTTAACACATGTGGAAAAGTGCTTCACCTGGCCCAAAATCACAGTTCATTTATTAAAAATCACTATCGAAACCACACCCATAAAAAGTATTCATAGGAATTCAATAGCTCCTGAGCATGTCTCCAAGGCTATTTTAATGATTATAACGCTCTGAGAGATTGAGGGCTACATTTGAAATCTTAATTCCTGCTCTGAGACTTACAGATTTTATCCAAGAACTAACAGTGTTAGCGTAAACATACCCTAAAGGGTCAGACTTGCTAATGCACATTTAATTCTTTCCGTGGAGGACCATCTCCCTCGAGAAAACTATCCAATCATAAAAGTAACAAAGATGTGCAGCAAGGGTCTGACACTGAATATAGAATAAGTAGAGAAGGAGAGAGCTGGGTTTTGATCACAGTCTTTAACAAAATCCTTTTACCACTGGGATTTCTGGTTACCTAAACTCATCACTTCTAATCTGGAGAAATGCAGGAGGCCCTCAGGCCCAAGTAGGAGAAAGTTATGTGGCCAACATGGAAAATACATCTCTGAAAGGAGAAGTGTCATTTCTTAGTTAGTGCTCATGAAAATTCTGATAACTTAGAAAGAAACCATCATTATTATTCATATTCTCTGAAAGTGCTCGCTATTTACTACTAGGCTTAATGTAAAAGAAAACATAAATTCTTTTAGCAGCATAATTCAACAGCTCTACACTGTATGCTTGCTATTGCAGGGAAATGGCAATCCTCAGGAGTTTTGTAATATAGTCTCTAGTAGCATTCACTCATTTATTAAGACAGTAATAAATAGTTATTCTGAATAAGATTCTCACTAGGGTATTAAAGCTTCTTGGAAATTATGACAAATGAGCAAAGCGGATTTGTTGTTTGTAAGTAAAGTAGTTCAGAAGTTTTGCCTTAAGACTGAGCTCTAAGTTAACCTCATCTAACTTAACAACTCTCCATTTTAGGAATTTTTTTTTTCTATCTGTAAATATTAGTGAAGGTTAGAAACTGGTTTACTTCACGAAGCTAGTTCTCTTTTAGAAAGATAGTACTGCCATAACCACCAGCTTGGATTAACATGGATGAGAAGTTCTCTGCCCAAACTTCAAATAAATGAAATCACCTAGGTGTGTCTTTTTATTCACTGCCACCCCCAATTCTCGAAAGGGGTATGACAGTCCTTCCCTGACACACAGTTGACATTGGGGAGGAGGCTCACAGACCATGTGCCAGTTACCCCAACTTCTACTCCAATCGGGCTTTGAGTTTACATACAATTCAGGTATCCAGGGTGCACCAGACCATCGACATAATAGCCAGCTGTATAATAGGACACTTTCAAAATAACTATACAGAGCAAAGTATAAACTGCTTCACGTGAAAATAAACTTATTTTCTTAAGGTGTACTACTGATATATCAGGAGCTTGATCTTGTCGAGGTTAGAGGCAAGTTCAACCACTACTTTTGCCCTTCAGCCTACTCTAAACATGCCTTTGCTACTCACTTCTTTAACATTTACCTCTCTGAAGTCATGTTGGTTTATTACTCTGCTAAGTAATTAAGTTAGTTAATTACTTTAAGCAATTACAGCAGTTGTTTAATTGTAACAGAAAATTTATATGAATGTATTCAGAATTCTAACTAGAAATAAAATTACCTTATGTGGTGATTAATTTTACATGTCAACTTCACTGGACTGTGGGATGCCTAGATAGCTGGTCAAACATTATTTCTTAGTGTGTCTGGGGGGGGGGCGGTATAGCTAAAAGAGGTTTGCAGCTGACTCAGTAGACTGAGTAAAGCAGATGGCCCTCCCCAATGTGGGTGGGCATCACTCAATCCGTGGAGAGCCTGAAAACAGCAAAAAAGGCAGAGGAAGGTTGCATTCGAGGATCTCTTGCCTCACTGCTTGAGCTGATGCTCCTGGTTCTCAGACCTTTAGACTCAGATCAGAATCTATATGCCATCAGCTCTTGAGATCTCAGGTCTTCGAACTACACATCTGCGGCTTTCTTGGGTCTCCAGTTTGCAGAAGGCAGATAGTGGGACTTCTGAGCCTCCATAATCACATGAGCCAGTACCTTATAATAAATCTATACATATATATGTATTTACTATAAATACATATATATACACATACACATAACTACATATATATATATATATAATACACACGTATATATGTGTATATATCCTATTAATTCTGTTTCTCTGGAGAACCCCAATATACCCTACATTTGAAAACCTGTTTTTCCCCCCAAACTGTAAAGGTTATCGATGGGACCAGTGAAGTGTGCACCACTGAAACACAACACATCCACATCCCAATCACAGTCGCCTCCTCTCTGTCAAGTGCCCTCCCAGACCAAAGGACAAACTCATGGCCAATTACACTGTTCTTCTGCAGTCTGCTTATTATGTCATTGGGTTTGCAGACCTCACAGGAGAGTTAGATAAGTACATGGCTTCAGGGATTTTATTCTATTTATTCATTTAGTCAATAGTTCATAGTCAGTAGATATTCTTCTATTTTAAATTAGTATATGCTAATGTCTTCTGCATCTTGCCAGTTGATGGCTTTTGTGCAGCAAAAGACTAACTTTGAGTCCCCAGAACTAGCCGATCATCCAACAACCATGGCAGTCTCTGGTTCTCTGAGATGCAAAGCAAATTTCAAATGATAAATTCCATTTGGCTTAAGAGAACTGAAACAGTCTAGTGTGTTTATTCCCCAGAGTTCCCTTTGTTTCTGTCAAAGGTAATGCATTTTTAATGTACGATTAAATATTATGATAGAAAATACATAAGTATATAATTCTGAACTTTTCTACAGCTGAGGGAATCCTACATTTATTTCCAATAACTATTCCACTGAATTTAATTGTAATATTAAAGAAAGATCTTATTGAAAATTATTAAATGATTTGCTCTCTGTGATGAGTCAACCTAAAAGATACATTTACATTTTAACTATTAAATATAACTAGCACTAAAAGCTAAAACCAATCAAACAGAATAACTAAACTAAGTTTCAGCTTTATACATCCAAACAAAAGAGAGAAAACAGAATTGAGGCCCCTTGATTTGCATTAGATTTGGGCGATTCCTCGTCTAACTTAATTCTCTCATCCAGAGAGTCAAGTTGACTTGCAGGAATGAGCAGAATTGAATACTTCCTAAGAACTTACCTAAGAACTGGGGAGGTCTATACCCATATAGGTTCATGCAAATCAGCCCTATTTGGGTCCATGATTGGTTTTGGTCTTTGGTACCACCATGTTCAACCCCCTGTAGGAGAATGTCAAAAGGTCATTGACTATGAATTCAGTTAGGAAAGCAAGGTCCCTCCTACAAACAGAAGGGAACTCCAGAAGAATTTTTTCTGTCTTCTCCAAATTCAGAGGCTTCTCAGCTTATGGTTCTAAAGATGGAGAAAATGTTGAGTAGAGGAAAACACAGTTACTACAAAATAATAATTTGGCAGCCTAAATGAGAATAAAAGATGCATGATTTAAAAAGTTTGGTGTTGTCATTGTTAAAACACCTCATTTGTTCAAAACAAACTTCCAGGAGCACAGCTAAATATTACAGCATAAAATGAATACCAAGATATAGCTGGAGTAATAAGAAATGCTGACAGATCATCATGTAAAATAAGGGAGTTTTCATTTTAGAGATGAACAGAAAAGACAAGAAAATAAGTAATTATCTGTCTGCCTTTTGAGTACAAATTCCAACTGCCAAGAAGGTACCATTAATTATTGTTCAAAGTAAATACATCCTTGCCTTCTTTTCAGAGGACTCTTTGTTTAATCTCTCTGGAATTTTTGTTTCATTTTTTAAGTCCTCTGCCTCAGTTGCTGACAGACAAGGTTTCTCTCCTCTTAGGCTAGACCTTTCTTTCTTTCTTTTTTTATTTTTTAACATCTTTATTGGAGTATAATTGCTTTACAATGGTGTGTTAATTTCTGCTGTATAACAAAGTGAATCAGCTATAAGTACACATATATTCCCATTTCTCCTCCCTCTTCCGTCTCCCTCCCACCCTCCCTATCCCACCCCTTTAGGTGGTCACAGAGCACTGAGCTGATCTCCCTGTGCCTTGCGGCTGCTTCCCACTACCTATCTATCTTACATTTGGTAGTGCATATATGTCCATGCCACTCTCTCACTTTGTCCCAGCTTACCCTTCCCCCTCCCCGTGTCCTCAAGTCCATTCTCTGCATCTGGGTCTTTGTTCCTGTCCTGCCCCTAGGTTCTTCAGAACCTTTTTTTTTTTTTTTTTAGATTCCATATATATGTGTTAGCATACAATATTTGTTTTTCTCTTTCTGACTTATTTAACTCTGTATGACAACCTCTAAGTCCATCCACCTCACAGCAAATAACTCAATTTCGTTTCTTTTTATGGCTGAGTAATACTCCATTGTATATATGTGCCACACCTTCTTTATCCATTCATCTGTCAATGGACACTAAGGTGGATTCCATGTCCTGGCTACTGTAAATAGAGCTGCAATGAATTTTGGTTTTCTCAGGGTATATGCCCAGTAGTGGGCTTGCTGGGTCATATGGTAGTTCTGTTTTGAGTTTTTTAGGAACATCCATACTGTTCTCCATAGTGGCTGTATCAATTTACATTCCCACCAACAGTGCAAGAGGGTTCCCTTTTCTCCACACCCTCTCCAGCATTTACTGTTTGTATATATTTTGATGATGGACATTCTGACTGGTGTGAGGTGATACCTCATTGTAGTTTTGATTTGCATTTCTCTAATGATTAGTGATGTTGAGCATCCTTTCACGTGTTTGCTGGCAATCTGTATATCTGCTCTGGAGAAATGTCTGTTTAGGTCTTCTGGCCATTTTTGGATTGGATTGTTTGTTTTTTTGATATTGAGCTGGATGAGCTGCATGTAAATATTGGAGATTAATCCTTTGTCAGTTGCTTCGTTTGCAAATACTTTCTCCCATTCTGAGGGTTGTCTTTTTGTCTTGTTTATGGTTTCCTTTGCTGTGCAAAAGCTTTTGAGTTTCATTAGGTCCCATTTGTTTATTTTTGTTTTTATTTCCCTTTCTCTAGGAGGTGGGTCAAAAGGATCTTGCTGTGACTTATGTCATAGAGTGTTCTGCCTATGCTGTCCTTTAAGAGTTTTATAGTGTCTGGCCTTACATTTAGGTCTTTAATCCATTTTGAGTATTTTTGTGTATGGTGTTAGGAAGTGTTCTAATTTCATTCTTTTACATGCAGCTGTCCAGTTTTCCCAGCACCACTTATTGAACAGGCCGTCTTTTCTCCATTGTATATTCTTGCCTCCTTTATCAAAGATAAGGTGACCATATGTGTGTGGGGTAAGTCTAAGAGCAGAAATTATGAAAACCAGAAGACATAAATCTGCTAAAGAACTACTAGCATCCACCTCAAAAGCTAGTAGTTATATTGACCGTTTAATGCATCCATCCGAAGACAATGACTTAACACATACTCACAGGGGTACTTGCATATCATTTGGTGAAGCATAACTTTTCAATTAGATCAAATGACTACTCTTCTAAATTAATTTATTTGCAATTCCAAGTTTTCTTATGCATATATAAAGCAATAGCTGTTAATATATTGGTTCCAAGACAGTATTTTTTGTATCATCAAAGGCCTCAGATAGATAATCAGATTAATTTTTAAATGCTTTGTTCTCATCCAATTTATCAAATCAAAGTAAGACTCTTTTTTAAGCTCATTCTTTCACTTGAACGTACAACAGGGTCTGAAACCTGTTGTAAATTCAGTTTTAAAGTTCAACATTAAATATAAAATTAATGCATGTTTTGGTGATATTTCAAATACAATTTTGATTGAGGTCAACATCAAAATAAAAACCTTTTTATTAAATGAAGAAACATATGGAGCAAAAATTTGGAATTGGCCATGGTACACACATAATTCAATATTGCATCCAATATTTTTTAATATTCTGCCAATTGAAATAGAAGTTGTATGTATACAAATTCATAAATATTTTTATATATATGAAGAATAATTGAATTATACATTTTTTGTTAAGCTGATCTTAAATATAAAATAAATACTTCATCACAGCACTATATGCTTTTTCTTTTTTCTGATCAATGTCAATAGTCAATAGAATTCTAGTATATTTGAGAATCTGGAGAACTACTTTTTAAATTAATTGTCTTAAAATGGTATTGATTGAACATTTGCAAATGAGTCCTCTAAATTTCAGCAGCATTTTGTTCAAAATCATTTAAAAATCTTGAATCAAATTATTCAGTGAATGAAGTGTCAGAGCACTTCAGCTTTTGAAGCTTTAATTGAATTGCTATTACTGAAAACTAGGCTTGAAAACAGGAAGACATTAAAATGTATTGCTTAATAGCAAGGGAGTAATTGAACAAATTAAATAATAAGAGCACAGCTGGCATACAATATGAAATTTTGAAATTCTATAATTGTGCTTCAGAATGATGCTTTCCAAACTATCCGTGATGAAGAACAATGTTTTAAAAAAATGTTCAGTCCTTCACAAAACAAAACTTCTGTAAAGCACAATAAAAATAAGTTTATGGAAAAATGAAATGGACAAAAAAACATAAAAAATTCAAGCCCGCATTTTTTTATCATTAGCGTATATGGACATAAAGTTACATTTTAATAAATATAATTAGAGCAACCATAACAGAGAAAAAATAAAGAATTACAAAAACTATACAAGTTGCTCACTGTACATAAAGGCAACTAATACATAGAAAGGTTATTAGATGCCTAAATTTTTGTCACTCTGAAATTGTAACCCAGAAAAAATTACAGTTGAAATATGGTTCTCTATGTTAAACACCTATACACACATTTTCAATGAGTAGCATGTACAGCAATATTTTTTTGAAATCATATATAATTAGATTTTGTAATATGTATAATTTTTCATATGTAATTAGATCTTTGTAATTTTATATATAGTTGTTTATAGAGTGTCAGATACAATTTGGAGGGGGTTGTTTTTTCTTAATTTATTTCATTTTTTTCTTCTTTTGATTTTCTTTTTCCTGGGTAATTTTTTTAAATTGAGGTATAGTTGATATATGATATTATATACATTTCAGGGGTGCAACATAGTGGTTCACAATTTTAAAGGTTATATTCCATTTATAACCTTTGAAATATTGGCTACATTCCCTGTGTTGTACAATATATTCTTGTAGCTTATTTATTTTGTGCACAATAGTTCGTAACTCTTAATCCCCTACCATGCCTTGCCCCTCAGCCTTTCCTGCTCCCTACTGGTAACATTAGTTTGTTCGCTATATCTGTGAGTCCCTTTTTTTTGTTACATTCACTAGTTTGTTTTATTTTTTAGATTCTATATATAAGTGATATCATACAGTATTTGTCTTTGTCTGACTTATTTCACTTAGCGTAATACCCTCCAAGTCCATCCATGTTGTTGCAAATGGCAAAATTTCATTCTTTTTATGGCTGAGTAGTATTCCGTTGCATATATGTACCACATCTTCTTTATTCATTCATCTGTTGATGGATACTTAGGTTGCTTCCATATCTTGGCAATTGTAAATAATGCTGCTGTGAATATCAGGGTGCATGTAACTTTTTGAATTAATGTTTTTGGTGTTTTGGACATATACCCAGGAGTGGGATTGATGGCCCACATGGTAGTTCTAGTTTTAGTTTTTGAGAAATCTCCATACTGTTTTCCACAGTGGCTACACCAATTTACATTCCCGCCAGCATGTGCATCAATATTTAAAGTTTTTAATGTGGCAACTGAACTTTTTCTTGGTTGTTAATTTATCTAATCTAGGTTGAATTGACAACAATGCTAACTTGCAAGAGATAATATGCATCTAAACTATTTCCTTTTTTATTAGTATAAAAATACAGGAGAGAAACCAGAGTCACAAATACATGCATGGGAATGGAAAACGATTTTTTTTATAACTTCAACAAATTCAAGTTATTATTTTTTTAACTTTTATCTAAAATCAAGCAAATGATACTGTAGTTTCAAAATTCATAACCCTTCATGGGTAACCAGTTCTGACAATTAGTCCTATGAAGTTATAGTTAAATTTGTTATATAATTTTATGAAAGCAATGAATTTCCTATGCAGGATCTTCTTGTGATGGAAAATAAAATTCAAAACCGTTCATCAAATTCATGAGGTATTTGGTGATAAACGTTTTCAGCTGTACAGTATCAAGATCATCACCTACTTCCTTGATAATTATTGGTTAATCATGTAAAGTGTTATGATAATCTATAGAAACTCTGTCTTCCAAGCTTCTCACTTTAAATTGTGCCCTTTGGTCTTTTCTGCCACTGAAAAATGTGTTGCATTCCTTCACTGTATGGATGCAATAAGAGCATCAAAAATTCCAAAAATATCAGATAAATAAGCAAGTCAAGAGTCCAATTACATCTTTAAAAACCTGGGACCAAACTGTTTTCTTATCTTGCAGAAACACATTCTCGACAGAATTTTACCCTTGATAACAATCATACCTCTACATGCAATAGCAGTTATAGATGATCAGTTTCTATATTATCACATAATAAAGAATATTATGAAATTTAACATCTTTGTAAAAGCGGTATGAAAACTATTGGTCTTCTTTTCCCTGAAATCACTTTCAACACCGTGTTCACCATTTTCTTTACTGTAACTATCACATTCAAAGAAGACATATCTTTTCAAGTATAAGAGCAAAGTTTATCTGCCATCAATAAATTAGGGTCAAAAATAAATAATATGCATCAGAAGCCAAAACAATCCACTGAGCTATATAAGTATACTTGTTTTTGAAATTCATTCAAGAACTGAGTACAAGAAGAAACCTAAATGAACCAAACTCTGGAAAACAACAAGGTCGCAAAAGAGAAAAACAATCCCCAGTGGCTATCATCTCTGAAACAGAGGGGGAGCAATCTGCTACTGATAAAGGTAATGAGTAACCAGGCTAATGTTTAACAAACCTTTTAGGGCTGTGTGTGAGCTGGCCTGATGGATTAGTAACCCAAGGAACCCAAGTCACAAAGGGAAAGTATATCACCCTCCAACTCTTTCCCTCACATCTTTACAGGGGCTGATACCCTAAAACTGGGGCAGGGAAGGAGAGTTCAAAGAAATTACTGTTGGCACTCCAGGTTTTTGGTTAAGGAAAACTGGGGGAGGGGCAGGAAAGCTGAGAGAAATCTCTCGGGGGTAATCCCTGGTTTCACAGAGTGTAGGCCAGCTATAACCACCTGCCAAAGGCCAAGGGTGGTGCAGCAGGAATGAAAAAGATAACCCAAGGCACAGGAAGCAGAGAAAAGAACTGGAGATCAAAGAGAATTCCCCAAACCACCCAAAAGTGCTGGCAACCAGAATGTAAAGCGGGGAGAGATCTCCCACAGTAGTACAGAAGGCACATGAAATGCAGCAGATGTCCTGAAACTTGCCAGTGCTAAGATCCCAGGCCCTGCTGAAGGGAAAGGCTAGGTCTATTTTAGATCCTACAATGCATCATTATCACTGTTTTATTGACTCAAAAGTCATTTAGATTTACCCATATAATTGATTTTTCTGTTGCCTTACATTTCTTCCTGAACCTTTGAGTTTCCTTTTAGAATCACTTTCCTCTACTTAAAGAACGTTCTGTAGTACTTTCTTTAAAATAGGTCAGCTATTAGCTAAATGTCTTTATTGTGTCTCTATTTTTGCTGGGTAAAGAGATTTATTATGTGGATGGAACTGCCAGTTTAAATGCTCTTTATGAGGCGTATTCTAGATGATTTCCCTCTTCATAACCAGGTCACAGCTTATTTGCACAATGTCTTACCAGAAAGCATGTGTCTAAGCAGACATAACTAGAAGATCTCTGTGAAGTAACAGACCCCTCATGGTCCAAAAATTTACCAATATTGCCTGCATTTTAGGGACTGAATTCATCAAAATTCAGACTGACCTAACCAATTCTTTACCCAAGTTTGTACAATACCCTTTGAAACCAGAACCAAAGGAAGGATTATGGCCCATAGTATAAACACCAATAGAAATAGATGTAATATGCTATGAACTATCCTTTGAAGTACTCCTAACCTGCAATGGATAGCTCAAGATCTTAAGGCTGTTAATAGAATGATCATACCTCACTTTCCAGAATTGCCTGATCCTCTAGATAAAATTCTAATAGTCATTACCCTACACGAGTTAGAGAGTCATTTTCCTTCCACAGACCCCTTCTAAAATATTCCCACATTATGAACCCTAAATTCCAGTAATAGAAAAAAAAAAAAAAAGGATTATGACCCTGGAAGAACAAAGTGCTTCTGCAAAAATCATTACAGTAATGTCTACTGAGACCAGGAATGCAACAGAGGTAAGAATAAATATTGGAACAATTGTTTCGGCATCGTTCATTTTTTCTCCGTAGAGAGTCTTCAACTGCTTTACAGAAGTTATTCAACTCCAGGGCATCTGCCCCTCCCAAAACAGAGCTGATGTACCTGTCATATGAAAGGATTCCTACACTATCACATAGTCTGTGCCCTCGAGGACACTATTTTGTTTTATTATATGAAAGCAGTCCTTTGCTTGTTTATCACAAACAAACCATCCCTTGTAAAACACGATTCCTGGCAGCAGGCAACCAGGAACATAGAAAATGAAGCCACATAGGCTACTTTGGAGAATTACCCAGAAGAACCACTAATTTACTGTTGGAAGTACAACGTCCAAGCAAGAGTTCCTATAGTGAGGTTTACACAACTGGAAAAGGCAGTAAGAAATTTACACAATTGAATAGGGTGGTAAGAAATTAAACCTTAGCTGATATTTTAAATGATACTTCCCTAGCTTTTGAAGCTAATTAGACAAATCTAAACTCTTCAGTCCAAGTGGTAATGATGAAAGTAATAACTTTAGATTTTCTATTAGGTTGTCAATGCGGTATCTGTGCCATTACTAGCACTTCAGTTGCACTTGGATAAACACTACTGGCCAAATAAGGACAAACAATTCATCTCTAAGAAGATGTCCACATAAATCTTCAAAGTAGACCCAAACAGACTCTGCATGTGTTTCCTTGCTTTGGATTCTAATCATCATTCTGCTTTCAGTCTGCTTTTGTCAGTAGAGTAATTGCCAAGTGTAGAGTCTCCAGAATCTTAAATACTTCTGAACAGCCATTGTCATATCGCATGATTTAACAACTCCTCATTTGATGAGAGGAGTAAAAAGGATAGACCCTGGTCCAACTCCAAATAGTTTGTTGTTTCTGAGATAATGCACATCTGGAGATTCTGATAGTAACGTACATCTGGAAAGAGTCTTCTCTTTGGTCTGGTTAGAGACTGGTCAGAAGGAGGAAGGGGTTCAGGAGAGACTAATTGTTCAGGAGAGAACAGTCACCCCATCATATATGCAAGACAAAGAACAATGACATTTATTAGTTATACAATTATAACCACACAATGGCATATGACTCGCATTAACTTCTGAGCTCAGAATATCATCTAGTTTTGCACTGACCCTCACCTTAAGAAATCAATCAATCTAAAGGCTCACTCTGCTTCTAATACAGCATACTCTAAGAACTTCTGAGGTCAATTCATAAGCAATAAAAACATCTGCTTTCTTTGTTAACTAATACGCCTTTTCTGAGTTTTCCTTGTGTTGTTCCCCCTTGCTGTAGTATGTCAATACAACTCCAGTTACTTATATCATAGCAGGTTTCTTTATTAGAGTAAAAGGCTGTTCACCCATAGAACAGGGTATAGGAACATAAAGTGGATATAAAATATATCCAATTAGGTTATGGATTAATACAAATATTCACGGCTTAAAAAAGGAAGCAAATGATTAAGCAGACCTTGAGAAGCTATAGCAGCAAATTGATCTGCTCATCATGAAGCATCAAAATACTATATTGTTTGATAACTCTATAATATTATTCCTCTAAAGAACTCAAGAGGCATGGAAATATCTT
This sequence comes from Balaenoptera ricei, assembly GCF_028023285.1. Lineage (NCBI taxonomy): Eukaryota > Metazoa > Chordata > Mammalia > Artiodactyla > Balaenopteridae > Balaenoptera > Balaenoptera ricei. The sequence goes on from NC_082656.1 coordinate 52,532,729, forward strand.
GAAAAATGGCATTTTAAACTATACTAGTATTTAAACTAGTATTAGTAATAGTATTAGTACTAGCAGTAGTAGTACTGAGTCACTGTTAATATGAAATTTTTTTTTTAATCCCAGAGTAAAGTAATGAGTTTTGGTACAAACAAGCACTAGAGAATCAACCTTGGGTTGAAGACAGCTCTGGAAATCCATAATAATGCCACACAAGGCAAGTCATTTAACTTTGAGACCTCAATTTCCTCATATATAAAATGGAGGGACTTCCCTGGCAATCCAGTGGTTGACACTCCACGCTTCCAGTGCAGGGGGTGCAGGTTCAATCTCTGGTCAGGGAACTAAGATCCCACATGCCGCGTGGCACAGCCAAAATTTTTAAAAAGTGAAATAACAACATCTGCCATGTTTAACTGAAAGTGTTACACAAAGAGAAAAATTGAATAATGAATGTGAAAGGAATTGTAAAATGGCAAACTATGACACAAAGTGGCAATTGAGACTGTGCATATGCTTTAGGTTCTATATAGCTTTTTTCATAGATTTACACTATCATCACACAAACCCACTCTGCTGTCCCCATACCCATCCATCCTAATTTTCCATGCCAAAAATATCAAAATATTACAGCTTCTAGAAAACTGAATCTACATATTGTGAATCAAAGATTCCATTCAATTTAGTTATTTACTTGAATTTGAACCAGTGGTAGGAAATAGGGTTGAGGGCTCAGGGGTGCAGCATAGCAAATCAACTTCAATAAATGCCAACACTGAGAAATCAACTTCTCCCAATGCTTTGGGTATCTGTATGATCCAAAAACAATTCATTTAAAACATAATTTTGCATGTGATTAAACTATCAACCAGTCTGATTGCCTGTGGTACATTTTTATAATTATAAATTGAATGGAGAAAAAAGATTATTCAAATAATCTTATTGGCTAAGGTACAGGGCATTAATTCAGTTTATAATAGCAATAATGACCTCAGCCCAGGACATTTCCAGGCAATTAATGACTGGTTGGAGTTAATGACCCGAGTTCCAGCCAAGGACCATCAACTCCTTTGAGCTGGTCATCAATCCTCAGAAAATGCCCAGTGCTCAGAGCACAGCCAGACCCATTCAGAATTTGACATCATTCCCACTTTTTATTTTCAAGGAAATTTGTTGCTCTACTCTTTTCTTAAAAGCCCATTTTACTTGTAAACTAGGTAAAAATGACTGATATTGTTTTTGAATAGTAAATTAATTCATGGAACATGGTAACTAAATGTTACGTAGGCATAGTACACTAAATAGTATTGTAATATTGAAAACACAGTACAGACCTGAAATATAAGACATCCATGCTCCAACTCTACAAATGCCTAAACATCAGTCCTACTAAGGAGAGCCTGGGGACTGGGCCCCCTTTCCATGTTTTTATTTTCTCTCTTTCAGAGAGAGAATCGGAGTTAAACTATAATCGACACATTTCTACTTTCTACCCAGCAAGCTGCCTTGCTTGTCTTTATATTCTTTTGCAGAATGAGCAGGAGACGCAGCCGAGAGAAACATGACTTTTCATATACAAGCCCAAGAGATAGCACATGACAATATCATCAGTCATTTCAAGCTCTTCTAGAATACTTCACGTATTTTTCTCCCATCTCACAGGAGGCATACGACACAGATGACCTGGATCACCGGCGTGGCACGCACAGGCTTTCTGTGAGCCATTCAAGCAGAGAGAAGGATTCGGCCAGCCAGCCCCCCCCACCCCTCTACGGGAGGCCTCCAGGATGCTGCTTATGACCAAGTCACAGCCTAGAGGAAAAGCACTGCAATGTTTCACTGACTTTGCCTCCCACTAGCTCCCCCCCAGCGCTCTTTTTGCTACTGATTCCTTTGTTGTTTCAATCCATCATGGGAAAGGCAGAAGTCAGGAAATAACAGCGTGTAAAGTGGCCTGTACGATCAGCATCACTGGCCCTGAAGGCCTGAACTCAGACCACCTGTGACTATTGATGAAGGAGAAGATGCTTCGTTCAGATATCACGCACATCCACAGTTCTGCCTTGGCTGAACCTTTTGCCTTCTACTCGTTACCAGCCTGAAGAGGGAAACCTTTTAAAACTGTGTATATTCGATTCAAGTGGACAATTCATGAGCGTTGTCACTTACATTAATAGCTAATGTCCACACTAGGCTTCATGCAGGCTGTGCTAAGTCACTGTCTGTACGGGGAAGAGAAAGCCCCTCAGTAACCGAACTAAGGGCTCCCAGAGGGGATTTCTCAGTGGGGATGGGAGACGTGTTGCCAAAGAATAAAGTCTAGTCATCAAAGCTGATGGATGATAAGAATAGTCAAAATAGTGTTAATAATAACACATTCTTCCAAAGAAAAACATCACATGCCCATGTTTTTTTACTTACTGGGATGATGGGTATCTACCATTAAAACCATTATTTCTCCTGTCAAAAAGTAGACATAAAATAACTTGAAACTATCACAAAGAACACTGATGTATTGACGGTTTGATGTTTGATGAAGCCATGAAAAAAAAGAAGTTCAGAACACAGATGCTGCCCATGTCTTGGTGTACTTCCAGCCAGGGGCCACTTGCAGGTACAGGAAAATTAAGATATTGAGAACTGTGAAGCAGGAGGAGAGAAATACTAAAAACATGATCTATCAAATTCTGCTAAGGTACATTTGACGTGCTGGAATAATACACATCATAATTTAATCGAGAAGCTATGTTTATGCAAAACAACAATAAATTTGGAGGCAAATTAATAAGTTCTAAAGAATAAAAATAAAATTTGAATTTGAGAAAGCAGTAATTTTTATATCGTTTTATAAAAAGCAGCTGATGGTCCATGTCAAGAGTCCTACTTTGATTTCTAGAAGCAGATGACTTGGAAGAATATATATATTCTACAGATAAAGCTGTAACTAGATAATTGGCTCAGGAGCATATTTTCTATGCTGGAGTTCAGAGGATTCAGGAATCTTGAGCCCCACTTAGCAGAGCTAGGAAATGAACTCATGTCTGTCTTAATACAAAGCTTATGTGCTTTCTGCCTCACTGTGGGCCACATGTTAAAATCTCTTCCTATCATTCCATACAATGTGCTATTTCACTTATGAAGATTTCACAAATCATTTAAATATGCAAACAGGAGGAAAGCTAGTTCATGGTGTCTCCACTGCTAACCATCTATCTAACCTGTTCAGTTATAAAACAAGAAGACAGGAAAAGCCCTCAAGAAGCTCTGATTTGCATCTAATCATAGATTAGAATTTGGAAAATCTTTTCATCTAAGGGACGCCACAGCTTCAATCAGAAGATGGCAAAGAACTGACGTCAATACCCAGATTTCAAAACATGTTTTAAAACACTCCCCAGAGAACATTCAAACGTTAATAATCAAGATCATCAGTTTTGCAAGTAGCATAAAAGTTGTGTGTTATTTAAACTAGGCATGTAAGAAGAAAAGTCGTATGGTTAAACATTATTCCCAACTCAGTCTAGGAGCAGGAAAAAAAAGCACTAAAAGTATGTACACCTTTCTGGGTACCAAACTGACAGTCTCTGTCCTTATAGCTCCTTGGATTAAAGGGTCTCTAAGATGTGTTTATCTTCTGAAAGCCTGTATTTAATTTCCATTACAATTATATATACAGTGAGTGTTAATGAACTGCCTTCTCTCCATCTACTGAGAATATGATATGTTATTTCTATATATGCTTATGAGCACTTGCAGGGGGTTTGTTCTACACTGAGAGAGCAGAGCCGGGAAACTGATGAATTGCAAAATCACCTGTCAAAGGAAATGCCTTTTCATTCTCTATTAAAATAAGTGTTGCAGGAGGTTATGATGGAAAGTGCTTCACTCCGTTCCTGTTTTATGGAACTGACATAAGATGTTCTTTCTAAACTGAGTCCATTTTTAAGATGTGGTCCACTCTCTTTAGAGATGTAAACAACAACAAACCAACCTGAAATACAGATAGAAAATTCTCAGTTTAAAAATGGCTTTGTTCTAAAAATCTATAAAAGAGTTGTTCAAACTGACTGCTTTTCGCCTACAAACAACTGTACACCTAACGATCATGTAGCTGAAACATCACACAAAATTGACCCAACTATTAATATTGTTGAAATGGGGCCTAAGATCTATTGAGTCCCAAGTTCAGATCCAACCACACAGAGAGGGAGGGAAAAGGATGACAAGTAAAGCTTTTCTTCCTTCTAGCTAATGGCAGGATGAGCTTCAAAAGAGTCTTGAAGCAGGCAAATTGTGTCTTGGGAATTCTCTCACTTCCCTTTTTAAATTGGTTCCCTAGTACATGGTGCCTCCCTCCACTGATGACCCCGAGTCCAGGGCCGTGCTGTTCACCTCCTCTCCCCCAGCCTCAGTTACTTCATTTACTTCTCAGAAATCACTGACTTCATTTTCCTGAAACCACACCTCAGAATCTCTTTGTGCAGTGGCTCTTGGCTCTTGGGTAAGAGTCAGGGGAAAAGACCATTAACTTAAACCTCTGTATCTCATTTTCCTCTGGCAAGAATGGTAATAATCCTTTACCTAAATCACATGATAGTAGTGAGGAATAAAATGTAAAATATAGAACATGAATGCAGGGTGTCAACTAAATTGCAAGCCAAATTCTAAGTATTATTTTGTTGAACTAATTTACACAAATGTGTGACGCCCATTAACACTTCGAGAATTATATCTTCTTTAACAAGTGAATGATAAATAACTCTAATTAATCTCTAATTGGTAAACTTTCAGGTAGTATTAAAAAGCGCACGTGAAAAAGACTCAGTAATTTCGAAGAAATGTGCTCTGGGCAAAGCGATCTTGCCAGTCCCACAGAGTCTGCCAAAGTCAGGGTCTCAGAATGTCATCCTAATTTCTCACTTTTTTTCCCATATTTCTCTTCTCTTGCCATATAGTTTCATGGCAAGGACAAAAGAGCCTTCAAGTGTTTCTGGGAGTTTCTGTCCAGTGGTTTCTGGGGCGAAAGAGTCAAGGGGTAGGGAGTGGCTTTTTGTTAGAACATTAGGACAGGTCATCTGTAAGTGCTAAGGAGTGGTCCGTGGTAAACTCACCCAAGTGGCCACTCTGACTATAGTCGCTAGTATGATGTTTCCAAAACTTCAGTTGCAGAAAATGATTCAAGTCTGTGGTTTCTCCTATCTGGGAAAAGGTCACCCATTTTCTTGCTAATAAATGGCACATAATCTAAGTCTGCATCTTAAGAAGGATGAGTGATGTTCAACTACAGGACCTGAATTAGAACATGTTTTAGATTTATAAAAGGGAATCGGCTATATGAAGTGGTATATGATGGTGCCCTCTACAGGAAAGTCAAAGAGACAAAGACTTCCTCTGGACTGAGAATGGACTAAATAACTTCATAATCATGGTGTCTTTGTAGTGCACTGCAGTGAGATAATGGCATGGATAATTTGATATCATGCTTTAGGATTAAAATACTTCTCTTTACCACATCTTCTTCCATCAAAAAATTCTTATAACTTGGCAAGGCACCTAGTTAAGAGACTTAAGGCATAATGTTGCAGGTCTTCAACCCATAGTGCTCCTTGTGTCAACCCTAGCCACCTACTACAATGTCTGAAATTTTCTCTGGGCAGGTGAGTCTTGATGGGAACAAGACGGCATTAGGAGCATCGAAAGTCTATGATGGGCTCAGAGCGGAAATCCTGGGCAACTGGAGGGCAGCATGTTGTCTGTATCAGTTAGTTGTCACTGCATAAACATCCATCCCAAATTTAATGCCTTAAAACCACAATCACTTGTTTGCTTATAGATCTACAATTTGGGCAGGCTGGGTAGAAATGACTTGTCTCCATCTGGTGTCAGCTCACTAAAAAGCCTTCAGTGAAAGCTAAACTAAGTGATGGAACATCCAAGATGGTGTTACATTCACATCTGGTGCTTCAGCTTTGATAGCTGGACTATATAGGGGCCTGCTGGTCATCTCTCTCTCTCTCTCCAGCAGGGTAGCTGGACCTCTTTATATGATTGATGGCTCAGAGCTCCAAGAGGGTCAAAGCAGAAGTTCTAGGCCTCTTATGGCTTAGGCCTCGCACTGGTACAGTGTCATGTCTACAGCGTTCCTTTAGGTCCAAACAACTCACAAAGCCAACTCAGATTCAAAAGGAGGGTAGATTCTACCTCATGGTGGGAAGAGCAGCAAACAATCCATCTTTAATCCACAATAATGTCCCTGCATGTAAAATTTGGCAGTCACTTTAAACCAGATAGAAAGTAGTTGAGAAAGGGAGCTTGAGAATGACCTGAAGATAATTGTTATTGTTTTTCTTCTGTTTTGCAGGTTGCTGGCCAAATTCACTCAGCCACACGTGTCTCTGGTCCTACACTTAAATCTGGCCATTCACAACCTCGTCAGCACCCATTTATCAGAACATCAAAGTACAGAACAGCAGTAGCAAACTATAACCCATGTCAACTGTGTTTGTAAATAAAGTTTTATTGGAACACATCCCTCCCCTGTTATTTACGTATTTTTATGGTTGCTTCTGTGCTACAAGAGCAGAGTTAAGTAGTTGTGACAAAAACCATATGGTTCACATAGCCAAAGATGTTTACTTTATGGCCTTATTAGTTTGCTAGGCCTACCATAACAAAGTAGCACAGACTGGGAGACTTAAGCAAAAGAAACTTATTTTCCCACAGTTCTAGAGGCTAGAAGTCTGTGATCAAGGTATCTTCAGGATTAGTTCCTTCTAAGGGCTATGAAGGAAGGATGTGTTCCAGGCCTCTCTCCTTAGCTATAGATGGTCATCTCCCTGTGTCTTCATATCATCTTCCCTCTGTGCATGTCTGTGTCCAAATTTCCTCTTTTTATAAGGACACCAGTCATAATGGGCTCAGCCTAGTGTCCTCATTTAAACTAGATTACCTCTCTAAAGACCCTATCTCCAAATAAGGTCACATTCTGAGGTACTGGAGATTAGGACTTCCACATATGAATCTGGGGTGGGAGGGACACAATTCAGCCCATAACAACAGCCCCCAACAGAAATAGTCTGTTGACTCCCGGAAAAGAGAAAAGAAGGCAAATCCAGCTGTTAGAAGCTTTGGGTTCTAGTTTCAATTGTGCACCTTACTAGCTGGGTCACTACAGACAAGTTATGAAAATTCTTCAATTCTCTTTCTACATTAGTACATTTCATTCAAGCAGTGCTTGGACTGCTTACCTCCCAGGGTAATTGTAAGATCAAATTGGGATACTGTGCAGAAAAGCAGCACGAAAAATAAAAGGTGTTACATGAGTTATATATATATATATATATACTATACATACTTTGAATTATTTATTGGTGTTTAACTCTGGGGCTTTGTCTATTTGAACTTAAGCTTGGCCTCCATTGAGTGGGAAATATATTAGCAGCTTCCTCCTGGTTGGAGAAGAAAGTGAATCCAGTGGTTAAATTTCTACAGTTTTTCTGAATCACGCTGCTCAATATATTCTGACCTGTAGCTTCTTGATTTCAGAAAGCTTCCTTCAGGAGCTTTTGACTCACAATTTCTTTTCCTGTGTAACCCGTGGTCCTTACCTGCCTACCTGGTTTGCCCATTTGCCTTGCAGCACTCTTCAGTAACTTCACCCTGGGAGCCTAAGGCTCCAGTCTGATTGAGGTCCAGGACCTTATTTTAACTTCCTCTGTGTATCCTGCCACTGAATAGCACAGCTAATCTCAGACTTCTGCCTTGTACCTGCTAGAGTTTCTAGAACAAAACTTCCGATGCCTGACCCATCCTGGATGTCTTTTGGTTCTACAGTCCTTCCATCTCTGTGTTCTACCTCCACACCTCAAATAAGCTAGAAAACTAATAATTTTCCCTTTGATACTACGTTGCATGAGTCAGATCACTCCAATCCAAGGCAGAGCTTCCTAAATCTGCTATTTGTATTAAGACCTCATAAGGCATGTTAGGTAAGGGAGCAAGTATGATTCTATTAGATTTCATAAGATGAAGATTATTGTTAGTTTGCCCATTTTTGAAACTAATTTCCTCTTAGTTTGTGTTTTTCAATTAAAAATTATTTTAAAGACGAGTTCAGGAACCAAGTCTAACTTAGACCCGGGACCTATGAGCTAACACTTTTTCTTTATTTACAGTTCACACTGGAATTTTTATATGTCTCCCTCTAATAACATGTAATTATTTTTATATTTTAAATTGATGCCTAGGACTATGCCTTTTATCTGTTGTTTACTGTGTTTTAATCCATAAGTAAATCATGCAACAAAATTTAAAAAAAAAACGAGTGCAGGAAAAATGTGTGCATTTTTATGAAAGGGAGGAAAAATGGTTCTAAATTAAATGTCGATCTAAAGTAGTAAACTCAACAAAAGTCTCCCAAAGAGAACAATAAAGGCATCTTTATTTAGCAAAGCTAAATATTAGTCTTCAGTGGCCATGTGTTTGGGTAGATAGTTCCACTCGACAGTGCAAAGGTAGCTCTCATATTGAATTGCCTTTAATGGAGAAAAACGAATTGCTGTTAATCTTATCTTGATAAATTATGAAATGCTATGCCAATCTTTCCCATTTGGATATGCCACCTTGTCTTTTCTATTTGCTGAACCTGAACTTTTTAAACAAAATGAGCCGTACAGCTTGGTAAAATCAATTTACTGAAATGGGTCTGTACACTCTCACTCTGAAAAAGGGATGTCAGTGATATATGCCATAACCAAAAGGCACTCTTCCATGGAATTCTACCAGTCTGCCATGTATTTGCTGGAGATTTCATGCCAAAGGACCCCGAAATCCTCAGCAGATCTAATTTTAACATTGTCCAATTACTCCTAAGCTATCTTTATTTGCCCTGACATCTTAGCATCAAAGATACTATACACACTCAACGCTATTAGTGATTCAAGCATGATTCTCTTCAACTAAACTTCACATAAATTGAAATATTTGAGCCTAAAAAAATCCAGTTTCTTTGACTTCTAGATGAGTTCTAACCAATTCATTAAGCTTTAACTTGGTGCTGCATCTATGTTTTGTTGAATTGAAATTTATGGAAAAGATTTAGCCGAAGACAAGCATGAAATTAAAAAGTGTAAAATGAGCTGAGGTCTCTACTCTGTCACTTTAAAAAAACATTGGAGGTCTCCAATTATCCAATAGAATAGAATTAATAAAAACCATATATAATGTCATAATAGATTTTATTCCAGTAGAACAACATTATTACATCTGATTGCAAATCACATGAATACTTTCTGGCAACCAAAAGGAAAAAATTCACACTGTTGATAATTGCGTAGCTTTCCATATATCAAAATGTATGAGGGGTATATGTTACTTGTATTATTAAATTCTTATTATATTTTAATGTTGTAATCTAATTTCTCTAAGTGCCTCATTATTTTTCATTTCAGCTGCCAAATGCACATATATTTTATGTTGTTAGTGAATTAAACAGAGGCATGCTAAACAGATTGACATTCTGGATTCACTCTGTGATTTAAATGTACTGACTATAGTGTAAAACAAGACAAGGAAAAATGTGCTGTTTCCTGTAGATCACAGCCAGTGGTTTATAATAAAGGCAATCTCTATTGTGCCCAGATACATACTGTATGTAAACAACTGGTGTGAAAAATAATATAATTTCAAATAAGTGTAATTGCTTATTTGCAACAGAATATCTGAGATATCAACAAAATTTGAGCTTCTAAAAATGTCTGTGGGTAAATTGTGTTGTACAAGAACCAGCACAGCCTAATGAGAGTTTAGTCACTTAATAACTACTCACTGTCCCTAGCAATGACATCTCTTGGGTGATGATAGACATGATCAGCATAAAGGGATACAACAGAATGATGTATCAGCTAGCTGCTACTGGGTAACAAACCATATCAAAGCTTAGTCACTTAAAAAGTAGCTAATCATTTAGCTCATAATCCTGAGTGTTGGCAATTTAGGCTATGCTCAGTTGAGATGTTCTGGTGTGGCACCTTCATGTCTTGTGGTCAGCTGCAAATTGAGCCAGTGGCTTTGCTAATCTTAGCTGGGCTCTCTCCACCTCTAGGGCCTCAGCTGGGATAACTGTGTTTCACAGCTCTGGTGACTGGTCCATCCTCCAGGAGACTAGCCTGGGCTTGTTCCTATGGCCATGGTAGGGGGTCCCAAGAAAGTAACCAGAAACACTTAAGAGCTCATGAGGCTTGGGTATGGAGCCTCCATTCCATCACTTCCACTGAATTTTACTGGATAAGAAGGTCTTGATTTAAGGGTAGAGAAATAGACTGTAGTCCATCATGGGAAGAGCTGTAAGGTTATATGACAAAGATCACAAATAAAAGTAAAGGTAGAGGGCTTCCCTGGTGGTGCAGTGGTTGAGAATCTGCCTGCCAATGCAGGGCACACGGGTTCTGAGCCCTGGTCTGGGAAGATCCCACATGCCGCGGAGCAACTGGGCCCGTGAGCCACAATTACTGAGCCTGCGTGTCTGGAGCCTGTGCTCCACAACAAGAGAGGCCGCGATAGTGAGAGGCCCGCGCACCGCGATGAAGAGTGGCCCCCGCTTGCCACAACTAGAGAAAGCCCTCGCACAGAAACAAAGACCCAACACAGCCAAAAATAAATATAAAAATAAATAAATAAATAAATTTAAAAAAAAAAAAGGTAAAGGTAGAGATATGCAGCTATTTTTTCAAACAATCTCCCACAATGGTGACTTATTAAAACAGGTATTTTGGATAAATTTATTAAAAGAATCTATCACCTCTATTGCTACTAGGACTTGTCGAGGAACCACAAATATTATTTCCAGAGACTGGGGAAAAGTCCAAATCCTGCCTTATAAATCATTATCCCTTTATGTCCCTCGCCATGGGTTTTCAAAGAATGATCACACAGAAAACCAGTAGCCAAATGAAATTCAGTTATTACTTTTTATAACCGCTGCTAGGCCCTGATAATCCACGGCCAGGTGCATGGAGGAAGGACATTGGTAAGAGCTGCCCTTTAGCCTCTTGATCATCAAGTCTCATGGGGAAAAAGCTGTGGAGAAGAGATTGGTTACACGTCTTTAACACAGAAATCTCTTCTTACTTGGAAACCTGATTCAGAGCATATTCTAGAGCTCTGACCATTAAGATTAATTGCTCCTCTTTTAGGATATCAGTAGCTAGGAAGGGGGTGGTCAGAAGTGGGCTTGGCTTGCTTCCACACTTCAAATCCCAACACTATGCAAAAATTGATGGTAACAATAAAAATTACAATAACAACAAGATAGTTTTAAGCTAGGTCTCTCACCAAAATCTCAGCCAGACTCATGCAGGTGCTCTGTACAAATCACCAGCTCCCTCCATCCCTTGTCTCAAAGCAGTAACTCAATATGCTCATGGTTCTACCCTCTGGGACAAGCTGACACACAGATACACTTACTTCATAATAACTTTACAACTGACCTGGCAACTCTTGCTATAGCTTCTCCCTCTTCCATAATTCAATGTGTGTAAAAAGACTATCTAATGCTCTCAAATGATATTTTTTCCTCTGTTTAATCCAGGTTTATAATTTAACTCTAGAATAGTAAAGTAAAATAACCAGAACCCCCAGACTAGAACTGCTTATCCCAGCTCTACCTGGAACTATATGATCTTAGAGGAAGACTGAGGTAACAATACCTTCCTCTCTATTTATTTCTCCTTATCAGAACTTACATATGCTTAAGTGTCTAGCACTTTATAAAAAATAAAATAAAACATAATTTAAAGCCTCCTATAATCCCCCAATTTTTATCTAGTAATCGCCCTGCCCCACCTCTTCCTCATGGTCACATTTTACTTTAATTCCCTCCTTTTCTTCTGCTTCCACTCGTCTGGAAGCCCACTCCAGCCCCAGTTTGCCTTTAGCTCCTGCAACACCACCAAATTTCTCCTACTAAGACTCCGATGACCGCCATGTTATTAAACCCAGTAGACACTTTTCCACTCTTATCTTTTTGGACGGCTTAGAAATGTGTGATACAAATAACAGTGTTATTCCTTCTCGGAATACTCTGAGTGTCCTTTGCCTTTCCTGGCTCACCCTCCTCCACCTAACCAGAGTTCTCAATTTCTCTCCTCTTCTCTCTTCTCAATCCATACTCTTCAGTCTACCCCCATACCTTCAATTATAGCTATGCTGATAAATCTAAAATTGAGCTCCACATTGATATTTCTAGCAGTCCACTTGACCTCTCCATGTGTATGTTTCAGAGGCAGTTCAACACAAACATCCCAAACTGATCTCATCATATGTCCCCCTAAATAACCCCTGCCACAAGCATTCTCAAACCAGAAACTGGAAGTCATCCTTGACGTCTCCCTCTCCTGCTTAACAATATCCAAACAACCATCTCTATTTCCCGAAGCCATCCATTTATGTTCACCTTCCCGTCTTCATACTAACTCAAGTGAATCTTATCTCCTGGCTGACATATAGCAAGAGTTTTCTGGTTGACCGCCCCCTTCCATTCTTACTCTCTATAATCCATTCTCTACTTTCCAGCCAAAAGATGTAACCCTGATCCTGTCAATCTTCAACTTCAAATCAACTCTTCAGTGCTTTTCCACTTTCCCTTGGGATGAAGTTCACATCCCTGACAGACTCTGCAAGGCCCTAGATGGTCAGCCTCCTGGTTATCACTCCAGCATCATCTCTTGCCATTCTCCCCTTGCTGCTCTTCACATTTGGCCTACCTTGAGCTTCTTAATCATTCAGTGTTCTTTCTCATCATCGTACATGCTTTTATTTCCCACCCATCTTCACGCTAGTTTTTTCTGCCCCTCCTGGTAAACGTGCACTTCCCATAACACTTCCAACTGTTTGTTCAATAGCTGTGCTCCCTGGAGACTGTGTGTTTCTCAAAAGCAGGGGCTCTGCTATTATCTTTCTGCCTAGAAAGGTAGCCTGACACATTTACTCAACAAACTCAAATGTTTGCTGAGTAAATAAAGAATTTATAAACCTCTGGGTTATCCCCCATTTCTAAAGTGGAAATGTTCGTGTTTGATCCTGAACCTGTATCACCTACTTTTTGAAGTTGTCTAGATTATATAATAAGTACTATTATAAAAATAATAAAGGTGAAAGTTCTCTGAAACACATAAAGCCTTTTACAAATGAAAAAGGTATTAGAACAACCTCTATGTATTATTCACACAAATGGTTCAAGTAGGTTTGGGGAAGCCCTGAGAGTCCAAATTTTGATGAAGGGAAAAATAGCTTCAAGTTTAAATGACAAAGTTAGCAACCGTAGGCATTTCAGTTGGAGGCTGACTCTTACCAATATTTCTATCATCTGATTATCCAAGTCACTAATTTTTATGCTCTGTCATGACCCCTGTTATCTTCTTTCTACCCAACACCATCTCAATGTTTAATCACTCGCTTTCCTCTTTTTTACCTTCAGGTTTCACTTTACAAATATTTACTGTAAGACAATCACTGTACCAGGCTGTAGAGGTATAAAGATAATGATCACATAGTTCTAGCCTTTCCACTTACTACTAAAACTATGGAAACTGATATAATGTAGTGCATAAGAGGAAAGAACCTGAGGCCAGAAAACTGTGGCTTTGCATCTCATCTCTGCCATTTACCAAATCTGTGAGCTTTGGCACATTTTTGCTCATTGGTTTCATTATCTTTAACATGGGTAAAAACTACTACCCCCAAAAATTATCAAAACAACTACTAAAATTACCAGTAGAATTAAATGAGGTAGCATTTAAAGCACATAGTATGTGCTTTGTATATAAGTGCTCAATAAGTAGAATTACCTGTTAGGACTCTAACAACCCAAAAAGCCAACTAAATATACTTTTTTTTTTTTTTAATTAATTAATTAACTTATTTATGGCTGCGTTGGGTCTTCGTTTCTGTGCGAGGGCTTTCTTTAGTTGTGGCAAGCGGGGGCCACTCTTCATCGCAGTGCGCGGGCCTCTCACTATCGTGGCCTCTCTTGTTGCGGAGCACAGGCTCCAGACACGCAGGCTCAGTAATTGTGGCTCACGGGCCCACTTGCTCCGCGGCATGTGGGATCTTCCCAGACCAGGGCTCGAACCCGTGTCCCCTGCATTGGCAGGCAGACTCTCAACCACTGCGCCACCAGGGAAGCCCTAAATATACTTTTAAAATACTAAAATAAGGGAAACTATTTTAAGTTGTTTTTTACTGCATACAAAGACTATCCCATCACTTTGATCATACAGTGTAACCTAACCAAGTGCGTAACTATCCCATCATATTCAGAGAGTCCATCCACACTCAAGGCAGGAGGATCATACTGGGTGTGTACACTAGGAGGAGAGAATCTCGGGGACCATCTTAAGATTCAGCCTACTACAAGGAGAAAGACAGCAACTTGAACAGCATAGTAATAATACGAAGGAGTTTCTGTGGCATAAAAAAAAAAAGAAACATGTGCTTTCTCTACTACACAATTTACTAGATTAAGCATACCCACAACTGAGCCCAAATATAAAGCCAAAAGGAAAAAGTGAAAAATACGTCAAAATGTAAATGGATGAAATCTTAGAAAATTCAAAAGAATTGAAGGAATGATCCAAGAATCCTGAAATAAGGCTACTATAGTTCCAGAAAAAATAAAGTGACAAAGAGGGGATAGGCAATAAACAAACAACATAAGAAAAAGATTTTGCATTAAAAATATGCCAAGTCTCAATCCTGACTGATGATAAAAGACACAGAGTCAGCATAGCATGGTAAAATCTATGAAATTAATGAATTAAGAGGAAAACCTACAATTATTAGACAGAGAAGGTGTCAACTTCAAAGAAAAAGTATTATATTGACACTCATGGTATCACTTATGCCACTCTAAAAGCTAGAAAGTACAGAATCACTACTAACAAAAAAGAACTTAACTCAACAATCCTATAACCAGCCACAATATCAGCCATCTGTCAGGGTATAAATAGATATTTGAGAATATGCAAGAAGTCTGAGAGGGTGTTACTCACATAACAAATCTTAGGGAAATACTTGACTAAGTACATCACACATAGGAAGCAGAATCAAAATCTCACAATAGGGGAAAATAAATAAGAGCTAAAACAGTG
Organism: Balaenoptera ricei; assembly: GCF_028023285.1. NCBI lineage: Eukaryota > Metazoa > Chordata > Mammalia > Artiodactyla > Balaenopteridae > Balaenoptera > Balaenoptera ricei. Next base: position 52,547,863 of record NC_082656.1, read on the forward strand.
GTGAGAAATGACCTTTACAATTTATATCAATAATATAAACATATGATGACAGACCATTTGGAAATATGTGATGCACGCTCTTGAAACAAAATAAAATATTTAGGAAAAGATTGCGATGATAAAAGGCAACATTTTAAAGACTATAGTAATAAACCTCTACGGAACACATTGCGCAGTATCAGACTAGAAAATGCAAATATTCAAGAGAGTTCAGGAACCAGATAAAAACATAGTTGGGAGTCTTCAATATGCTTCATTTGGAATTAAACTACTCTAGTAAACTAAAAATAAAAGGACCATGGAGGATTTTAATACAAATAAGAAAAAAACTTAATAGGCCTACATACTCACATCCCCACAAATAATATAAAAATTTTGCATTTACATGGAACATTTATGAAAATCAATATGAATTTGTCCACAAATAACATTTTGACAACTTTAAAAAGCAAAGATCACATTTTCTGATCATAATCCAATAAATATGGAAATTAATAGTAAAATTGCAGCAAGAAAAGTACTTGGAAACTAACATATATATTCCTAACTAATGCTTCAATCAAAAAAGAAAGGGGAGGGGACTTCTCTGGCGGCCCAGTGGTTAAGACTTCGCCTTCCAATGTAGGGGGTGCGGGTTGATCCCTGGTCAGGGAGCTAAGATTCCACATGCCTTGTGGCCAAAAAACCAAATCATAAAATAGAAGCAATACTGTAATAAATTCCATAAAGACTTTAAAAAGGGTCCACATCAAAAAAAATAAAAAATGAAAAAATAAAAAAGAAAGGGGAAGTAAAACCTACCTGGAAAAAATTAAAAAGTGACTACTTCATATCAAAAACTATGAAAGACAACAAAAGCTGTTCTCAAAGAAAATTACATAGCCTTCATTATTAAGGGAAGAAGAAGGAGGGAGGGAGGGAGGGAAGGAGGGAAGGAAGGAAGGAAGGAAGGAGGAAAGAAAGAAGGAAGGGAGCAAGGGAGGAAGGAAGGAAGGAAAGAATAACCTTATTATTCATCATAAGAAATAAGAAAGAAAGCAGTTCTTAGGCTTATACACTTTGGGTCTTTTTTATAAGTTTATTCATAGCTTCTGGATTAGAACCTTAGTTGTATGTATAACCAACAAAATTTGCTCTGTTAAAAAAATCCCAATCTGTGACAAATCAAAACTGCAAAGATTTGGTTCTTAGTAAAAACTGGCTAATTCAGGCAGAATGAATAAGAACATCTGAGTATGAGATCAGAGCATGAATTTGAAAAATTATTAGGTGCTGGTAAAAACAATAACAAAACTTCCAAAGAACTATCCAGTACTTTCTGACGATGTCTACAAGAATCATTTGTTTAAAGCTCTTTTTAGTAAACATTCAGGCTTTGTGTTCAGGGTTGCAAATATGATGTGAGAAGTTCCAGAGCAGAGGTGCTTTAAGGATGCTAAGTAAGTCTTACAAAAATCCCCAAGGAGCCAGACCCAAATGAGACTTCTATTTTTCAGGATACAAAATTTCTTTAATGAAGAAAACCCCATTTCTGGAGGCCCACACAGAAAAAACTCAAGAATATATTTTTTAAAAAACCACTAGTAGATGAGTAAGTAGTATCTAGCTCCCTGTGCCCTCCCCCCAAATTATCATAAAATGGCCGACATACCGATAGATAAAAAGTGGGAAATCTACAACAGCACAGAAAACCAAAGTTAGAAGCTCCACACACACCAAAACCCTAGAGGTTCCAAAGAACACTACAACCAAACTGGGTGGCAAACCATAGACTAAGAATTAGCTATGTAATGAGTACACCTAAATGGAGAAGAAAAAAGAATTGTCTTTTATAGTGAAATAGGCATAAGAACTAATTTCCCACAGACATACAAACATTTATATATATAAACAAAGAAGTAAAACAGCTAATAAATATAAAAATTCAACCTCAGCACAATTAATTACATACATTAATTTGCCTCTCAAATTACTAAAAAAATTATTATAATATTTAGTACATAAGAAGGTACGTTGAGATGGACACATTCACAAACTTCTGGTGAGACTGTTATTTAAATGACATTTCTGGAAAATAATTGTGCAAATCGTGTCCAGAAATTAAAAAGTGCTTATATCCTTTGACCATAATTACTTTTCCAGAATTCTATCTTCATAAAAACCCTTCACCACAGCCTTATAATAGGAAAAAAAGTTGAAAGAACATAACTGTGTAACAACAGATGATTAATTAAACATATTTATGGGTCATTCATAATGTTTTACAGTCATTAAAATATCATTTATTAAAAACTAATGATACAGAAACATGCGGCCGAAAACTCATATCTATCATTAAATCACAACGTAAAACATGTAAGAAAAATGCTGGAATAAAATGCAACAAAATCTTAGCAATGACTATATCAGGGAAAAATTAAAATTTTCTTTTAAAGACTGTGCTCTACTTTGGGGAAATAATGCTTGCAGGATTTGTTAACTGAATTTCCTAATTGTACCCTATCTCCATGACAGTTTTGTGATCTACATCATGAGTCATTTATCAATTTCCTAAAAAAAAGTGTTCCCTCTTTGTTTTAATTAGATTTAGGATCTTCGATCAAATTATTCCTTTCTAACGCCATCTTTTATTAGTTGAGTTTCAACTGAAGTTTCAAGCTATGCCTATCACAACATTTTGCATTCTTGTATTAAAATTTTCAGTGCTTTGGTAATCACTTGTACTATGTGCTTTTAATACACAGGTACCTGGAACCAGAAAAACTCCCTGTTATGTCCATCTAAAAATTACAAATGTTTTTCCTGCCAATGGTCCTTCTCTACCTGGCTCTAATTTTCTGTCTTCTGCTTGCAATAATGTATGGTAGTTTTATTAGGAGTCTTTCTTTCCACCCATTAAAATTTAGATTAAAGCCAAGAGATAAGGTTTTATGATTCTTCCTTCAAACATCTCTTTCATAGTATATGCTAAAACCTTACCAGACATTCTTTTTTTCATTCAGTGTCATCCATATTTTGTGCTGTTTCCTTTTCATAGTTTTATTCTCTTCCAGTGTCACAATCATCAACCAGAAGAACTGAAAGTGTCACTAGTACCGGGGGACCATACCCAGCCAATCCTGGAATGTTATTCCAGAACGTTAAATGTCTAGAGTTGTATCAGAGATTTTTATCCCGATGTGTGATACATTTCCACTTGCTTTAGCAGAAATGAGTAGCCCTCGGTAAATATAAGAGATCTACCAAAACCTCATTCACATTTTTTGAAATACAAGTCCAGGAACGCAGTCACTACAGATAGCTGCCACTTAACATCTTTGTGACCTCTTGGAGTGAAGGTGTCACCAACCCTCAGGACCTTGTAGAGGTGACAGGCCCTCTTCTACCTGCAGCCCCTGGGCCTTCCTGCCTGAATCCTCCTCTAACTGGGTAGCAGTGAATCCTTTTCAAAATGATCTAAGCCACCACTGATGAAAAAATCCCCTACTTCTTTAAAATGTCTAAAGGCTTTAAAATGTCCTACGCACTTTCCCCTCTGAATCTTCCACTTGTTTATCTCTTACAAAAGATTTACTACTGCACTCAGACTTCTACAAGGATTCCTTCCACCCCCAAAACCCTTTAATATGAAGCTGATTCTCACTTCAACACTTTAATAAGCTGGGTATAAAAATCATTTGGAAGGATTTTTTTAAATGCATGCAGGTTCCTGGGCTCATCCCCTGGAAATTCTGTTTCAGTAAGTCTAGGTAGGGTACAGGGAATCAGCATTCTTAACAAACATTGCAGTTGATTCTAATAGGGATGCTCTCCTAAGTACACATTGAGAAAGTGTTTCCACCTTTCTAAGAACCTGGAACATCATTCCTCAAGCTCCTCCTCCTGCAACAGGTTGTACTCCTCAAAACACTCTGCTTCTAAAGGTTCCTATTGCTTATCTTGTTAAACCTATTTCGTTCTAGTTCCATCCATTTGATGGTTGCTCAGTATTAACATGTGGAAGATTTAAATACTCTTCATGGGAGACGTACATTCATTGAACAAAAGACCCTACAACCACGGGCTCCCCTTACTTAGAGTAGCAGGCGGCACCGTAAGTAGTATTGACTCACCTTTCCTGATTATTCCTGGCCTCCTCCTGTACCCAGGCACCTGGATCACAGACGTCATTTACTGCATTCTTAATGGATAAGCAGCTTTCCATACCTACATTTTCATGGTCAATTATGTCATATAACTAGCAGTTATTTCTGATTTCCTCAATAAGTTTAAATCAAGAAAGTTCCATTTTATTTAATCTTAATGTCTGCTCAGGTAATTCATCATATTCAGCTTCTCTTTCTCCTGCTCCTTTTTGCCCTTTCTGTGGTTTTTCCTACTTGCTCCTTTAATTACCAAACCTGCATAAACTCCTGGTGCATTTACAAACCCTTTCCAAGTCAGCCCCACTGGTAAACGAAGCTTATAATAACAGTGTTTACTGTTAACACCTGAATAAAAAATGATGTCCATTAATATTTAGGACTTTTTCAATCATGACGTGGGTTTCCATTATGCAGTCAAGGCAGAGCAGTACAAAAAAAATTATAATATTCTTTCTTCTCTTCTGTCAAATATCTCACTTGAAGCTCCTTTAATTACCAAACCTGCATAAACCCTGGTGCATTTACAGACCCTTTCCAAGTCACCCCTACAGATACATAAAGCTTATAACAGTGTTTACTGCTAACACCTGAAGAATAAAATGATGTCTCTTAATATTTAGGACTTTTTCAATCATGACATGAGTTTCCATTATGTAATCAAGGCAGAGTAGCACAATAAATTGTAATATTTTTTCCTCTCTTCAGTCAAGTATCTCACTTGAAACAAAAGGTCTGTACCCAAAAAAAGTAAATTCTGTTTTCACTTCCAGGATGATGTTTACATATGAGAAAACTTAGTTTATAAAAAAGACTTTTTTTTCATTCTCAAGTCAGGGGACTGACAGTGTGCAAAGAAGGAAGAATTAACTGGTTAGGAAGAGAAAGATAAACAAGCTTAGCCCTTCTTAGAGACCATGAATATACAGTTATTTCTCACAAATGCACATTAAATGTAGTTGAGCAATCTTTCTGAAATATGCATACTATCAGCTCACCAATAACATCTTTTAAGCTAATGTACTCAGATGTTTATTGGGAGAAAAATGATCTCTGTGATGAATTTTAAACCAAGTAACAAAAATATATTACACTTCCAAAGTAGATGACATTGCATTTAAATGTATCCCCACTTACAAATATTATAAATACCTAGTGACTATAAATATGATGAATATAAAACAAGTGGGAAGTGTTTTCCCTTGCAATACAACTTAAATCAGAGATTATCTCAATATTTTTCAACCAACTCCTAATACATGGGAACTGTTTCTGAAAATGCCTTGAGAGCATGAGTAAACTGATGTCCCACAGAGACTAAGGAAGAAGTCCCTGCAATTTAATGGATGCAAATCCCCCTCCCCAGCACAGCGTTAAGTCACTTAATCTACTTATTCCTGTTTCCATGTCCGTACAATGAAGGTTATTAGAGTTCCTAGGGTCGTTAGGAGGATTAGATATAAAAATAAATGTAGTATATTCTGCATGCGTGTATTTTTGTATGTATACGTATTCATGTATGTATATATATATTTTGTACCTATGTATGGGCAAATTAATATAAAGAAGGTAATAAATGTAAAAGAAAAGTATATATAGTGTATATATATATGTATGTATACTATATATAGTATATATACTCACTAATACACCTTATTCTCATTATATGCAGTTTTGGGGCACTGAAATTTTCCAAAATGGTTACATTGGGATGTCTTATTTTATTATTAAACTGGTTCCTTGTGAAAAAAGATATTTCCCAATAATACTCTGTACTCAAAGCCTCAGATAAAAAGCAAGTAAGATGATATTAGGGCAAAGTACTTTCAAAAAAGTGCTCTACAACTTTCAGGCATTATTAGTGTTGATGACAATGGTGATAAGAATGATGGTTACACATTTCTCAAATCTTAATCTCATCCAGATGGTCCCATTTTCTCCAGCCTTTGGGAGTCACTCTTCCTTTTTACACAAGTAACAGTAATTCAGTCACCATCCTTTGTTTGGGTTTCCCCCACCCCTGAGGACTCGCTGAGGAATGCATGCATGTGACACCGTTACACTCTCTGGGTCACTTCTTCTCAAGTATGTAATGCCTGTCCTGCAACACCCAAAGCACAGCTAAGACCAAGTGGAAGCCGTAGACAAATGGAAGGTCATCGTAATGCAGGAAAAGAAAATGCAACTCTTCAGGAGTCCCTTCACAGGCAGTTGCTTATTCTTTTTAGCCCCTCAAATAGTCCTCCTCAGAATTTTACCTGCTAACACATTATAGAACTCGTCTATCTCTTCCCAACTGAAGTTCTTTCAGACCATGTCCTTCCTACTGAGAACTCAGGTGCCTGTGTTCCCGGCCATAGAAAGAAAAGTAGCATGCCTGCCCCCTCATTCCAAAACCTCAGCCCAAGACCTGCCCCCTGCCCCCCAAATGTAGTCAGGGTACGTTTTCCAGAGTTTGAAAAGCATCACAGCCAGTTCCCCTGCACAATCTTCAATATACTGTAAGGAGATTATGTTTACATGGGTCATCAGTGAACAAACACGTGGAGGGGGAAAAAAAGAGAGAGAGAGAGAGACAAACCCATCTGTCAATGACAGACATTAATTTTCAGGAAGAGTCAAGCCAAAAGCCGTATTTAGGAGGAAATATATTGGGCTCTTCTAGACCACATCCTTAATAAGTACACACCCAATTTAACATTTCAGTCTGAGGCATCTGTATTTGAACTACTCTCCAGTTCTGGGTTTCCTGAGTGCCATGAATTAGATGCTTGCTTTGTATCTAGTTGGTTAAAATTACCCACAAAACTGGTCTCTGCCATAACAAAAGAGGCTTAATCCCCAGCCTAAATTCCCTCTTCTGCTCTGAAATTTAGACACCATTTACATCTCTCAAATGGTATTTTTCCAGCTTCAATTATTTTATGATCTTGGCATCTGACTTGGTAAATATGAATATGGATTCATATTTAAGTAAATACGGAGTACAAAAAGAAACTCGAAGAACTATTATTTGGGAAGGGAAACAGTAAGCATATACAAACAATTCATGAAAGGCTACGAATTCTAATAAATATCAAATTATTGATCTGGGATTTGTAGCTGAGGAAGAGGAATTCCAAGTAACTCTCTCAAACCCCAAAATAGAACAAAGTCAAATAACCAGTTAGAAGTTGATTTTGAGATAGCTTGTTAGAACAGGCGCATATATGCTTTTCTAATCCTTGGTGAAAAAAATAACATTACTGTCTATTCTTAGACAGCTCAGCCTACTTATTAATTAAATATAAAAAAAGCATATTTAGAATTAGCTATATAGTCATTTTGAAATGTAAAATATTATCTTTCTAAGAGAAAAAAAAAATCATTCCAGAAACAACTAATTATACCCAGATACTTTAACAATATAAACACGAGGGAGCACAAAGTCTACAGTGCAAAAACATCCAGGCGCCAGTTTTACTTACAGTCTGAAGTGAGGGTCTGATGGTCCTATGAGAATCTTACCTCCATCAGTGAACTTGGTGAGCATAAGCTCTTAGATGTAGTTTGCAGAGTGATGAAGTCCCATAAAGCAGATGCTGAAGGCCCAGACTGGCCCTCACGGGACCTGTAGGGGATCAAATAAAAGTACCATCTGAAAAACTCTGTGTAAGCCGTGAAAACATATTCTTATTTGATGAGCTACTGATAATTAAACGTTAAAAGGAAAGTGATGAAGCTGCCATAAACTTACTACCTTGGTGCATTATCAAAAGGAACCGCTTTAGTCCAAAGGGGTTTAATTACCCTATGTAATTAAAACATTACAAGAAGTGTTTGAACTTCCGGAATCTCGATATTATTTGCAATTTTCTAAGCAAATATTTTCCAAAATTATAGTTTTTCAAACTTAAATCATGATTTAATTTCCCCCTTGTACTGAAAAATAACTAAAATGGACTTTCTTTTTTCTCTCTAGAACATTTCCTTTTCTCTGAAGGGATATGGACCACTTATAAATCAAATTTACAAGAAGAATGATACAAAAGATGACATGTCAAACAATTATGCAATTCAAAAAATCAACTGATGTAACTGTTTTAATCTTTTTTCAGTAAATTAACTGACTTCACTCATATGATTGCCCAATTCTGTCAAATTGCCAAACTTGTACGTATGAAACAGATCTTGTTGATTTTGATATTAAACTATGCTCTGTTTAAACCTAGATGATCTTTTATAAATTCCTGAAATTCTGATATTTGGAGAGCCATCCTTTCTATGGAAAACTTATATCTTAAGAATGCCATGGACTTCACATTACTGTTGCTGAAAAAAATTAACTGAATTTTCTTTAATTATGAAAATAATTCTTAATCAAATGCTCTTTTAAAGATTTATCTTACATGTCCACTCAGGTAGGAATCAGCAAGGATGTTTTTCTTTTCCTTAATTCTCAAGCTTTTATGGTAAAACAGAAGAGGCTTCACTAAGAGGCTCCACAACTTTTACAAAGACCTACTAATACTGATCACCTATGAACACGGTTCTCTGGGAATGCAAATTTAGCCATCAATGGTGATACACAAAGATTCTGTAAACTGTGTTTCAAAGCTCAAGAAATGCTTCACTTTTCCCTCCGTCAGGTAGTGCATAGCTCATAATAGCATCCCCACCTCTTCAGAAGAATGCCTTGGCTTGTGTTGATTGATGGCATTTTTAATCACGTTGGAAGTAAAGCTTTTTTAATGGATGACAAGCAATGAATTCCTTCAATTATTTCTCTTCTTTTTTTTTGCATTTTTATTTTTTATTTTATTATTGTTTTTTTTAATCAGTCATCAATTTTATACACATCAGTGTATACATGTCAATCCCAATCGCCCAATTCAGCACACCACCATCCCCACACCACCGCAGTTTTCCCCACTTGGTGTCCATACGTTTGTTCTCTACATCTGTGTCTCAACTTCTGCCCTGCAAACCAGTTCATCTGTACCATATTTCTAGGTTCCACATACACGCGTCAATATACGATATTTGTTTTTCTCTTTCTGACTTACTTCACTCTGTATGACAGTCTCTAGATCCATCCACGTCTCAACAAATGACTCAATTTCGTTCCTTTTTATGGCTGAGTAATATTCCATTGTATATATGTACCACACTTATTTATCCATTCGTCTGTCGATGGGCATTTAGGTTGCTTCCATGACCTGGCTATTGTAAATAGTGCTGCAATGAACATTAGGGTGCATGTGTCTTTTTGAATTACGGTTTTCTCTGGGTATATGCCCAGTAGTGGGATTGCTGGATCATATGGTAATTCTATTTTTAGTTTTTTAAGGAACTTTCATACTGTTCTCCATAGTGGCTGTATCAATTTACATTCCCACCGACAGTGCAAGAGGGTTCCCTTTTCTCCACACCCTCTCCAGCATTTGTTGTTTGTAGATTTTCTGATGATGCTCATTCTAACTGGTGTGAGGTGATACCTCATTGTAGTTTTGATTTGTATTTCTCTAAAAATTAGTGATGTTGAGCATCTTTTCATGTGCTTCGTGGCCATCTGTATGTCTTCTTTGGAGAAATGTCTATTTAGGTCTTCTGCCCATTTTTGGATTGGGGTGTTTGTTTCTTTAATATTGAGCTGCATGAGCTGTTTATATATTTTGGAGATTAATCCTTTGTCTGTTGATTCGTTTGCAAATATTTTCTCCCATTCTAACGGTTGTCTTTTCGTCTTGTTTATGGTTTCCTTTGCTGTGCAAAAGCTTTGAAGTTTCATTAGGTCCCATTTGTTTATTTTTGTTTTTATTTCCATTACTCTAGGAGGTGGATCAAAAAAGATCTTGCTGTGATTTATGTCAAAGAGTGTTCTTCCTATGTCTTCCTCTAAGAGTTTTATAGTGTCCAGTCTTATATTTAGGTCTTGAATCCATTATGAGTTTATTTTTGCGTATGGTGTTAGGGAGTATTCTAATTTCATTCTTTTACATGTAGCTGTCCAGTTTTCCCAGCACCGCTTATTGAAGAGACTGTCTTTTCTCCATTGCATATCCTTGCCTCCTTTGTCATAGATTAGTTGACCATAGGTGTGTGGGTTTATCTCTGGGCTTTCTATCTTGTTCCATTGATCTATGTTTCTGTTTTTTTGCCAGTACCATATTGTCTTGATTACTGTAGCTTTGTAGTATAGTCTGAAGTCAGGGAGTCTGATTCCTCCAGCTCCGTTTTTTTCCCTCAAGACTGCTGTGGCTATTCTGGGTCTTTTGTGTCTCCATACAAATTTTAAGATGATTAGTTCTAGTTCTGTAAAAAATGCCATTGGTAATTTGATAGGGATTGCATTGAATCTGTAGATTGCTTTGGGTAGTATAGTCATTTTCACAATATTGATTCTTCCAATCCAAGAACATGGTATATCTCTCCATCTCTTGGTATCATCTTTAATTTCTTTCATCAGTGTCTTATAGTTTTCTACATATAGGTCTTTTGTCTCCCTGGGTAGGTTTACTCCTAGGTATTTTATACTTTTTGTTGCAATGGTAAATGGGAGTGTTTCCATAATTTCTCTTTCAGATTTTTCATCATTAGTGTATAGGAATGCAAGAGATTTCCATGCATTAATTTTGTATCCTGCATCTTTACCAAATTCATTGATTAGCTCTAGTAGTTTCTGGTGGCATTCTTAGGATTCTCTATGTATAGTATCATGTCATCTGCAAACAGTGACAGTTTTACTTCTTCTTTTCCAGTTTGTATTCCTTTTATTTCTTTTTCTTCTCTGATTGCCATGGCTAGGACTTCCAAAACTATGTTGAATAATAGTGGTGAGAGTGGACATCCTTGTCTCATTCCTGATCTTAAAGGAAATGCTTTCAGTTTTACACCATTGAGAATGATGTTTGCTGTGGGTTTGTCATATATGGCCTTTATTATGTTGAGGTAGGTACTCCAGCTTTCTTTTGATTTCCATTTGCATGGAATATCTTTTTCCATCCCCTCACTTTCAGTCTGTATGTGTCCCTAGGTCTGAAGTGGGTATCTTGTAGACAGCATATATATGGGTCTTGTTTTTGTATCCATTCAGCAAGCCTGTATCTTTTGGTTGGAGCATTTAATCCATTCACGTTTAAGGTAATTATCGATATGTATGTTCCTATGACCATTTTCTTAATTATTCTGGATTTGTTTTTGTAGGTCCTTTTCTTCTCTTATGTTTCCCACTTACAGAAGTTCCTTTAGCATTTATTGTAGAGCTGGTTTGGTGGTGCTGAATTCTCTTAGCTTTTGCTTGTCTGTAAAGCTTTTGATTTCTCCATCAAATCTAAATGAGATCCTTGCCGGGTAGAGTAATCTTGGTTGTAGGTTCTTCCCTTTCATCACTTTAAGTATATCATGCCACTCCCTTCTGGCTTGTAGAGTTTCTGCTGAGAAATCAGCTGTTAACCTTATGGGAGTTCCCTTGTATGTTATTTGTCGTTTTTCCCTTGCTGCTTTCAATAATTTTTCTTTGTCTTTAATTTTTGCCAATTGGATTACTATGTGTCTCAGCGTGTTTCTCCTTGGGTTTATCCTGTATGGGACTCTCTGAGCTTCCTGGACTTGGGTGGCTATTTCCTTTCCCATGTTAGGGAAGTTTTTAACTATAATCTCTTCAAATATTTTCTCTGGTCCTTTCTCTCTCTCTTCTCCTTCTGGGACCCCTATAATGCAAATGTTGTTGTGTTTAATGTTGTCCCAGAGGTCTCTTAGGCTGTCTTCATTTCTTTTCATTCTTTTTTCTTTAGTCTGTTCCGCAGCAGTGAATTCCACCATTCTGTCTTCCAGGTCACTTATCCGTTCTTCTGCCTCAGTTATTCTGCTATTGATTCCTTCTAGTGTAGTTGTCATTTCAGTTATTGTATTGTTCATCTCTGTTTGTTTGTTCTTTAATTCTTCTAGGTCTTTGTTAAACATTTCTTGCATCTTCTGGATCTTTGCCTCCATTCTTATTCGAAGGTCCTGGATCATCTTCACTATTATTATTCTGAATTCTTTTTCTGGAAGGTTGCCTATCTCCACTTCATTTAGTTGTTTTTCTGGGGCTTTTTCTTGTTCCTTCATCTGGTACATAGCCCTCTGCCTTTTCATCTTGTCTATCTTTCTGTGAATGTGGTTTTTCTTCCACAGGCTGCAGGATTGTAGTTTTTCTTGCTGTTTACTTCTTTTGTTGTCCCATTCCTTTTTGTGGATTTTCAAAGAAACATCTGCTAGTGTTGGAAGGTCTCCTGCAGAGGCAGGGGGTAGCTCTGTTTCACCGTGGGGACAAGGACACTGGCAGCAGAAGTTCTGGTAAGTACTCGTTGGCCCAATTATTTCTTTATTAATATCATTCTTTCCTGTGTAGTTGTCATTACTAATTCCCTCACCAATGTTTCCTGTTACATTCCAAGACGAGTTAGGCTTCTGCCATTTGATGAAATATATACTGGTTTCAATTTACTACATTTTTTCTCTTTCAACTAAAAAGTAGTCACTGTTAGTTTTTTTTGAGGTTGCTTATATGGGATCTTCTAATATATTCAGGTTTCTAGTCATTGGTGGTGCCTCACAGTGAGAATGTATATGGTGCAAATATGGTACCTCCATTCATGTACATAGTCAATAATGCTTCAGAAGCTCTCTCCCTTCAAGCAGCACTCTGATTAGTCAGTCCAAGACTGATACATAGAAAGTACTCGGGCAAGCATTAAAAGAAAAAATGAAAGGAATGAGAAAAAATGAGTATTTAGCACCTATACAGCTCTATAATATCTTGCCTAATCCTCACATAACCCTATGAAATAAGTATTATCTACTATTATAATTTTTTCCTAAAAAGGATGTTTAATGAATTTCTCAAGATCCCACCTTGACTCCAAAGTCCTACTCTATACATCTTAGTTGCAAACATTGTCCATGGAAATAAAAATCAGTAGGTGGGGTCTGTATGTCTTCTAAAATATTATGATAACGTTTCATTAGATACTTCATTATGAGGGAGGATACTTTCAAGGCTGCTGATATTTTAGCAACAGTGTAGAGAGGGAAGGAACAGAGTTGTCTGTTGTATTTTATAGGGTCCTTGTCACCACATGGTCTTTATGAGAGCCTATATTCTTGCAAATGCTTCTGAAAAGGAAAAATGATGACTTCAGCAATTATCATTTAATAGCATTGTAATAGATGAGTATCAGCAGAAATACATGACAGAAGTAAAACAGTTGTATCTACAGGACTCTAGGAATGACTGGATATGGAGACTGAGTGAGAGACAGGAGTCAGGGATGACTCCTATGTTTCTAGCTTCCATGAATGAGGAAATTTTCATGCCATTCATTTAAGGAGAGAATACAGTTGAGAAGCAGATTTGAGGTGAAAATTACTAGGTCATTTTAAATCACATAGAGCTCAAAACTCCTGTAAGATGTGTAAGTGAGATTTTCAGAAAGCAGCTGGATTTATGGGTCTTGATTTCAAGGAGGATTTTAGGGCTACAAATAAAACATGTAAGTGTTAACTGAAACCATGAACGTGGTTTAAGTAACCTTGTAAGTGTGAAAAGTAAAAAGAACCAGGGCTGATGAAGTAGCCTCAGAAAATTTGACTATTTAAGGAATGGGCAAAAAAACATAAGCCTGCAAAGGAAACTAAGAAGGAAAACCTAGGAAATAGGATGGAATCCAGGAGAAAATAAAGTCACAGAAGCTAAGGAGGTATTTCTTGCTTAAAAGAGAGAATGACCAACAGTAACAAGTAAGATGAAGTAAAAAGGGTTCATTTTATAGGCCATTATTCCTCCTGGGAAAAAACAAGGAATGAATATGTACTGAAGTGATGGCAATAAATGTTCATCCCTCTATAAAGCAGTTCCATTTTCACCAGAAGTTTGGGACTTAGGTATAACTAAAAAGGGATGTGATGTCAAAAAGAGGTATTTTAAACATGAGAAAAACTTTGTTACTTCTTTTTTCAGTAGGCTTCACCTGTGAAAAAGCACAGAGGTAAAACTGTTAAATCAATCCAAAGTTAAGATTTTTATAAAGGGTTGCAACTGAAGGGCAAGGAGGAGGAGAGGCAGAGTAATAGTGACAGAGTGATTGAAATGACAGACTTTGGAATCTCGGGTCGGAAGGGATGAAAGTGAACCTAGAAAGAAGGGGACAGATTAGAAGGAAATACAGTGGTCCAGGGTCTAAATGTTTCCTAAGGTCAAAGAGTAGGTATATTAGTTTTACAGAGTTGGAAGGAGACACAGGTTGTCATAGTTAGAGTGATGAATTGAAGTTTAATATTTCACATGTAGTATAGTGCTAGGTTTTGATATATTTCAAGATGTGGCTATATGTGTCAGATACTGAATTAACGTAATGGTATAAAGACCATTAGAATTGAAATCAAAGCATTAACCTTAATTAAGTCATCCACAAAGTCACTGAAGTAGTCTTGGAAATTATTAAGATTAAAGTAAAAAGTTGGCTGGAAGAAATGGACAAATTCTTAGAAAGGTCTAACCTTCCAAGACTGAACCAGGATGAAACAGAAAATATGAACAGAGGAATCACAAATAATGAAATTGAAACTGTGATTAAAAATCATCCAAAAAACAAAAGTCCAGGACCAGATGGCTTCACAGGTGAATTCTATCAAACATTTAGAGAAGAGCTAACACCCATCCTTCTCAAACTCTTCCAAAAAATTGCAGAGGAACAACACTCCCAAACTCATTCTATGAGGCCACCATCACCCTGATACCAAAACCAGACAAAGATACTACAAAAAAAGAAAATTACAGACCAATATCACTGATGAATATAGATGCAAACATCCTCAACAAAATACTAGCAAACAGAATCCAACAACACATTAAAAGGATCATACACCATGATCAAGTGGGGTTTATCCCAGAGATGCAAGGATGCTTCAATATATATGCACATCAACCAATGTGAAACACCATATTAACAAACTGAAGAATAAAAACCATATGATCATCTCAATAGATGCAGAAAAAGCTTTTGACAAAATTCAACACCAATTTATGATAAAATCTCTCCAGAAAGTGGGCATAGAGGGAACCTACCTCAACATAATAAAGGCCATATAGGACAAACCCACAGCAAACATCATTCTCAACAGTGAAAAACTGAAAGCATTTCCTCTAAGATCAGGAAAGACACAAGGTTGTCCACTCTCACTGCTATTATTCAACATAGTTTTGGAAGTCCTAGCCACAGCAATCATAGAAGAAAAAAAAATAAAAGGAATACAAACTGGAAAAGAAGAAGTAAAACTGTCACTGTTTGCAGATGACATGATACTATACATAGAGAATCCTAAAAATGCCACCAGAAAACTACTAGAGCTAATCAATGAATTTGATAAAGATGCAGGATACAAAATTAATGCACAGAAATTTCTTGCATTCCTATACACTAATGATGAAAAATCTGAAAGAGAAATTAAGGAAACTCTCCCATTTACCACTGCAACAAAAAGAATAAAATACCTAGGAGTAAACCTACCTAGGGAGACAAAAGGCCTGTATGCAGAAAACTATAAGACACTGATGAAAGAAATTAAAGATGATACCAACAGATGGAGAGATATACCATGTTCTTGGATTGGAAGAATCAATATTGTGAAAATGACTATACTACCCAAAGCAATCTACAAATTCAATGCAATCCCTATCCAACTACCAATGGCATTTTTTACAGAACTAGAACAAAAAATCTTAAAATTTGTATGGAGACACAAAAGATGCCGAAAAGCCACAGCAGTCTTGAGGGAAAAAAACGGAGCTGGAGGAATCAGACTCCCTGACTTCAGACTATACTACAAAGCTACAGTAATCAAGACAGTATGCTACTGGCACAAAAACAGAAATATAGATCAATGGAACAAGATAGAAAGCCCAGAGATAAACCCACGCATGTATGGTCAACTTATCTATGACAAAGGAGGCAAGGATATACAATGGAGAAAAGACAGTCTCTTCAATAACTGGTGCTGGGAAAACTGGACAGCTACATGGAAAAGAATGAAATTAGAACACTCCCTAACACCATACACAAAAATAAACTCAAAATGGATTGGAGACCTAAATGTAAGACCAGACACTATAAAGCTCTTAGAGGAAAACACAGGAAGAACACTCTTTGACATAAATCACAGGAAGATCTTTTTTGATCCACCTCCTAGAGTAATGGAAATAAAAACAAAAATAAACAAATGGTACCTAATGAAACTTAAAAGCTTTTGCACAGCAAAGGAAACCATAAACAAGACAAAAAGACAACCCTCAGAATGGGAGAAAATATTTGCAAACAAGTCAACAGACAAAGGATTAATCTCCAAAATATATAAACAGCTCATGCAACTCAATATTAAAGAAACAAACAACCCAATCCAAAAATGGGCAGAAGACCTAAATAGACATTTCTCAAAGAAGACATACAGATGGCCAAGAAGCACCTGAAAAGATGCTCAACATCACTAATTATTAGAGAAATGCAAATCAAAACTACAATGAGGTATCAGCTCACACCGGTTAGAATAGGCATCATCAGAAAATCTACAAACAATAAATGCTGGAGAAGGTGTGGAGAAAAGGGAACCCTTTTGGACTGTTGGTGGGAATGTAAATTGATACAGCCACTATGGAGAACAGTATGAAAGTTCCTTAAAAAGCTAAAAATAGAATTACCATATGACCCAGCAATCCCACTTCTGGGCATATACCCAGAGAAAGCCATAATTCGAAAAAGACATGTACCCCAATGTTCATTGTAGCACTATTTACAATAGCCAGGTCATGGAAACAACCTAAATGCCAATCAACAGACGAATGGATAAATAAGTGTGGTACATATATACAATGGAATATTACTCAGCCATAAAAAGGAATGAAACTGGGTAATTTGTAGAGACGTGGATGGACCTAGAGACTGTCATAAGGAGTGAAGTCAGAGCAAAACAAATATCGTATATTAATGCATATATATGGAATCTAGAGAAATGGTACAGATGAACCTGTTTGCAAGGCAGAAATAGAGACAAAGATGTAGAGAACAAATGTATGGACACCAAGGGGGGAAAGCAGGGCACGGATGGTGGTGGTGGTGGGATGAATTGGGAGATTGGGATTGATATGTATACACTAATATGTATAAAATAAATAACTAATAAGTACCTACTGTGTAAAAATAAATAAATTAAATTTGAAGAATAATAAAGTAAATAGGTTGGACACTAAAAAGGCATTGCTAAATCAGTTTTATGGCAATCAACTAATAATGTCTTATTTCTCTTGGAATTTATCTAAAAGAAAAATCAGTTGAAAATATGCAATATACAAGAGATTGAAATAGTCAAACAGTTGCTGACTTTTTTGAAAATTAGCCACTACAACTCAAACCATAAATAATATTGTGGGAAATAAGAGAAAAGTCTTTGGATATTAACTTAATTGACAGATATTTTTCTAGCAAAAATTTGCTAAAGAGTTTTATTTCCTTTTTATACCAGCTTAAGAAACTGTCCTTCTTAAACTTTTTTGGTTAAAAAATTTCAAAAATAGATTTTGATGTCATCTTCATATGACATATGCAATATCATTGTGTAATGGTATATATTTTACTAAAGCACACAAATATATTACTGTTTCTTTTTCTTCCCCAGCTTTATTGAGATATAGTTGACATGTAACATTGTGTAAGTTTGAGGTGCATAGCATGATGGTTTGATGTATGTATGTATTGCAAAATGATTACTACAATAGGTTGGTTGACACATTTATTACCTCACACAGTTATAATTGTGTGTGTATGTGTGTGTGTGTGTGTGTGTGTGTTTGTGTAAGGGGTTTTGAGAGCAACTCTCTTAGCAGTTTTCAAGTACACAATGCAGTGTTGTTAACCATAGTCATTATGGTGTACATTACATCACCAGAACTTATACATCTTGTGACT
This sequence comes from Balaenoptera ricei, assembly GCF_028023285.1. Lineage (NCBI taxonomy): Eukaryota > Metazoa > Chordata > Mammalia > Artiodactyla > Balaenopteridae > Balaenoptera > Balaenoptera ricei. The sequence goes on from NC_082656.1 coordinate 52,565,984, forward strand.
GGAAGTTTGTATCATTTGACCACCTGCACCCATTTCCCTCACACCATGGCAATTATCAGTTTACTCTTTTTCTATGAGTTTGGCTTTTATAGAGGATGTGGAAAAAGGAAACCCTTATACACTATTCATGGGATTGTAAATTGGTATAGCTACTATGGAAAACAGTACGGAGGATCTTCAAAATGTTAAAAATAGAACTACCATATGATCCAGTAATTCCAACTCTGGGCATATATCCTAAGGAAATGAAATCACTCTTTTAAGATTATCTACATCCTATGCTCATTGCAGCATTATTTACTATGGACTAGACATGGAAACAATCTAAGTGAGAGATGAATGGATAAAAATAAAAATAATATATATGTATATATATATAAGCACACACGAAATGGAATATTAATTAATTTTAAAATCACCTCTCATAACCTGACATTCAGATGTCCTAGTTTTGTTCTCTACTTTTGATCAATTGGAAAATACGTTTAGTAGACCATTGGCCCTAATTGATTTATGACTAAATAAGTTCTAGCTATCAAATTGGAAGTAATGCATTATTGTTAGGCTGGTTATTTTAGTTCTTAAGTGGATGGTTCTCAAAACAAAATCTTTGACTTTAAATATATATTATATATATGTGTGTGTGTGTGTGTACACACACACACATACATAGAAGAGAGGTAATATTTCTTAACTTCTTATATTCCAGGAGTAGATTTAAATACATTGTAGTAGCTAATTTATTGTCACCACAACACAAGATAGGTAACAGATTTTGCACTTATTTTTATTTTACGATAGTCCATTTATGTAGTATGTATCCAGGTATGTAACGGTTAATACATTGTAATGGTAGAAAATGTAAAAAATATAAGAGGATATACAGAAAAAGTTCTCCCTCTGACTTCTGTCTCCCATTTCCCCAGTTCTTACTTCCCTTTACACTTTGGTAACAACCACTGAGCCTAGGACTTCTGGAATATCTTTGAGAACATTTTCTAGTATTCTTTGCAAATATGTCTGTTTATATGCTCTATATATGAGATTTATGAAATATATCTATGTGGTGCTTTCACTGTGGTTTCTTTATTATTATTATTAACCCAAGAATGAAGATTACTTTTGCTTTTTAAACCTCCAGGTGGAAGGGGCTTTTTTCCCAATATTATTATCAATTTCTAATTTCATTAAATAGTGATCAGAAAAATTAATTAATTAGAAATAAATATCCTAATCTAGACATAAAAGTACATTTGAGAACATGACCATTAGTAGGCAGGTGGCAGCCACAAGAAGGGTGTATATTAACTGCATGAGCTTCTAAAGTTCTTAGTTCTATAAAGGCAGGTGTGTTTGCTAGTCTCCAAAGATTATTTCCCAAAGAATAACTTTTCCATATACATCCTTAAGCAGTTTCCTCCCCTTGTATCTGGCAAAAGAATGAGGCAGAGCTGACACTGAATGGCTGCATCACTTCTCATGAACATAAGTCATAAGAATCTTACCACTCACCACTGAGTTTCTTAGAATGCTTGCTCTGGAAGATGCCAGCCACGTTAATAAGATAACCAACTACCTGGTGATCGCATGCTGTGAGGAAACTAGCCTTACAGAGACAGAGAGAAATGCTCAGCCCAGCCATCTCAGCTAAGGTTCCAGACATGTGTGTGAAGAAGCCATCTCTGCCAGTCATCCAGGTGAGTCAAGCCTTCAGATGACCTCAGAGCCGGTCTACATCTAACTGGAACTTCATGAGAGAGCCATCCAGGTGAGCCCAAGCAACTGACAAAAATTTGAGGAATAATACATTTTGACTTCAAGTCATTTATGTTCAAGGTAGTTTTTTAGACAACAATGGGAACAGCAGGAAATTAAGCAATGATGTGGACAGAAGGGTGACACCTCTTCCTATCACATAAAGCAAAAAAGGAAAGTAAGGCTGGAATTTGATGGCTTCTTTGTCTAAGATGAGGTGAACTGATGAGAGTAAGGGGTATGCAGATGAGAGGAAGGGTTTGAGAAGAGTGATATGGTTTGGAATTGGTACCGTGGGGAATGGGAATGAGAGTTGAAAATGGAAATGGAAAAGGATCTCTGGATTATGTTATGGGTTAAGCTGAAATCCACCAGTTTGCATTGGTACCATTTACCCAGTTAGGTGAGTTGCTCTAATAGTTCTTAAACTCATTCATGGGAAGGAAACCAAGGATCTATGAATATAAAATAACAAAAGTGTAAGTTATATGGACAGTAAAATTACTCAAAATGAAGGCAGCATTTAGGGTGGAAAGGAAGGAAGTGAGTCAGGTGTTAAACTCTTCAGTGAAAGCCAGAGAGGTCAATACATGGCAACTGCAGAGAGGACAACTGCAGTTGAAGAGAGGCTAGAAGTAGTAACATGGTATGATACTAAAAAGTTTCACCCAGATATGGAAACATATCATAACTTTAACAATATCTAATTTTTTTGCCCACGCCGCATGGCTTGTGAGATTTTAGTTCCCGAACCCTGGACTGAACCCACGTTCTCGGCAGTGAGAGTGTGGAGTCCTAACCACTGGACCACCAGGGAATTTCCAACAACATCTATTTTTAAAGGAAAGGGTTTATCCTGCTGAAGGGAAACATTTTTTAATGCTTTGATATATAATATCAAATTAATTTCCTCAACAGTTTATATTACCAATAGCTATTATGGGAGTTTCCTACTTAAACTTGAAAGCTTTTGCACAGCAGAGAAAACCATCGACAAAACAAGACAACCTATGGAATGGGAGAAAATATTTGCAAGTGATGTGACTGACAAGGGGCTAATATCCAAAATATATAAATAGCTCGTACAACTCAATATCAAAAAAGCAAACAACCCAATAAAAAAATGGGCAGAACACTTGAATAGACATTTTTTTGAAGAAGATATGCAGATGCCTAAAAGGCACATGAAAAATGCTCAACCTTGCTAATTATTAGAGAAATGCAAATCAAAACAACGAGCTATCACCTCACACCTGTCAGAATGGCTATTATCAAAAAGAACACAAATAACATATGTTGGCAAGGATGTGGAGAAAAGGGAACCCTTTGTACACTGTTGGTGGGAATGTAAATTGGTGTAGCCACTATGGAAAACATTATGAGGGTTCCTCAAAAAACTAGAAAAGGAACTACCATACTATAAAGCAATTCCACTCCTGGGTATATATCCCAAAAAATAAAAACACTAATTTAAAAAGATATATGCACCCCAATGCAGCACTGTTTACAACAGCCAAGGTATGGAAGCACCCAAGTAGCTATCAACAGATGAGTGCATAAAGAAGATGTGGTATACACACACACACACACACACAATGGAATATTACACAGCCATAAAAAAAGAAATTTTGCCATTTGCAACAATATGGATCGACCTGGGGGTATTACACTTAGTGAAATAAATCAGAGAAAGACAAATACTGTATAATATCACTTATACGTAGAATCTAAAAAATAATACAAATGAATGTATATAGCAAAACAGAAACAGATATAGTAGACAAACCCATGGCTACCAATGGCAAGAGGGAAGGAGAGAGGGGAAAGTTAAGGGTATGAGAATAAAAGGTACAAACTACTATGTATAAAAAATAATCAACAAGGATATATTGTAGAGCACAGGGAATTACAGCCATTATCTTAATAACTTTTAAAGTAGTATAATCTGTAAAAATACTGAATCACTATGCTGTATGCTGGAAACTAATGTAAAATTGTGAATCAAATATACCTCAATAAAAATGAGAGTTCTGTATTTAATATTACACATGGTCAAGTCAGTGCCATATAATGCACCTATCTGAACCTAAGCAAAGTGAGGCAAGACCTTTCATGACATCTTTTAAACAAAATAGAGAAACACTGCTGAAGGCTAGATTAATGAGTATGGTTTTTAAGGTTCAATCAGGAAGCAAAAAGTACAAGTTTTAGCCATTTAGATTTGGGTTTAATATAAGGAAGAATTTTCCACTGGTAAGATCTCTCCTTTCAGTGGCCTCAAGAGATGATTTGTCTATCATTTGGACATGTTCTAACTAGGGAGCAAGTTGGAAAGGGGATTCTACTACCAGGAGAGTCCCTTAAAAATCGATGAACTTGCAACCATAAAATTTGTCTATGACATTGATATAACAAGTTCCAGGCATTCCATTTATAAACCACATCTACCAAAAAAAAAAAAAAAAAGTCATGTGATTTTTCTATTAGGGGCTCTTGAGAAAGCAATAAGCAATAAACTTAAACAGTATTGTCCACAGGCACAGTATTGTCCTGGGTATACCCACAATATCTAATCTACTCAAGAAGCTCCTTCCAGCTCAAGCATGGGGGTAGGGGAATCCGAATTGCCATTTCCATGATTTCTACCTTTCTCAGTGTTGTCTCTTGACCGGAGAGATGTTTCAGTCACTCCCAATTTGATTGGCACTAGTGTCCTGGTGCTCCCAGAGGTACCTCCTGCATAGACCAACCAGCAATTTAATTGGTGCAGTTGTCTGAATAATAAACCCTCCACAGTGAATGAATCTTCTTGGCATGTGCCATGAAACCAAGTCATTTTCATGGCTACAGGTGCTAAGCTGGGTGACAGTCTCATGTCTCACTTAGACCAAGACTAGGCTGTTTCCACAAAACCACGTTCCCCAAAGTCTGTGCAAACCTAGGGGAATACATTCACTTCCTCTCTCCTAGATGACAAAAATCCCTGTGAATTTAGGTTATTCTCTTTCCTTTGCCCTCCTCCATTTGCCTGCTCACCATATCATATTGGCTCTATCATATTATAGAGCCAATTTCTCCCAAAGAGGATTAGTGAACTACTTTCCCACCCCTTCTTGTATTCCTTCCCCTTTTTTTTTTTTTTTTGGCATAGTTTCTCTGATAGCTTTGTCAGTTGACTGGCTCCTTATTTTGAGTTTTAATGGTAATTGTGTGGTTTGCCATTTTACAGCAGAAACATTCACAATACAGGACATCATACGTCTATCTCTGGAATTATGCTGGTAGATCTGTATAATTTTCTACACATCTTTTTCCTAAAATTTCCCATAGCCTATGTTTTCATAATTTCTTTTTGATTATTGTATTTCTAGCTTTCTAGCTGAGCTCTGCCAACCTAAGGAAGTCCCATGTGAATGGATATATCCTTAGAGTGAATTTAAGAGGAAAAAGTACTTACAACTGCAAATGCAAACCAAAACAACTCTTGAGTTCTGTAGGAATTTATGGTTAAGAAAAATGGTTTATTTGCACACTATTTAGGCACACTTTATCTTGGAATAGGGCACTCACCATAATTTGTGGGCAGTGTTCATTAAAAATACAGAAGAATTTTAGGAAATAACTGATAAAGAGAATACTATCAAGAATTTATTACTATAGTTACATCATTTATAAATTAATTTTGTGCCAGCATAGATAGCATCAGTTCTTTCCCTTTTCTTATTTAAATTGCCTATACAGTATTCCTCTTCTGTTCTATCTTTAGAAAGATAAGAAATGGCCTGAAAATGCTTATATCCCTAACCTAAATATACAGAATCATAAATTATACAGCTAGGGTGGAGTTGAGGGTTACATTAAATTACTTGGTATTTTAGTCGATGAATTTGAGACCCATAGAAGTTATATGAGTTGGCTACAGATCCAGAGATATTTTTTTTTCTTGCCCATGTAAGGAGGAGAACCAGATCTATTGCCCCTATTGTACTTTTTCTAATAATCTGGGAAGTCTATAACAGACAAAATGGTTTCATCAACTTCAGCTATAACTGATTATAACTGGGAACTCAATTTTCTCAAAGCAAATTTCAAAGAAACTTTAAGTCCATTACATTAGTCCAAAACTACCTTGAACATTTGCAGTTTAATAAAATTCTACTTTTGTTTTAAAAATGGCCTTTTCCAAAATTCAAACATTTTAACCAAATATTCAGAACACATTACTCATTAAAAAATTAAAGACAAACTATTACTCCTTAATCACTTCTTTTGTCTTTCAAAGGAGACAATTCTAACTGGAAAAACTTGAAAGTAAAGCTACAAGAAGATTAATTTCCTTTCTCATCACAAATGCCATAGTCCTTCAGTCATTTATAACTTTTTCCTGGCAGAGCTGCCCAATAGCATTTGTATAATCTTTTCCCAACTCCTGGCCAGGTTTCCCTGGTGCTGCTTTCCAGGAATGTCTGGAATTAGAATCATATTTTTTTTGTCATTCTTTTCTTTTTTCCTTTAGTAATTATGTCTTTATTTTCTGTCTCACACTTAACTATTGGATATGCTGGCTAATATCTTAGTGATAATTTTAAAAGAAAACAAATTTTAGTCCGCATCTTAAATGATGGTATTGGCCCATCATCAAGTCCCATGAGTAAAAGCTGAATGGAAGTAATAAATTTCAAAAATTTTTATAAAGACCTATAAACTATGATGTCTCTTTTTTAACAGTTTAATTGAGGTATAATCAACATGTAGTAAACTATCGCAAGTGTAAAATTTGAAAAGATTGGACAAATGTGTACACCCATGAAAACTATTACCACAAAAATAACGAAGATACCCTTCACCCCTGATTATAATTCTTCCATCCATCCCCCTGCTCCCCGAACGCCTTGCTCACTCCCAGGCAACCACTGATCTGCTTTCCGTCATGATAGTTTGCATTTTCTAGAATCTTATATAAATCATAGTTTGTACTCCATCTTCTCTAGCTTTTTTCATACAACATAGTTATTTTGAGACTCATCCATGTTGCAGCATGTTTAAATAGCTCATCTGTTTATTGCCAAGTAGTATTCAACTGAATGGCTATATCAGAGTTTGCTTATCCATTCATTTGTTAATGGACATCTGGGTGGTTTCCAGTTTGGGGCTATTAGAAATAAAGTTGCTATGAGCATGTGTATGTAAGTCTTTGTATGGACATATGCTTCTATTTTTCATGGGTAAATACTTAGGAGTGGAAAAGCTGAATCACATGGTAAACGTATGCCGAAGTTTTTTTAAAAATCCACAGATGCTTTTCACCAACTTGTGCTATTCCACATTCCCACCTGCAGTGTATGAGAGTCCCACTTCATCTACATCCCTAGCACACATGGTGGGGTCTGTATTTTTCATTTTAGCCATTCTTACCCATATGTAGTGGTACCTCATTATGGTTTTAATTTTCCTTTCTCTAATGACTAATGCTGTTGGGCACCTTTTATTACTCTGCTTGGAGTAACAATGGGACCAATCGCTTTGATATTTATACACTTATCCTGGGGTCTCAGAGCCTGAGGTCTCCACACAAAAATGGTTGGACTAAGTAAGATCCATAGAACTCCTCTAACAGGGAACCCTAGAAGTGCATAAATCTCCCCTCAGTCAGAATGATAAATAAATAAATAAAACATGTAGCTGGTGGAAATTACACTCTAAATCAAGAAAAAGGAACTATCTTAAAAATTCAAAGGGAAATCATTCTGTAGATATTATTGACTAAAAGAATCAAAGGAATTTTTTTCAGAAAACTACTTGATCCTTAATAATATATAAAAAGGGATGATCTGAATAGAACAGGAGCAGAAAACCAGGAGAAGAGACTGGGCTGAGATTAAAGAGCAACTGTATAAAATGACAGCGAGTGTAGCATCTCTAAACGCTTGAAGGGAAATGTGTCTAGTGCCAGATTTTTATTCCAGCCAAATTGGCTTTCACCTATGAAAGTTACAGGAGGACATCTGCGGATATGTGAGAGCTCCAAAAAAACAGTAAATCACAAACTCTTTCTGGAAACAAAATAAAGATGTACCTCACTAAACTGAGGAGTGAGTTTATTTATTCATCTATCTATTTGTTAAATAAATATTTATTAAATCATTATTGCAAGGTAATGTGTTTGGGGTCCTGGAAAACCACAGAAAAGGTATCACTTTTCATCAAATGGATGTTGGTCTTTAAAATGTATTGTTAATTATGGATTACTGAAATATTAAATAATGCTTCCCATTTAAAGGACAGGAATTCAGTTACTATTAAGGTGTTTTATAGTTAACTATTTTATCTGGCAAGGTCACTACAGACCCGTTCTGACTAATCCAATACTATGGTTAATAGAAACTTCGTGGTTATTCACTACTTATACTAAATGGGAGTAACCAGTTAATAAATAAATGAGTAATTAAGTAAGTAAAGAAATAAAATTGTTTGATTGTAAAGTCATTGGTCACCATCATTTTAAGATTCATAGAAGGCTTCAAGATCACAGAGTACCTCAGGGTTCTAACTATAAAAGGATGTGCTCTCATTGTCCAAGAGACGTCAACAATGCCCATTTCTGGAATTGTAAATAACAGATAGTCTACTTCACATAGACGTTTAGATTCAAGTGACAGCTTATCTGTCACCTCCTGCTCTCCAAATGATTAGGTAAGGAGTGGGAGGAGAGGATATTTGATCTCCATGATGTCTCTGCCCCACTGATTCTGAGTTAGACACATTCTTGATAAGGTCTCTTGAAAGAATATCAACAACCTGGAAAATGTTAGAACTTTGATCCTTCTCGGAGAGCAGCACCTGAAAAGCTTCTCTGGTAGTAAGCTAGTGAACTAGTTGGCTCTGGTATAAGTATGAAGAAGGAGAAGAGCCCCTTTCAGGAAGACCCTGGAAATTGAACGTGCAGTCTCCCCTCTTTACAAATCTAATTTCTCTCGCGTTATTCTGAGCATTCGCTTCACATAATGGAAGGTTTTTGTTAGAAGCATAAGGGCGGTGGGGAGATGCTTCAGAAAAACAACATAAATTTCTCCACTATTATTTCCACATTCCTTGTTGACTCAGATGCCTCTTCTGCAATAAATAATTTACTGTAATAAAAAATTTACTACACTAAAACTATCATTAAGGTCACTGAAAGAATAAATCTTCGTGTTTTACAGAGTATGCCTAGCTAACCAACTTTACTGCTTGGATTTTTATTTGCTGAGTGATGAGATGTGCAGGGCAGTTAGAGGAAGTAGAGATAACTGAATAAAAGTTAAAACATTCTTATAGCAAGCCACCAGGATTGAACTTGACCTTTGGGAAACAAATTGAAGAGTCTCATAAAAGTTGTACTTCAAGCAATCAGAGTTATTTTCATGGACAAAATCTCCAGTGAGATCTTTGACAGTATGTGTACTCATGACTCTCAAAGGAAAGAACAGGACATGTTGCCTGATTGTTAGCAATTCTTCAAAAACAATATGGACACTTTCAAGTCATTCTACATCTTCAAATACTAACAAAATCTCCAAGAAAACTCTCTTTAGTCTTGTGTTTTATGTACACATATGTAATGTATTACATATATAATGTATCAGGTCTATTGGAACAGATTTGGCTAACTGCTTAATAACTATAATTTAGGTAACAATGTAAATAGACCATTTTCTAATTCCATTATCTAACTGTCAAAATGAAATTTTAGATATGCTCAAATTGCCTCGTAAAACTTCCTTTTCGAGGGATGAGGTATTGCTCAAATGTTAAATGGTATTGTGTAGTTTTAAAATATATTGAGAATAATTTCAAGGAAAAAAAGGATGCCCTGTGATTATAGAGAAAAAATTATAATTCCTAAACCTATGTTTTTCATATTTAGAATATCTCAAAAGGGAGAATACTATTTGAACTTGAATAATAAAATATCTTCTGGATCGTAATTTCCAATTATTATTCCCAAGACACTGACCTCACTCAAGCTTCATTTATCATTCTTGATTTTATGGCTATACTTTCCAAATATTTATAGATTCATTTAATCAATAAATATTTATTGTGCTCCTAATATATATTTAAAGAGCTGTGCTAGTCATAAGCACAGTCATACCTGTGCTAGGTATAAGATGGCTATGACATCCTTTATTCCTTCCAACGAGGGTCAGGTAAACATGACACCTGTACCTGTGACTCTAAAGCAGAGTGGAAAGTAAAGATCACTGAAGTTGAGGTTATAAACCAAGGGAAGCCAGAGTATTGGCAGGGCTACCCATGATGACACTGAAGTCACTGGAAATGTCGCTGGGAATTAGAGTGAAAAGAATACGAAGTCAGGTACTAAAGTCTTAGGGAAGCCAAGAATTGAAAATGGCCTCACCTTGATGTGTTTAGCATTTCCCTTTTTTTCACTGAAACTGTGCCCTCATGCTCAATATACAAAATTATGTATATTACTTCTTTGATATAAGGTTTTTGAGATTTCTTTATGGTGACCCAATGCAGGTGAGTAGGAAGAATGAGCCAAGGTCCTGTTCAGACATACATTAGGGCAACCCTGGACTGGAGAAGCCACCTTAGATAGTATGATGTGATGCTAAAGTACAGCGGAAGGGCCAGTGCCCAAGAGAGGTTGTGATCAAAGCACTCTGGGAACCAAAGAGCAGTGAGTGAGGCATGATGGTGGGAGATTACAGTGAGCATGCCCAGAATTCTGAGGACCAGCAGGCAGGCATCATTCACTCTGAGTGTCCTGGCCTCAGATGCCAATCAGGCTGAGAATAAGGGTAAAGGCTCCCTGGGCAAGGAGACTGGCAAGAAGAAGGGAGGGGAAACACCTTCCTGGACCTTGAACAGAAGCAGGGAAGTGCTCTAACGGGCTGAATGATGAGATGGGATTTAGGATCAAAGATCAAGGCACACCTCCACATCAAGCCAATACATGAGTAAGTGAAAAAGCTGCCAGGTGTGCAAAAGAAGTTTGCAGAAGAAGGCAGGGTAAATCCAGATTGTGGAGCCTGCAGTTTATATAACAGTGAGGCCCTTTGAAAGAATGCTAAATTATAAATACAGAAGGTTAAGACTCCTCTCGGAAACCTGAAAGGTGTCCATGCAAATGGGGTTCTGTAGCTTCAAAGCAGTACAGGGACAGGGGCTTGAAAGGGATAATATGAGAACTTTGTTGTTGCTCCCGAAGCACCTATAAGTCCCTAAAGCAAAAATACTTAAGTATTTACTTCCCTGTCTGAGTGGCCTGAGAATCACTGTGGCCCTTACCTTTATTTGCTATGATCATGGAACTCAGCCATGGCAACGTGGAAAAGATGGAATTGGGAGAAGTGAAATAAGAAATATATATAGGAAACTCTTATTTGCTACAGTGAGATAAAAATACTGATTTCCCTTGCCAAATTTCAAAAGATGATTTTGGATGTCAGAAAAATATAGTTGTATGAGCATGTATGCAAATTTGAACATGACTTTAATGTATATAAAACAGAGTATATAGAAACATGAGGGATAAAAATACCACATACCAGAATAGAGTAGTAATGTGCATAGGTTGATAATATTTTTAAATTTTTAAATTATAAAACATGTGACTGCCGCATTACAGGAAGGGAAAAAAAGGAGTAATCATTATCAGTTCAGATACATTCATTTTAGTTTCTTTTCATTCTTCTCAGATTTTAAAAATATATACCTTTGCTAATATAATTCCCTATGTCCTTTGAAATAGAGGAGTTCCTCAGTGTTAAGACGTATCTCTATTACTTATTCACTCACTTCTAAACTGCATCCTCCTTTCTTTGAACCTGGTCAAGCTGCATTTCATGCTTTAACCATCATTTTCATCCCTGTTGCTAACTGCTTAACAATAGCTAATGTAGCCCTCAATTTCATTAATGGAAGCGTAATGCCCAGAACACGGGTGTTAATAACCCCACTCTTTCCTGGGCTGGGCAGACAACATGTAGATCACTATGTTCATTCCCAGAAACACATTTTATAAGGGTCATTGACAAATGGAATTACATTCATTCAAAGGAGGATTATCAGGATGGTGAATGCCAAATGAGGGACATTAAAGAAATTGAGGGTGTTTAACCTTGAGAAGAAAAGCCCTGGAATGAAATGGGAAGACATGATAGATCCCATCAATTATCTGAAGTTTTGTCATGTGGAAGAGGCATTAGGCTTGTTCTGTGTAGCTCGACCATTAGGTGGAAGTTACTGGGAATCAAGTTGCTGCTCAATTTCAGTGAACTTCCGAACAAGGAAGCCTCCCTGAAATTTTAATAAGCTCTCTGTTCCCCGTCCCTGAGAGTGTTCAAGCAGAGGCTGGATCACCACCTGGCAGATGTGCTTAATTGGAAGGTAAGTCGAACTGGCTGGGGTTACAAACTCAGATGTCTTCAAAGGCTCAAGCAGGTATGGGATAGGAAGCAGACGAGAGTGTTAATATGCCCCCAGTGACATGCCTCAGCTGATGGCTTTCACATTATTTTTGAAGCATTCAGAATATATACATAGACACACATAGTTAGCCGACCATATTCAGCCTGTAGGTACTAATTCATGACCTTTAAACCATGTCATTTTTGAGATCTCTTCCAAGGTTAAGATCTGTACATTCTAGGACTATGTTCAGTACTGTGCCTTAGGGATTTTATAATATTTTTATGTTAATGATCACAAATAACTTTCTGTTTAACTTGAACCAAAACTCTATCACTTCTAAGATTTCACTGATATTCTACATTATTAAAGGAAAACATGGATTTTTATAAGTTGGAATGTGTTTCCATTTTTTTCTCATCACCACCCCAAAACCCAAGGTGAATCAAGAATTAATAGAAGCAGTCCTCATTAATGGCACTGTATATTATTACAGATGCAAGTAAACAGGATCCTTTGAAACCGAGGATTTGAATCAGCTTTTCCCATTGAATAATCTGTATGTGTGCATTCTTTTTCTTCAGTATTTTACAGCAAATGCTCTACCAATAAATAATACAGAAAAGGGTGTTAAAATTAATACCTACTATTTTAATAACTTCCTTTTGTCCAGAGAGAAGAATAAAATCCTTAACTTTGTTCCAAATAGCAAAATATAAAGAAAAGTCTATTTGACATAAATTTTATAAAATACAGTTAAAATAAGTTTTCTATGTGTAAATAGTCAGATCATGCCAACAAACTGCATGTTTTAGAGCCACAGAATGATTTTCAAGGGGAAAAGCAACCTTAAATATACAATATATTGTATCTTGTTTAATACACCACTATTTTGAGTCTCTTGATACTTGAGGAGCCTGGTTGATACATTTACATGTGAGATTTGATAAAAGTGATATTTTAATGGACAATTAACTAACACCTATAATTGATCCCTGAAGAGGACGAAAATATTTTGGAATGAGAATAAAGCTTATGAATTTAGTTTTGGACCCATTGGGTTTGAAGCTTCTATGAAATTCCCATGTGTCTAGTCAACAGAGGGATATGGATGGTTCTAGAACTCAAGGGAGAAGTTTGCACTAAAACTAAATTTTGAAGTCTAGGTGCTACTTAAAACCAAGGGAGCAGAGGAGCTTACATGATAAGAGCAGGTCAAGTGAGAAGAGAGTGAAGAAAACCCTGGGGTCTGCACTCGTGATGATGTGAGGGGGGTTAAAAGGGTCTGAAGAGAAATCAGAAAGTGGAGGGGTCAGAGGACTAAAAACATCTCCAGGGAAAATTGTTTCATGGAGTCCAAGTTAGCCCAAGTTTCAAGAAAAAAGAGGCGACCAACAAAGCCAAACGTCACGGAGGAAAAGTGTCCAATGGCATGAAGGGCCCTTGGTGACCATGGCCAGAGACGTTTTCATGGAAGTGAAGAGCCTGAATCCTAATGAGAGTGGGTCGAGAAGGGGCGCATGAGGCTGCAGACATTCGTTGTGAGTTCTTCCTTACTTTGTGCTGTTACCTTATGTGTATATTAGCTTTTTTTTTCCCAAAAAGATACAACATCTCTTTGAACACTTTTAGATAATGCCTTATCTTTTTCCTTTTCTGCTCAGGTAGGTTTCTCAAAGTTATACACGAGCTCATGACTGCTTCCTCAGCTCCTGCTTACCTTTCTATTTGTTGATATCCATCCTAAGGAATATGAACACTAGGACAGATATACAACAATGTTCAAAACAACATTATTGAAATAAAGAAATTTGGAGAAAACCCAAGCTATCCCAAATAGAGGGAGAATTAAATAAATTATGGTATACTATGGAGTATGCAACTAATAAAATGTGGTAGAACCATTTGTACTAATACAGAAGAAATTTAACACGTCGATAAAAATTTTAAAAACAAATTTCAGAATAGTGTCATATAATAATATTTTAATTGCATATATATTTATCTACCTATATATCCATCCATCTATATATTTATGCTTTAATGAGTAACAGGTGCAAAAGGATACAACCCAACTGCTAGCAATTTCTTATTAGTTGAATGTTTATAACACACAGGTACTGTTTCCATATTTTCTATAATTTTTATTTTTTTTACAACAAAGAATTTTTGAAAAGTTTATATAGGTTTAATTATGATGATTATTTACCCATTAATATACTCTACCAAATTAAGACCGCTTTCTTCCATTCCTAGCTTATGGAGAGATTTATCAAATGGATATTGTATTTTTATTCACATATCCTTTTCACCACTAATTCTACGCCTCAATATCATTTCTAAAGAAATATGTGCATTAGGATAGATGTTCCAAAAATGTTTACTACTATATTACTTGTAATAGTCAAAAGTAAGAGAATACCCACATAGTCACCAATAGAAAGAGGGTTGAATAAATTATGGTACGTGGACATGAAGTATGCAGCCATTAGAAAGGAGCCTTGCCAACAAGTACATGAAAAGACTTTCAACATCACTCATCACCAGGGAAATGCAAATCACAATGAGATATCACCTCATACCTGTTAGAATGGCTATTTTCAAAAAGACAAGAAATAACAAGTGTTGGCGAGCATGTGGAGAAAAGGGAACCCTTGTGCACTGTTGGTGGGGATGGAAATTGGTGCAGCCACTATGGAAAAGAGTATGGAGATTCCTCAAAAAATTAAAAATAGAACTACCCTACAATCCAGCAATTCCACTTCTGGGTATTTATCCAAAGAAAACAAAAACTCTAACTTGAAAAGATATATTCACCATGTTCACTGCAGCATTATTTACAACAGCCAAGATATGGAAACAAGCTAAGTGTCCATTGATGGATGAATGGATAAAGAAAATGTAGTGTGTGTATATACTACATATACTATATATTATTCAGTCATAAAAAAAGAAGGAAATTTTGCCATTTGCAACAACATGGATGGACCATGAGGACATTATGCTAAGTGAAATAAATCAGACAGAGAAAGACAAATACTGTATGATTGCACTTACATGTGGAATTAAAAAAACAAAGAAATAAAAAATCAAGCTCATAGATACGGAGAACAGATTGGTGGTGGCCAGAGGCAGAGGGTGGAGGGTGGGCAAAATGAGTTAAAAGGACCAAAAGCTACAAACTTCCAGTTATAAAATAAATAAGTCAAATGGGATGTAACGTACAACATGGCCACTATAGTTAGTAATTACGTACTGCATATTTGAAAGTTGCTAAGAGAATAAATCTTAAAAGTTCTCATCGGAAGAAAAAAAAACGTAACTGTAAATGGTGATGGATGTTAACTAGACTTATTGTGGTGATCTTTTTGCAACATATACAAATATCAAATCATTATGCTGTACACCTGAAACTAATGTTACATGGCAATTATTCCTTAAATTTCTTTTTAAAAAAAGACATTTGTTTGCATTTATGGATATGGTTTTGTTCTTGTAATAGACTGCTACATCCATTTGCTAATATTTTATTTTGCATCTTTGTATCTTATTCATAAGTGAAATTAGTCTATACAGTTTTTTGTTGCTATTATTGTTATCATTCATTTCTAGGTTTTGCTTTTAGAGTTAATCTAATCTCATCAAAAAGGTAGGCACTCGGGACTTCCCTGGTGATCCAGTGGTTAAGACTCCATGCTCTCAATGCAGGCGGCCCGGGTTCAATCCCTTATCAGGGACCAAAACGAAAAGATCCCACATGCTGTGGAACAACTAAGCCCGTATGCCACAGCTACTGAGCTCACATGCCACAACTACTGAAGCCCGCTCACCTAGAGCTCATGCTCTGCAACAGGAGAAGCCACCACAGTGAGAAGCCCACGCACCGCAAAGAAGAGTAGCCCCCACTTGACGCAACTAGAGAAAAGCCCACGTGCAGCAATGAAGACCCAATGCAGCCAAAAATAAATAAATAAAATTAAAAAAAAAAAAAGAATTACCTTTTCCTTTAAAATCATGAAAGAGCTGACCTAAAGACGATATGGTCCTGAATGTTTTGATCACTTTTAATTGTCCAATCAACTTGTTCTGCTGTAATAAGGAAAGAAGAGAACACACCGGAGAAAGTTTAATAAGTTTTGCTTTTGGAAGAAACCTCATTTAAGTAAAAGCCTGGAGGTGAAAGGAACATTCTGAGATCAAGCTAAGAATGTGGGTGACCCTGCTTTCAGAGAGCAGAGTCGACTAGATGGACAGAGGGACAACGGGAGGTAAAGCCACAGAAAAATATGGAAAGAAGTGTCCTGGTGACCAGAGAAATCTTCAATTTGGGCAATGCCTGGGGACTCTGGGTAAAAGGCAGCCTGGGTGGAATTAGTTAGCCTCAGGGCTCCCAAATTTAAGACAAATCACTTTGCTTTGGTATCAGAATTACCTGAGGCAGTGTCTATGAGAATCCTGTCTTATTCAAAAGGTCAGAAAGTAGATTTCGAACAAAATCTTGTGGCTTGGAAGAATCAGTGACTGAGCCTCAAGTCCTATCCACCTTTTGGGGCCTGTCATATGGCCCACTCCTTCCAGAAGCCATCTCTACCAATTGTGTTGCTCTGGCCTTCCTCTTAAAACTAGCATCCTAGTTTAGTAAAAGATAGTTGTTCAACAATAATGTTCTTTTTAAAAATATTTTACTTTGAAATAATTTTAGAATTTTGGAAAATTTGTAAAGATAGTTCAGAAAAAGCATACAGATTTTCTCCCAGTTTCCCTAATATTAATTAGGGTTACATTTATCAAAATTAAAAATTTAAACATTGGTACAAAACTAATAATTAAACTACAAACTATATTCAGATTTCACCAGTTTTTTCCATTAGTGTTCTTTCCCTGTTCCAGGATCCAATAGAGGTTACCATGCTGCATTAGTCATGGCTCCTTTGTCTCCCCCAAACTGTGACAATTTCTCAGTCTTTCTTGCTTTTTATGATGCTGAGAGTCTTAAAGAGTATTGGCCACGTATTTTATAGGATGTCCTTCAATTTGGATTTGTCCATTGCTTTCTCAGGATTAGACTGAAAGAGCGAGAAAAACAGCACAGAGGTAAGGTGGCCTTTTGCTATGAACTAAATGTTTTTGTCCCCTGAAAACTCAACCCCCAATATGATGATATTTCGAGGTGGGGCCTTTGGAAGGTGATTAGGTCATGGGGGTGGAGCCCTCATAATGGGATTAGTGCCCTTATAAAAAGAGGCAGGAGATACAGAAAATTTTCAGGGCAGTGAAACTATTATTTATGATACCATGGTATACACATGTCATTATACATTTGTCCAAACCCACAGAATGTACAACACCAAGAGTGAACCCAAATGTAAACTATGGACTTTGGGTGACAATGATGTGTTAATATAGGTTCAATTGTTAACAAATGTACAACTCTTGTGGGGGATGTTGATAATGATGGTGGTTATCTTTGTGGGAGGGTAGGGGATGTAAGGGAAATATCTGTACCTTCCTTTCAATTTTGCTGTGAATCTAAAACTGCTCTAAAAAAATAAAGTGTTAAAGAAGAGACATGAAAGAGATAATCTCTCTCTTGGCCATGTGAGGACACCTCAAGAAGACCACCATCTGCAAACCAAGAAGAGGACCCTCACCAAACACCAAACGTGTTGTCACCTTGACCTTGAACTGCCCAGCCTCCAGAACTGTGAAAAATAAAAGTTTGTTTTTTAAGCCACTGAGTCTATGATAATTTGTTATAGCAGCCCAAGCTAAGACACCTTCTCATCATAGGATACCAGGAGTCCATATCAACATGACTTATTACTGGTGATGTAAACCTCGATCCCTTGGTTAAGGTGGGGTCTTCCAGCTTTCCCTACTGTAAAGTCACCATTTTTCCCTGTCCATACTCCATTCTTTGGAAGCTAGTCACTAAGTCCAGCCCACATTCAAAGGGAGAGGAATTAGGCTCCACCTCCTGGAAAGGTATTGTTTACATACATTATTTGGAATTCTTCTATAAGGAGAATTTGTCCCTCTCTCCTATTTATTCAATAATTTATTGAGGGGCGTCCCTGGTGGCGCAATGGTTGAGAATCTGCCTGCCAATGCAGGGCACACGGGTTCGAGCCCTGGTCTGGGAAGATCCCACATGCCGCGGAGCAACTGGGCCCGTGAGCCACAACTACTGAGCCTGCGCGTCTGGAGCCTGTGCTCCGCAACAAGAGAGGCCGCGATAGTGAGAGGCCCGCGCACCGCGATGAAGAGTGGTCCCCACTTGCCGCAACTAGAGAAAGCCCTCGCACGGAGGCTAAGATCCAGCGCAGCCATAAATAAATAAATAAATAAAATAAAAATAAAGGAATTCCTTTAAAAAAAAAAAAGTAAAATAATTTATTGATATTAGTGTCTCAGATACTTATTCTTAGGATCAGAATAATACTGTCATTATTTATTTTGTTGCTCAAAGTTATTTTAACAAGTCACCTGGATGCGTTTATTATCCACACCCCTCACCCACCTCCAGATAGTCCCAGATCTTCCACCATCAGATTGTAAACTAGTGAATCTAAGAAATGCTGTCTAGAAAAACCTTTGTTTTCCTCCATAGTATCCAGCATATCATTGAATGTAGTAAATGTTTATCAAATATCTGTTGATAGATGATAAGTAGAGAGAGAGAGACATAGAGACAGATGTATCTCTCTACCACAAGGTAAATCCATAAAAAATCATTTTAGTTAGATAATTTCCTGCCTTAATCTTATAGAGCTCAGGAGAAAAAGTGTTGACAGAGAAATCAAGGGCAGTATAAGCACACTTAAGGAAAAAGAAAGACATTTTCAAGACAATCCTCAGAGGTAAAGAGCTGTTTATATCAGAGCTTATTTCCCACTTAACATAGGCCTTGACTTCTCTCTTCCTACTATGTCACATCTGTGTTAAGCATTCTGGCCTTTCCTACAAAACTGCCTATTTACAAAGAGCCACAGATTTTAGAAAACCAAAACCCTAAAGACTGATTTTAAACCAACTTACAGTTAAAAGAAAAAAAAAAAAAAAGCACACACAACTAACGTTTACCCAACATAAAAAGGAAACACTACAAATTCTAATTACCCTAATTTTAAAAAAAACCAACTGTTATTATTGCAATAATCAATTCCAAAGCTGCATATACTAATGAGATAAACACACTACTCTGATACTCAAAAGCTCTTGACCCTAATGTACTAGAGATGTGTGATTCTCTAATTAGGATTCACACCATCGTGTGCTATTACATTTATCAGCCGAGGAATGCGTTTGTAAATTCCCTCCCGTGAGCAAAATGCCAAGTGCCCAAAGGCCAAGTCTAAACAGTCAAGATGAAGCAGAATATCAAGTAATTATATAACAAATTCAGACAGTGTAGACAATAATTACTGAGGCCAAAGCATTCATCCCAGGCTCTGGGACAACTAAGCAATCTAAGTACTGGGCCAGCTCCATATAGAAATGACACTGAGTTAAATGTATGTATTAAGATAAAGTTTAACAAGCTTGATTGCTATTTATTCCAATTAACAAAAACTATATAGCAACAACCGTTATATATATATTAGGATTGAATTCAGGAAATAAATTAACGGCAAGAAGGACATTCCAGAGCCTTAAATAGGTTTGCAGTAGAGTTGGAAGACTGTTCGGGGTGGGGTAGGATGAGGTGGGGGAAGCTCATCAGTAAAGAAAGTCTACTTTTCTTCGTATTTTACACTGAAGTCATCAGAATTGACAAGCTGCTAGCCCAAGAAGCACTTAATTTTCTAGTATTCATTCAAATAGGCTGTCTGCTCTTTTCACACCAGGTCAAAGCTACAGTGTGCACGTTGTACATGGACAGCTTCTATAAATACTATTTTCCTTTTGCTTACTTCCGGAAACACACCACCTGATCCCCAATTAACACAATGATTTATGTAAAATGAAAGCTCCTATTTCTTTGTTTCACTGTCATCCATCTGCAGTGTTTCCAGGGCCACATTTAAGGCAACATCTGACAAGTATTTCTACTGGAAGTGAAGTACACACACACACACACACACACACACACACACACAGAGGAAACCACCACTGTTCTCTTTTCCACAAGTTTGCAGGTATTCCACAGGGAGAGAAAAAGACTCCAACTTCTTACATTTCCAGCACTAACACCTCTTGCTCCTCTCTCTGCAGTTATTTCAAAGCAGAGTTTCACCCAGCAACGGGGACATCAGAGCAGAGACCTCAGTCATGGTGGGAAGCACTGCCTCTTTGCCCCAGAAAAGCCTCAGGGATGAAAGGGGTCCTGATAACTGTTGTTTGAAATTCTAGTTTGTTACAGTGAGCAGTGGAAATAAAATGATTTGTTTGGGGAAGCTAGCAGTGGTGGCAACAACATCGGGAGTGCATGGTGGTGTGCCAATTACCCAGCTCCTCTGCACTCCTGGAAGAGTGGGCCAGGAGGGCACCATCTCTCGGTTGGGACCACACCCCTCTGCCCCACTGCCATCACTTCTGAAGACTTCAGTTTCAAAGGATTCCTTAGGAAAAGAGAAAATCTGATTATGGCTACTGAATGTGGCATATTTTCCTCTGAAAATGACTTGATCAAAATATATTAGGTAACATTTATTTCATTATTAATCAATGTGGGTTAGGCCAGGCTGGTTAAAATGTGTTTTGCCTATGCTTTTGCAGTGTTAAATCAAATTCAGCAGGAGCAACTGGGGGATCAGACACTATATTCCTTTTCATATTTCCAATTATTCTTTACCAAAGACCAATCTTTTTTCTACCCTGGTACTTCAATGCTATTTGTTTATTATTACTATACATGTATTATAGGTACATAGTTTATCTTGCAATATTTGAGATCATAATTTAAATGGAAATAAAATTTTCCCTTGGCATAAAGGTATGGATTATGGGCTACAATTATAAGTACAAACCTAGAAATGTCCAATGCCTTATCTGAATCTGAAATTCTGAAGGTATATGAATGACTATCTTGAAACAGACTAGATCTTTGTATTTGCCTAAGAAAGGGTAGAAAGAAATTTGATATTTCCATTTCATTACAAGATAAGGAACTTTTTTAAAAATGTAAGAAATGGCCAATAATATTACACTGGAATTTTACAAGTAGAAAAGCATACTAAAAGGTTCCGTGATAGGAAATCAGAAAGGAAAGACGTAGGATCAATTTAATATTAAGAGATGGTTTAATTATAGGATACATAAGAAAACATTAAAATATACTTATTTAATATCTTTGGACATGAAAAAAGTGCAATTATAATTAAATCCAGGTGGTAACTTTTACCAAGAGGTATTCCCTCTGTTGGGGAACTTCATGCCATGTCACCCAGGAAGGAAAAATAAATGAGTAAAAGTGGACCTGTGACAAGCCATGGAAAGCAAGTCCATAAAGGGCTTGGGCAACTGGCGTGAGAGGGTAACAGCCTAGCATTGTTACCAATTAATTTGTAATTAACTTTTACTCCTTACTAATTTTTCAAAAGAAGATTAGTATTTGGATCTATATGAGAGATCTCTTATTTTCCAAACACTGAAAATTAATGTTTTCCCTCAAATTTTCTGGCCAAACGAAACAAGGCTGGATTAGATTAGACCTTTAGAAAGCCAGCTTCTCTCTCATGTTTAGGACTCTAGAGGAGCAAAGGATAGACAGGCAATCCATCAAACTGGAAATGTGTCTCACTGAGCACTGTCATGGCCAGTAAACTGAGGGTACAATGCAACTTTCAAGATTTTTGCTGTGGACTGATGTTTCTGTCCCCACAAAGTACATATGTTAAAGCCCTAATCCCCAGTGTAATGGTATTTGAAGTTGGGGTCTTTGGGAGGTAATGAGGTTTAGATAAGGTCATGAGGATGGAGCCCCTATGATGGAATTAGTGTCCTTATAAGAAGAGGAAGAGACCAGTGCCCTTTCTCTGCCATGTGAAGATATATCAAGAACCTGAAAAAAAAAAAAAAAAAAAAAAAAAAGAACCTGACCTTGTCAGCACCTTGATCTCAGACTTCCAGTCTCCAGAACTGTGAGAAATAGATGTTTGCTCTTTAAGCCATCCAGTCTATGGTATTTTTGTTATAGCAGCCCAAACTGACTAAGACAGATGTTTAACTTAAAATTACTGAATAACTCTTGATGAAGCTTACTATCTTTTTTGCAATAACTTTCAATTTCATATTAATATATATAGATGATGATGCAATGTTCTGTTTTTATGAGCCTTTTTGTTTCTTAGGAAGGAAGAGATAAGTCATTTATGGTGTCTGGCCAGGACTGCCCAAATTTTATGATAGGCAGGGCCTAACAGGAACTTGGATCAGAAGGTCAGGACACAAATGTCATAGACTCCAGGCTGAACCAAAGTTCTTCCTTGCTCTATGCTTCCAAAGAAATTCCTTGCTGGAGAGGAAAAGGTAAGACTAGCTTCCAGGAGATAGAGCCAAGAGTAGGAAATCAGGTAGGTTTATCAGTGTTTCAAGCAAGCAAATGGTAAACCACACAGATATAGAGATCAATCATGGAAAAATGAAGATGGTGCTCTAGAGGAAGTTTACTACCATTTGTACACTACAGTGTTCCTTATGTAGGTAACCCTGGTCAACCTCATAGAGGAAATAGTGATATCTCAAAAGTACACAAAGGGATCAGACAAGGTTAGACTTGGGAAAGACCCAGAAACTCCATGGAAGGATAATTGCGCACCAGCATATTATTAAAAACAAGTATGAAACATGGAGGAATTTGAATGCTGCTTTATATTTGATGCAGTATAAAAGATTTTCATTTTAAAAATATTTGGGCACTGTTGAGTTAGATCTAAGTTATAGCTCTATGGTGCTGAAAGGTGTTGCTTATACTTGTCATTCTAAGCCTTTACAATTAAATAACACTTTAAAGATATAAAAACATTTTTGGCAAAAGGGTGAAGGTGGAACCAGGAGTAAAAGATTTTATCCTTGAATGACAATTAGGTGAACCAATAGAAACAACCTTAAAAAGAACAAGACAAAGACTCCCCCAAGTCCCATACCATTCAGCATATTTTCTTGAAGAGGCCATTAACGCAGGTCTAAATCAAAGTGAGTAGTATGTGTGATATTCCCCCAGTGTCATAATCTTGGCACGTTTTTATAAATCAGTGAGGCAACACACTCATATAAACAGTGTAAAGCCACAGTATAAAACTGTGTACTGATGTGATATGGCCACCACCTCTGTAGAATCTAAGTTGATTTTCAAGGATCTCTAGAGGGTCATGAAATCCACTTTTTGCTTCATGTAAGCACTTATTAGACCTCTTTCAATATCTATCCCACCCCTTTTTTTGGTTCTGTGCTTCACATTGAACACACACCCCGTCTTGGCAGGATGTTCTTTGGCTTAACTCCGATCTTTTCCATGATATAAAACTCCAGGGAAGCTTTCATATCAGTGACTTCCACTCAAATATAAGAGCTCTTTAAAGTCTACTAAAAATTGTAGAATGCATGCCCCTGTGATATGCTTTATCCATTACCTTTCATTTCAAAATGGCTGAATGAATTAGAAATAGAATTGTGGTTCTACCTTTTAGCACTACTCTACACATTGGCAAATCTATAGTCTCCTTTAAAGGTAATTATAGCTTTTTCTAACCTGAAACTTTTAGCATAATTATCCTCCCTGCTTATCAACTTAACTACCCTCATATATACTTGCTTTATATTATTTATATAGACTTTTAGTTGTTTCAGTCTTACTACATTTTAAGAAGTCGTTTGCTTTGTGCATTCATTCAAATGTACCATTGAGTTATTTGTGTGTCAAGTATAATACCCACTTATCCTAGCCACATAGTATCTCTTTGGAAAGAGATGGGGGTTACGGGTTACTGTTGGTAAGTAAATGACTTGAGAATGTTTTTAAATACACTTTTTGAGGACTATTGTGGCTTGAATAGTGTCCCCCCACCCCAAACCAGTTCCCATGTTAAAGTCCTAACCCCCAGTCACTTCAAATAAAGTGATCTTATTTGAATATAGGATCTTTACAGAGGTGGTAAAATTAAAATGAGATCCTTAGGATGGCTCTAACCTGACTGGTGTCCTCATAAAAAGGGGAAATTCGGACACAGAGGTACATATAGAGTGAAGACAATGTGAAAAGACATGCAGAGAAGAAGGACATCTATAAGCTAAGGAGGAAGGCCGGGAACAAATCTTTCCCCCCACCCTCAGAAGGAACCAACCCTGCCGACACCTTGATTTTGGACTTCTAGACCCTAGAACCGTGAGACAACAAAATGCTGTTGTTTAAGCCACCCAGCCTGTGGCACTGTGTTACAGCAGCCTTCGCAAACTAATACAAGAACATACAGCTGTGGTGTATTTAAATGAGTACCCAATAAAATAGGAGCTCTCAAGGTGATCTTCCTTTCTAGACATCCAGTAATACCTGGAAACACTTTTGTTTGCCACAACTTGGGGGGAGGGTGCTCCTGGAATCTAGTGGGCAGAGGACGAAGATACTGACGCAATGCACAGGACAGCCCTCCACAAGCAAGAATTATCTGGCCGAGGATGTCATTGCGCTGCGGTTGAGAAACCCTGGCATCAAGTGTCAGAAGGCCAGGTCTGCCTTTGTCACCTACTATGACTTGGTTAAGTCAGACATTTAAATAATTGTGAAATTTCCAAAATTTACAAATGAGGAAACTGAAGCACACAAAGGTTCAGCAACTTGCTCAAGTCACTGAGCTAGAGATGCTGTCATTCTGATAGCAGAGTGCATAACCTCAGCTACAGGAGCCAAAGCCAGGCACCAAGCTATGTTCAGGGGGTAACATGGTAAGGTTGACATTGTACTTGGTTCCAGTGGGTATTAGATGTTTCTGGAATAAACCTGGAACTGTGGTGAGTGCCCCAGAAATGTCTGTTCAACTACAGTAAATCAGCATGAAACAATAGGCCACCAAGTTAAGCAGGAATCAAATGCTGACAAAGTAAATGCCATGCACTGGTGTATTAGATATACAATTCCAGTGTCAGAAAAAGGCAGAGTGGGAATGGCCAATGAAGGCAACAGTGGCCATACTTCCAGAGTATATTCAAAAGTTGTATGGTCTGGGTGTAAAATGTTAAAGGGGCATTACATTGTATAGAAAAGTGCCTCTACCTTGTTCCTGGAAATTACTGAACCTTAGGCAAGAAGAATGCTCCGATAGTATAATGTTAGTCTCTAGGGAGACAAATGAGCTAGATCTGTTTTTTAAATTTTTTCTCTTGTATATTTCAAGATTTATAACTCCCAGAGAGATTCAGTGCATCCCTGCTTGAACGCAGTCTCATTATGTTTGGAACAAAAAACGGAGCAATGTGTCCTGCAGGTGTGATTTTTTTTTCAAGCAAATCCATTAGTCCACCAGGAGTTGCCCATTAAATGGGTGTCTTTTTACAACCGGCTGGATCACTTCCTATTACTCATAACAGGGTTATTTACAAATGAGACGCTGAAGGTATAAGGTAGTCTACCACAGTCAAGGCACCTTCTGTTCTATTAAGAATATATAAAAGTAAGCAACAGAAAGGAAACACATTTCCTGCCAGTTAATGAGATGCTAGTTAAGAGCCCGAGGCAAAGCCCAGGCCCCTTAAACTAGCCGGTCATTAACTGCTAGGAAATGCCTACAGAGAGGTCACTGCTGGTGATAGCGAGAGAGCAGCCCAATCTAGGGGAAACATTCACCTCTGCATGATGGGGAAGCTGAAGAACTCAAGAGGACAAACATGGAATAACCCAAGAAGCCTTTCCTCTTAGTTTTCATCCAAAATCAGTTCCATCATACTACAGCTTTTTTACGGAGGGAAAATAATGGCATCTTACTTTTTCCTTCTTCTTGCTTCATTTGTTTTTCAAAGCTTTTACTTTCTCCTCTTCAACGTAATGGCAAACTCCACATGTAAGATCTGATTACAGATCTGGACCCAAACATTAAGAGTTTTAATAAAAGAACTTACAATGAATGTCTGCTCTGTTCTCTTCATTTTGGTTATAAATTACATGCAGGGCTGTTTTGTTTTGACCAAGAATCAAAATGAAACCAAACTACCTAGGATGGGCTAATCTTAAAGCAGTGGTAAATTTACTCCCCGGAAGTATTCACAACATGCCATTTCTACTTGATTAAAGATTTTTTAAAAATCAATTTTGGTTTGAAACAGCCTTATGCCTGGAGCTGCTTATGTGATATATTGCTCTTGGCTTTGGTTTCCAAAATGTCAGCAGATGGAGAAACTGAAAAGAAATAGAATGATCTGTAAGGGTCCAGAAAAAGAAACCAGAAGTTTTCTCCTACTGCTGCAGGTCCCAAGTTCATTCACCCCCAGCCCTGACTCACTTGTCTTATATCTGTGATACTTGGCTTCTCCTTACCCACCAATACACCAGGCTTCAAAGTTCTCCAGAAACCCCAGAAATTATCAACTGACATCAAAAGTAGGAGGGAGCAATGCAGAGAGTTCCCTAAGATTAAACTGACAAGAAGTAGGTGGGTTTTACATCATTTACCCTATTGAACCCCATTTCCAAATG
Organism: Balaenoptera ricei; assembly: GCF_028023285.1. Taxonomy (NCBI): domain Eukaryota; kingdom Metazoa; phylum Chordata; class Mammalia; order Artiodactyla; family Balaenopteridae; genus Balaenoptera; species Balaenoptera ricei. Next base: position 52,592,784 of record NC_082656.1, read on the forward strand.
TAACACGTCTCTTGACCCAGATATCCCTGCTTTTGCTATCAACAAGAGGCATATTTTTATAATCTTTCCAGATCTCGTGCTCAGTCTTTCCAAGATCGTCACAAGCAATTAAGCATTGCGCCAAACTTGCATGAAAACTAGAGTTAGCAGTGACCACCCCTTAAGAATACAGTGTGGTAACCATTTGCTTCTACTTATTCTTCCACCTGGCACAAGTCAGCCAACTGCCAAGGAACCTAGTAAGTGAAATGTTCTCCATCTTTGTCACATATGTATTTTCCAGCATGCGGACCCCACCAACATGGGTAATGTTTGACTTATTTTTGTGAGATAATTGCTCATGTAAACTATTTAACAGAGAGGAAGAAGCATGTGACTTTGTCAGAACAGTCCTTCTTAATTCAATATGGAATACGTCTTATTGCTATGAAAAGCTTACTGCTGTTACAGAGAGAGATTCAGGGGAAATGCGTTAGAGATGCCGCTCTCAGTGGAGGCTCTTCCAGGTGGAGGGATTTCATTAGGGACCCTCACTCTGGTCCTGAACTTTTCGTGGGGTAGAAGGTAGGGATGGCAGTCCTCAGTCTGCTTTAATAAAGTGGCAACTACAATATATAAATGTATCAATATAACGTTGTACAACTTAAATTTAAAAATTATAATATATCAAATTTACCAAATTAAAAAAAAATTTTTTAAAGAAAAGGGTAAAGCTAAAGAGAAAAAAATAAAAAGAGATGAAAGGGGAAGCAGAAGAGCTATGTTTTACTTAAAATTTTCCTATGGGAGGATTTAAAAGATATTTCTCCCTCCTCCATCATCTCATCAAATTCCACATTGTAATCATGTTCAAACGTCTTCATTTTTCTAGTTTTCTGGCAATGCAAAGGCAGTTACTGCTATAAATGGTCATTGACTGTTTTAATATATTTTATGTGAGTAAGGCTTTTGACCTTGGATACAAATACTTCAAGTAACAGTTTTATGACACTTTGCCATCAGTGCCTCATTGTTAGCTAACCATTCAACAACAGACGGTTTTAAGTGACCAGTTTATGATTGAAGGAAAGGTCACCCAAATTGGGAAGAATTGGGTTTCCCCAAGTTGCTATAGGTTTCTTGGCATTCTGATTAATACTATAAAGTAATGCAAACCTAGTCTAGTTCAAATTCTCCAACAAGTTAAACGAGGAATGTTATTCTTCTTGTTTCTGTTCTAAATTATCGTACTGGAAAAGAATATAGTTGTTTCATGCCATTCCATCAAGAAGTACATATTCAAAACATAAAGCATACCATTAGCAATTAATTAGCACTCTGTATTTACATGATATTTTAAAGTCATTACTTAAATTTTTAGTGCCTGTTTATGTTTGCAATTGGAAAATATTAGACCTTCCGTTTTGCAGGTAGAAAAAAACATACTTTTATATGGTAAGTGATTATTTAAAAAATCAAGTTCTTTAGTCCTAGAAAGAAGATTCTCCTTCAACTGCCGTTTCCTAATTCTACCCTCATTTAACTCAGTTTCCATAGAAAGACTGTTCTTCATCCGACCATTTGTCTCTACTCCTTTTACAAAATGAGTTGGGTTTGGAAATAGAGATATATTTTATATGTATAATGGAGGTAACTTTTTCAATCTAAAAATCAAATCTCTGGGACAGCCTGACACGAATCTATCGATCAATATAACTGAGCCCCCACTATTACAATTAGTTCATTTCTTATCATTACACATGTCAGTAAATACTTTCCCTTCTGATTGCTACTTGTTCTTGTTATTTACTAAGGCATGTAGAGCTTTGTCTCATGTCATTCTAAGACTTTTTATGCAATGACTTTAGAAAATAACTCTAAAACCTTTCTCAGTTTGCTGAGAAGGGAACCATAGCCTCAGTCCCCTAAAACGTCGACCCAATTTCTCTCAAGGTATCCATATTAAAAATATTTTACTGAGTTATAAGACCTTTCATAATCATGAATAGATATTCCCATATCATAAGAATGTATAAAGGTCAAAAGAATGTTTCTCTTGTGTTTTGATGAAAAAGAATCCATAGTTAATTTGTCATGGCATGCCCTCTGCATGCCTTTCTCTAAATGATGGCCTGGCCACAAAATGAAGCTAGATTCTTGTGAAATCTAGTGACTTGATTTGCACTCATACAAAATAGCAAGACTGAAGACAGTTGCTTAAAAATTATATGTGGGGACAGACTTATAGGGAGAAGAATAACCTATAGAAAATCTTATTACTAGATGTGTACAATGCTTTAAGAAACAGCTATGAAACAATAAGTGCAGTATGATTCTCATTTTAATATGTTTCTAAATATAAATAGATATTACAAATATATCTATGTGGATATCTGTTGACACATATGTATGTGCATAGCTTCATATCTAGGAGTTTATTCACAAAAATCACCATAGAGTTTCTCTCCATGTGGTCAGATTTATGGGCCTTTTAAGTTTCCTTCTTTACACTTCTTTAGACTTCAATTTTTCTATAATGATAGGTATTAACTATATAATCAGGAAGAATATCTTAAAAAAAATAGAGAAATAGACATATGATCAATCATAAAATTCTAAGATTAGAAGGGCTGTGTCTTTAAATTGATAGGTATTAACTATATAATCAGGAAGAATATCTTAAAAAATAGAGAAATGGACGTATGATCAATCATAAAATTCTAAGGTTAGAAGGGCTGTATCTTTAAATTCTTTGGAAGGAAATGCTAAGTTAAAAACTTACTAGAAGAGTAGTATTACACCTTCAAGATTCTGAAAACAATTTACTGACCAGGTAAATGAGTAACTCCCATTTCCTACTGAAAGTGAATAAGGTACTAAAGATATATAATCATTAAGGACAGAACAAAGAAAAGGAAGAGATTTTTTAGACCTAGAGGGTGGTAATATTTTCAGCATCTCTTCTCTTTGATTGTATTGCATCTAATCGCAGGGCTCAGTTTGCTTGGGCTCAGTTAAGTGGATTCATAATTACATCATTTAGTATTAAGGAAACCAAAGGAAGATAACTCACACAGTACGGACAGATGTCTTTAAAAGATTCTTGCAAAGAAACTACAGATTGCAGCTAATATTACTCATCCAAGCTCAAGCAAATATTTAAACGGTAGAGAAGACATCTCACACTCCTTATACAAGATCTTCATTATACCTTAGAAGCAATTACCATCTGATAATTCAAAAGTGATCAAGAAGAGTACTTGGAATATGTATGTGTATGTATATGTATGTGTATATATATATATATATATATATATATATATATATATATATATATATATATATATATATTTGATAATAAATTAATCTCAATCTAAGTGCATTCTGTGCCTTAAGATATTAGTGATCATATGAAGCTGTCACATTAGCAACATACAGCAAATGAACAACCAAGACATAAACATCCTTTAAAATCGTCATGTTCTAAGTCATGTCATATGTAGTGCAGCATTTTATCAAATTTCTCTATTAAACCTTATGGCAAGTGTTTGGCAGTCTCTTAAGGTTTTCACTGTGAAGACCAAGTGTCATGTTCCAATGAGGAAACTCTCCTTGCGGTAGTAAAAATGGACTGCAATGATGCACTGAAAACAACAGAAACAATCGAAAGCCTTTTTCTTTTCCAGCAAATATTGCTGAGAGAGAGAAAATATTGCCAAAGACTGGAGGAAACAAGTCACAAGTCACACACCGTGGGAGACTTGTTCTTCTGGATGAAACTATGGATTATGATACATCTCAGCTTATAGTATTTGCTATGTGCTGTTTCAGTAATGAAATGTACAATGAACTCCTTTTTTGTGAGCCACTAAAGGTAGATGCCTGTGACTGGACAGAGAGGGGAATCTGCATTAAGAACTCAGAGACAGCCTCGTTGTGAAATTCACTCATTGCATCATTTACAGGCAAGCTATTACAGCAAAGGATTGAAGAAAGTAAAATTAATAAACTGCTACAGGATGTCAATTAGGGCTCCTATTGCATAACTCCAATCACCTGTATAAAATATGAACAGTAAACCTTGAAACTGGGCGATAGTGGGGCCCTTGCTTTAGGTTGTGGCCCCAGCTTTGTATCACCAAAAGAGAGTTTTTAAAATATGGAGGAATACTTATAATATTTAATGGCATGGGGAGTGAATACGTATAAATCTTTTGGAGCATCCAGAGATTCACTATCTCACAGCAAAGCACTTAAAAGAGCTGTCATTTAAAGGATGAGTTGGGTATTTTTCTTTTACGAAAGACAAGTGTGTCAACTTTGCCGACCTTTAAATCTGATGAAAAATAGTCATAAGCAATGTTACCCTAAAAATGCAACCCTGAAAAAAATTAGCATACCTAATCTGTACTTTTAAAATGAGGATGATATTTTTAACATCATAAAATATCTGTTTTTTAAGAAAATTCATGCTATGAAAAGAGAATTTTAAATTGATGTTTAAAAATATTTCCAACTTTAGGGGATCTTTGTCATTGAAAATGATATAAATAAGTCAATTAAAAACTTTCATATCTGTACAACTGAAAAAACTTGAAAATGGGCCTTTCTAATCTGTTTTAAGAACATTCAAATAAAGATTTTCAATAGACCATGAATTTACTAGTTAATACTATTAAAATGTAGCATCTATTGTGTTTAACATTAGGCAAAATTTATAGTTAATCACTCTATTTTCAACAAATGCTTTGGAAAATTGGGGGTGAGATTGAAAAATGTTTAATTATTTGCTAAACAGACCCATTTAGATCTATGTATATTTGTGAAATAATTTTTTCAGCTGTAACTGCCTGAAAATCTAGTATCAAAATAAGCATCACCTAGAACCAGACCTTAAGTTACTATATCATAAAGAGCAAAACAGATTTTTTTTAAGGCATGTTCAGTTATACTGTTTCAGTTTGGGCTAATTTTTGTGACTAGCACAGTAGTATTTAATAGTATTAAAGGAAAAAAAACTTTTAATTAATATTTATTTCAGCTTTTTTCAATCTTCTGAAATTTCTATTTCATGTATGTTTTATACTTTTAATAATATTAGTTCAATAGTATAAGTAACTAGTGTATAAATATATATGTATATATTTATTGAGAGTTTGGTATAAAAACTTACTTGATAAGATACGTAATTTTAAAAATGTAATCCACTGGCCTACAGGATAGAGGTATGTAAAACAAGTTTTAAGCACTTCAAATGCAGTAAGAGAACATTTAAAGGAAAGTTCTATTTCATATCATAATTAAGCACATCTAAATCAATGTATTTGTTATGTGAATTAGATCACAAGGTAAGGAGATATTTTCCCAGGCAAAATATTGTTCCCTATTTGTGTTGTGCCTGTTTGATGCAAATTGTTTTTGCTGCCGTCAAGGTTCCTAGGACCTAACTGTTCTCACAGTACAGCCAGAGCATCAGGAACGCAGGGCAGATTTCAGAAAGAGATCATTTCCCAAAATGAGACAGTGATCTCCAGAGAGAACAAGACCTTTATTTTCTCAAGCCTGTGACAGTTCATGCTTCTGTTTAAATACCAACACCCTATAAAAATCACAGTCATTTATCTTACAATTCAAGAACTCTCCACAGTTGCCACATAGCAGTTCTATTACAGAAAAAAAATGGGAAGTAAATTTCTTTAGTATCCCCAAATCAGATAATGGAATTCACATCTATCTCCTTGTCTTACTTATTTATCTGGGACTTCCTGGTAAATATTCTGTACTTCATGTGAACATCATATCAGGTAAACAAAGCGATCATTTAACTTGGGAATGGGGAGGTTATTTGTTTTCCATTTGTTTTCCCAACAGCTATAAATATATTTTAAAGTCATAGTTAACTGTCAGTAAGATCTATCACATCAGTTTCAAAGGATTAAAAATCTCATTCTGTATATATATGTGTGTGTGTGTGTGTGTGTGTGTGTGTGTGTGTGTGTGTATATATATATATATATACTTAAATGGACAATATAATAATGTTTATTCCCTTTGCCAGGATAGACTTTTTGGAAAATTAGTAGGAAAAAGACCCTTTTCTGATAGTAAATAGCATACACACTCATTGTAAAACAAATTTAAATATGGAAGAGTAAAAGAATAAAATGTGAAACAATGTGAATTATCAGATGAAATGGGTGGAAGAGTACAATAGCCACTTGGGAAAACAGTTTGGCATTTTCTAGTAAAACTGGAAATACGTATCCCTGTGACTTAACAACTCCAGTTCCAGGTATATGTCCCAGAGTAACCCTTACACACCGAGCACCAGGAGATAAATAAAAGAATCTTCTTAGCAGTATTATTTATAATAGCTCTAAATTGGCAATAAACAAGATGCCCACTGAAAGTAGAAAAACTTTTTGAAAGCTCACACATGAAATAATCTACAGCAAAGAAAACAACTGAACTACAGTTACATGCTACCTGGAACAGTGAATAGAAATGTAAATAACATGAACTACAGCTACACACTATGTGGAATACTGTATAGAAATATAAGTAAATGAACTACTGCTACATGCTAGAGGAAATCATTGTATAGAAATGGAAATAAATGAAAGCTGCATGCTACGTGGAATACTATACAGCAAAACTTCCAGCTGAATACTATATTTATGTGGAATGTTGTATATGTTCACATGGATCAATCTCACAAACAATGTTGAGGAAAAGGTGCGAGTCACAGAAAAATAAATATTCTAATTTATGAAGTTCAAAACAAAAGAACAAAACTAAACTATAATTTAAAGATATATACATAGGGTCTAAACCTATGAAACAAGGGAATGGTTACTTTGAATCAGTATAATAGTTATCTCTTGTCTTAGTCAGTTCGGGATGCTATAGCAAAAATACCACAGACTGGTGGCTTAAACAACAAACATTTTTTTCTCACAGTTCTGGAAGCTAAAAAGTCTAAGATCAAGGTGCTAAAAGATCTCATTTCTGGTGAGAGCCTGCTTCCTGGCTTGTAGACAACTACCTTCTCCCTGTATCTTTACATGGCCAAGAGAGAAACCATTTATGTGTCCCTTCTTATAAGGGCACTAATCTCATTCTTAAGGGTTCCACCCCTCATGATCTAATTACTTCTCAAAGTCTCCACCTCCTAATACCATCACACTGGGGATTAGGCTTTAACATATGACTTTTGAAGAGACACAAACATTCAGTCCATAGCGTCTCTAGACAGAAGGGCACATAAGGGTGGTTTTTAACTCAAAAACAAGGTATTGATAGAGTTATGCTTGATATACGATATCTACCTAACTAATCATAGCATTTACCTCTATATTTATTATTACAACATCTACTCAAAACAGACATAAATGAGAAAGGATACAACATTTTCTATGTCTTGATAACATCATTTGAAAGACACTTAGAAGACTAAGGTTGTACCAATTAAGGACTGTAATCACCTGTAAGTGACAGAAAATATGACTAATAATGGCTCATCCTAACAAGAAATCTTGGGTTAGCAGTCACGGCTGGTACGGTGGCTCCACGATGTCATCAAGGAGCAGGCTCCTTGTTTTTTCCTGTCCCCCTGTCTTCTGTATCACTTTTGTCTTCATGATAGTATAATGGCTGTTAAATCGCCAGGCATCATGTCCACAGTCTAGGCAACAGAAAGATGAAAAAGGAACACAGCAGCTGAATCTGTTTCAACTGATGCCTGGCATTACAGCAGCTGCCTTGCTATCAGGAAGACACAAGTCAAGCAATGAACACAGTAGAGGAAGAAAGGATGAGATGAAATATCTGCACCCTCCTCTTTTGGAGGACTTGTTTAGAAAGGGGTATGAAGGGAACCTTTCTATGGGAATAAAGTATCTTGGTTTTTTATGACTGTTAGGACAAATACGGAAATGATTATTTGGATGTAAGGAAATTACGACAAATAATAATTGTTTTCTGCTCTCACTTTAATTTCCAGTTTTGTTTCTTCATGTAGCCGTGAACTTTTACCCCCTTAAAACCACTGAGAGGGCTGCAAGTCACAGAAAGAGTAGGTAAAGTCGGAGTTTCTTTTGGAATGATCTGTCTCTCTCACTCTCTCTCCCCTTTTTAAAGAGTTCCTATGCCTTCTGGTTCCAGAAACAAGCAGAAGAGGAGGAATTCAGAAAATTCAGTTCGGGTGAATATAACTGGCAAAGAGGAAATGTGGAAATCCAGAGTCTCTGATTGTAATGCCATCAGAACCTAATTCTTTTTTCTCAACAAACCAGTCGTTCAATCCAGTTTATACAACATGATTAATATCCTATGAACACAGACATTTCATTTATAATGGTCTTCCAGACCAGGGGTCCCCAACCCCCAGGGATTGGGAACCGTTAGGAACTGTGCCTCACAGCAGGAGGTGAGCGGCAGGCAGTGAGCGAAGTTTCATCTTCCGCTCCCCATTGCTCCCCATCGCTCGCATTACCGCCTGAACCATCCCCCCCCCAACCCCCATCCGTGGAAAAACTGTCTTCCACGAAACCAGTCCCTGGTACCAAAAAGGTTGGGGACCACTGTTCTAGACCTCTCCTGAACCTTACTTTATAAAATAGTGATCTTCAGATGCACCGATTCCTTCTTGAAGGAACATGTATTTTAATTTCCACACTTATCATATCTTCTCTTCCAGGATACAAAATACTTACACTGAAAATGTACAGAACCCTTGAAATATTTGCAGTGCATACTTTAGAGTTATCTGGGTTCTTCCTCATTTCAAAAATAATTTTTTAAATATTTATTTATTTATTTGATTGTGTTAGGTCTTAGTTGCAGCAGGTGGGCTCCTTAGTTGCAGCTCTCCAGCTTCTTAGTTGCAGCATGCATGTGGGATCTAGTTCCCGGACCAGGGATTGAACCCTGGCCCCCTGCACTGGGAGCGCAGAGACTTAACCGCTGCACCACCAGGGAAGTCCCCATAAGGATTTAAAGGCATTATGACATCATAAGGCAAACAAAGGCTGTGGAGACCAACCCGGTTTTAAGTTCTAAAGCCAATACTTATCAATTATATAAATTTCTGAAGCTATTCCTCATCTGCTAAATCAGGACAATAAAACCTATTTCATAGGGTGATTATGAGGATTACATGAAAAGAACATGTCTCATGCTTCTCAAAATTCCTCAGAGTACTTTGCTCTGAGCCAGAAAAAATCATGGTGCAGCCTCCTGGAACATAAATTTTATTCTAAGATTGAGGAGTAAGGGGAGTTAAAATAATGTGATTCTTAAATAATGCAAAACAGTGTTTAGATATTAAAACAAGCACATATCATAGAGTTCAAAATTCACATGAATATCTAAGTTAAACAGAAAACTTCAAAGAAATTTGATTTTCAGCCAGCTGCCACAAATTTCATGCTGCTCTTCCATTAGATATACTCTGGTGATGATTTTTAGAAGCAATGTATGCACGCCTTGTGCATTGTCAAGCACTTAATAGATGTTCCACAGCAGTAAAGATAAAATTTCCTCATCTGGGTAAAATTCCTTTTTTAGTGGAAATTCCTCATCAAGCTAGCATTGCACATGACACCAACTGTAGTAAATCCACAGGGATGAGCAAATAAATGATAATACAACAGCAAATAAAGCAAACACGTATGTGACAGAATCAATAACCCCTTGAACCTTGTAGACTAGGAAAGAAAGGTCATTTGGGGGAATTAAGAATTTTTTGGAGAATTGATAGCCTGAGGCAAAGCCAGGGGCTATTTGTCCCATGCAGTCATTAGCTTTTTGAAATAGCTGCCCATAACCTCCTTACCAAAATGATGTACATATATATTGGTGATAGCAGCACATAGAGATCCTTGCTAATAAATTTTTAACAGGGCAGTTTGGTGCTTAAGGAGTAGGAGAATTACACACCCTTCTCTTTTCCTCCTTTTCATCATCTTCACCTTTAGAGCAAATAACCCTAGATGAGTCTCGCAGTTTTGGAAGTAGCTGTAGAAATCATAATGCTTTCAAATTGAGGATTGGAATTCTTTAGAAGGTAATAAAAAATGTAGTTGGGTCAACTCATAATGTTTTATTAAATAGAATAAAGCATTTTAATGAAATAGAATAAAACAGAAAGGAAAATACCACAGAGCTTTGTATTTTGTAAGAGTAAATATTGTTTCTAGAAACTTTTGTTCTAATTATCTGTGAACTGTTTCCCTATGTGTGTACCAGGCTGGTTCCTAAGTAAAATGAATTTTGTATTGTGGGTTGCAGACAGAAAAGCTTGAGGGACTCCCCTGGTGGTGCAGTGGTTAAGAATCCCCCCAACACGGGTTCAATCCCTGGTCCGGGAAGATCCCACACGCCGCGGAGCAACTAAGCCCGTGCGCCACAGGTACTGAGCCTGTGCTCTAGAGCCAGCGAGCCACAACTATTGAAGCCCACGCATCCTAGAGCCCACGCGCCGCAACTACTGAAGCCCGCGTGCCTAGAGCCTGTGCTCCACAACAAGAGAAGCCCGCACATCGCAATGAAGAGTATCCCCCACTCACCGCAAAAAAGGCCCATCGCGGCTTAAAAAAAAAAAAAAAGCTTGAAAGCCCTTGATGGGACGTTCCCTTTGATTTTACAGAAAATGAAACTAAAACACAAAGAGTTTATAGGCTTTGTACAAGTATATCATGAATTTTTGTTAATGTCAGGCTTCAAAGTAGCACTCAGGTCTCCTGATTCATTCCAAGTTGATTTCTCTGTTTCTGCCAAATTTTTCTGCCTTGTCAAGTGATCAAAAGCCTTGAAAATCTATTTTTTTCTGTAAGAAATATCCTAATGATATCTTAAAGAAGCACATTTAAGTCAAAGTACCTACATTTATAAAAATTTAAGTTTTTTATATTTAAGTCAAAATACCTACATTTGTAAAAATATAAGTCAAATTAAGTCAAAGTACCTACACTTGTAAAAATATAAGGGAGTATGTTTATTCCCAACATCTTTGTCCCTTTCCCTAAAGAAACTGTGGTAGGCAGTCTCTGAAATGGCCCCCAGTGATCCCTACCTCCTGGTATTCATGCTCTTGTGTAACCCCCTCCACTTGAAGGTGGGTTGAACCAAGTGACTCCCTTCTAATAAACAGAATGGGACAAAAGTGATGAGATATTATTTCCAAAATTAGATTCAAAGAGACTGTACTCATCTTGCTTGCTCTTTCTTTCACTCACGCTGATGAAGCCAGCTGCCATCTTGGAAGCTGCCCTGTGGAGAAGCCCATGTGGGAAGGAACAGAGGGAACCTCTAGCAACAACCAATCCAACAACTGGTGAGGACCCGAATCCTGCTAACAACCACCTGAGTGAGCTTGGAAGCATCCTGCATCATGAAGCCTGAGTGGAAATGGCAACTCCGGCCTATACCTGGATTACACTCTTGAGAGACGCCCTGAGCTTGAGGATTAAGCTGCCTATGAATTCTGGACCAACAGAAGCCGTAGATAACAAATGTTTGTAGTTTTAAACTGCTAAGTTATGGGGTAACTTGTTATGCAGCAATAGATAACTAATACACCACTTCCCCCCATGGGTATATAAAAAATATAGGAAAAGACCATGATGATTTTTTCCCCACCAATAAAAGGAATGGTTACACTTGTTCTTAACACAAATAACCTCAAGGGGCTGGCAAGACGGAAAATGGAAAAAAGTGAGATGAAGGTATAGGAGACTGAAATGTGAATATAGGGCTGACAAGAATAAATTATACAAGGCAATGAGATGTTATTTTCAATTTTTAAAAAAAATATATAGGCAAGCGTTGACAACGATATGGAGATATTGGAAAACCTCATACACTGCTGATGAGAATGTAAAATGGTACAGCCACTGTGGAAAAGAGTTTAGAGGTTCCTCAAAGAGTTAAACATAGAATTTTCATTTGATCCCAGCGGTTCCACTCCTGGGTGTACACCCAAGAGAATTAAAAACACATGTCCACACAAATATTTATACGGGAATGTTCATAGCAGCATTAGTCATAACAGTCAAAAAGTAGAAACAACCCAAGTGCCTATCAATGGATGAAGGGATAAATAAAATGTGGCATATCCATAGGATTATTATTCAGCCATAAAAAAGAATGAAGTATTAATTTACGCTGCAACATGGGTGAACCTTGAAAACACTACACTAAGCGAAAGACGCCAACCCAAAAGTCTACACGTCATATGATTCAATGTATATGAAATATCCCAAATAGACAAATCCTTAGAGAGAAAGTAGTCTACTGGTTGTTAAGGCTGGAGGAGATGGGGACTATGGCATTACCACTTAGCAGGTATGGGGTTTCTTTGGGAAATGATGAAAATACCTGGAATTAGTGGTGACGGTTACACAACACTGTGAATATACTGAAAATGCCAAATTGCACACTTTAAAACAGTTAAAATTGTGAATTTGATTGTTACCGAATCAGGTCCATCTGGCTGCTTTCTGCTCAAAACTCAATACTTGAGAGAGAGACAAATGTTGGTAGAAAGGAAAGTTGCTTTCAATCAGAATGCTGGCAATCTGGGGAGATGGTGCCCTCAGTGTCCTCCCAAAAACCATCTCTGAAGATTCTGCTCGGCCATGAAAGTTGTTAAAGGGAAAAAGACTTAATCTCAGTTAATTGTTGAGCTAGGGGGTCAGAGCAGTCATCATGCCCCACTGTGTGCAGGCTTGTGTGCAGGCTTGTGAACTTCTGATGATTTTTCTTTAGACGCTACCTCGTTCACACAGTTTGTTCGAGAGATTGCTGAAAGGGAAGCTAAGGAAGAGATCTGGTCATCTGTTCATTACCTATTCTTCATTTCTACTTCTTTGATCTACGGAAAAGATCAACAAGTTAGGCAAGGTATTGTGTGATCAAAAGATTTGAAACGTGTGCTAGGGCTGGCGATGAGTAGAGCATGGGGGGGGGCTTGCTTTAAGGTTAGTGACAAGACAGAGTGGCCTCCTGCAGAGAGCTCTTTTCTGCCAAAAGCTGCTTAAATGATGTTATGTAAGTTTTATCTCAATTTTTTTAAAAAAGGCAGTCAGAGATGAGGGAATGACATAAGAGATAAGGGAATGAAACAAAACGGAAAGAAAGGACTCTATCATTTGTCCTCCAAAGGAGCTGCCCTGTTGGCTTGGAGCAGTCACTAATCTAGTAAGTGAGGAACAGCAGTGCCGTACGAACCGATTTTATGGGGATTAACCCATCCGATTTATCACACTACCACAACAGTAACTGCTTCAAAATAGTAATGTATTTTTTAATACCACCTCATTAAAGAGCTAGTCCACTTCTTCTCAAAATCATCAGAACATTTTTTCAACTTTAGAGTACATTAAGGCCAGAGACTTATTTTCTTATATTTCTTTCCATGTAGAATTTTATAGGGGTCAAACATTTTCTCCTTTTCAAATGATTCCCTAGTGGGATTCTGTATTTAACCTACTAGATAAGAAATTCTTTTAAGTGCTCAAGGAAAAATTAAAAGTCTGTCATGATATCAGAAAAGGAGAAAAGAACATTCCTTGAGTGGGATCATTTAATCAAAACCCTAGATATAAGAAAATGTGTGTGTGATGTGGATCATTTTGATATTTTTCAGGAAGGAGTTCTCTGATGCTAAAAAGGAATGTATTAAGTCCACAAATGTTAATATTAAAGTCTATAGATTATAAACTCTCCCATGTGTTGTTCTGGATTCCTTCTCTCTCAAACCCCATATCTGAACTATGTCTGAAACTGTTTCTCTTGTTATAATGGCAATTTTTCTCTCTAATTTCTCAATCGAAACACTCACCATTTCCTACCTAGATTTTTAAAAAATAATTCTTTGCCTGGCTCTGGACCTCAGGTCTGGCCACTAGGGTCATCTTGCTCTAATCCTTACTCTCAGGAGCGATTTTTCTAAAACGTAAGTATGATAGGTCATTTCAAATATCCTTTGTCACTACAAGTAGTGATCTCTTGCTGGGTCAATAAAACAATTTAGTGAATCTCAAACTAGATTTTTCAATGAAGTATAGAAAAGACTAGAAGATAGAAAAGGAAAGGAAAGGGAATAAAGGAAGAGGAAAAAATGAAAGACAATACGAGCGGGGAAGACTTGTTTCGGGAAACTTTTAATTACAATTAAATAGCTGTTTAATTACACTTTGTTTAGAATTTCTTACTGTCAGGGTCAAAAGCTTGATATCTACTGAACAAGGTAAAAGCAAGCTGTAGCCTGATTTACAAAACCTGTTTCTCCTGGCTTTTTGCCTGCCTTTCCTGCCCTTTTTTTTGCCCCTCCAGTCAGTTCTTTTTTCACCCCTGTGCTTTTGATACTCCAAGAAAATCTCCCCCACCTTACCTGGCAAATGTCTGCTTATCCTTCAAGAGGCAATTCAAATGTTTTCTCCACAGAGAGCTGCTCAACTCCCAGGCAGGAAGCAACACTACCTGTTCCAGGCTGCCGTCAACCCTATTCAAAGATCTTTTATCACACTGTAATCATTTGTTGATATGCTTGCTTTTCTAAGGCTTCAAAAGGTAGAAGTCTGAGCAAGCACACTGTCTGACTTATACTAAGTATTCAATAAATGAATATAAAATGTATGAATAAATAGAGGTTAAATACTCTTCATGTGTTTACATACCATTATACTGCCTCTTGATTAAATTATTCCTGCAGAACTTTTGCCACTTATGGTATAAGAATTAACAATTGCTTGGAAGCATTATTACCCATCACTAATTATACGAGTTGAGGCTGCTTTCCACCCGTATGGCTTACTCCAGAGTTCAGCATCAATGTGGAAACATTCACCACTGGTTCTGCATCCAAGCTCCCACGTTCCAAGCCCAGTTCCACAACTTCCTAGCTGTGACTTTGGGGCAAATTACACAGCCAGCTCTTTGCTTCAGTCACCTCATCTGATGATAATAATAGTAAGGTTTAAATTATTTAATACCTCCAAAGACCATAGAACTGTCTCCAGCACATAGTAAGAGGTCAATAAATATTAGCTATAGTTATTGCCCAAGTAAGAAGCAGAAGATCAATGCCTATAATTCAGAGCTTCTGTGCTAATGACTTTCAATTTGAAAAGCACTATTTAATTTATCTGAAAGCCCTATTTGTTCTCTCTGTCCTCAGCTCCTGGATATGTATGGTAGACTTTTCTACAATACTCATGTGGGCCTCTTGTTTTATCTCTTGGATTCAGCTACTCTGGTTGTTAACTACTTGCTTCTTTGAGTTGCTCCCCGGGTTGTGTATCATAAAGTCTACATTTAAAGTCAAACCAGGTTAAACATAGTTCTCAAAGATCAAGGAAAAAAATCTAGCCTTTTCATGTGATGAGGAACAGACCCAAAGTAGTTTTTGTTGTTGTTTTTTTTTTTTTGTAAAAATGTCACCTTTTTGTTTTAGGACTGATAGCATGCTGATTGCCAGACTGTCATATTTAGTAATTTGCACGTGTTATTCATGTTCTCTTCTGTAAGCTGGGTGTTGATATACGTGTGTTATGTGTGAGAATTCATTACTCTGAGCCCTTATAATTTTTATCCTTCAATAAAAATTTATTTTAGAAAAAAGCAAACTTATTTAGCCAAAGTGATGAATGCCCTAGTAATGTTCATCTTCTATGTTAGAGACCTGCCTGTGCCGCAGTATTTCCAGCGAGAGAGTGCTTATCTCCCTCCTCTCCCCTAGAACTCTCTCCCTTGATTAGCCAACCACACAATACT
This sequence comes from Balaenoptera ricei, assembly GCF_028023285.1. Taxonomy (NCBI): domain Eukaryota; kingdom Metazoa; phylum Chordata; class Mammalia; order Artiodactyla; family Balaenopteridae; genus Balaenoptera; species Balaenoptera ricei. The sequence continues at coordinate 52,608,540 of NC_082656.1, forward strand.
ATCCACTCAATTCCCCAAACCAAAACCACAGAGTAAAAATTGATTCCCCACCTCCTTTATCACCATGAATACACAATCAATCATCAAGTCTCATTAATTCCGCTTCTAAGATCTCTCTCAATGCCCATAAAATGCCTTGTCAGTCCCAAGGTCAGTACCCTAACCCTGGTTCTCAGCATTTTTCACTTGGACTATTGCAGATGCCTATTGACTTAATCCCTGGCTCATGGTTGTCTCCCAGCATCCTCCACAATGCCACCAGTGTCCTTTCTACGAATCATAGCTGGTTATGCAGTTTATACGCTTAAATGCAACTGATGTTTTTCCATTACCTACAAAATGAAGTGTAAAGTTTTGATAGGGTATAGTATTCAAGTCTTCCCCAAAATCACTGCACCCTCCATTTCCAAGGTCACCTGCGGCCATCCCCCACTCATCCACCGTAGGTTCCTGTTACCTGCACATTCTTCACCATTTCCCAATACTCCAACGGAAGTTCACACTTCTGTGCCATCATTTCTTCGCTTCTTTACTTAGCAAAATCCTGTTCATCTTCAAGGTCAGTTCAAATGTCATCCCTTCTGAGGCTTTCCCGTCCCTGCCTTCCCTGCATTTCCACAGAGAGCATGGTAACCTTTTGAGTGTTTTCACTTCTCTAACACTGCCTTCACACTTTTAGTGTAGCATTACCATGCAGTATTGTAGTTAGTTGTTTACATATTCATTTACGCAAAAAAGTGTTTTGAGCATCCGCTATGTGCCAGGGTCTCTGCTGATTCCCTGGAACTCAATTATCAGCAGGTAGTGTCCTATTTTGCCTTCTAGACTAAGCTGCTTGAAGTTAGAGAACATATCTTATTTATCTTTGCATCCTCAGGTTAGATTAGAGCCTAACATATAATTAGTAAATTTTCAATTGAATGTATGCTCTCCGAAGAATAGAGACTTGTATCATTGGTACCTAGAATAGAATCTGGCACATGGTAGTTTTATAATTAATGCAAGCATTAATAAAGATTTAACTCAACCAATTTATCAATTCTGTTTTCCATCCCAGTGTCAGTGCCCTAATCAAGATCCTATGTTATTTTCTAAATAATATCAAAGTCTAATTTGCTAAACAAATTTAGTTTTTGATAATTCTGCTACTGAATTTAATCAGTGTTCTAAGAAAATTAAAGACAAAATATTTCTGAGTGACAAATCTTCTAGTGTTAAAAAGTACATTGCTGAATTTCTGATATTTAGGATAGTAAATAATCCTGATGATCAGACTTTTCAGTGAGAGCCCCTGACTTTTTTTTCCCAACAAGCATCACTGATCCCGTGTCTGTAGACTCAGACCTATCCAGTTTTCAAACTGCTCCATATTAGACTAAAGCAATCCATCAGCAACCTCTCCTAAACACCTGTGTTCTAATACAACTTAGATGACCTCTGGTTTCCTGTTTGACCACTGCGTCATTGTTTACACTTTCCTAGGCTATCCTACTACCCTGGTAATCCAGTTATCACTTGTGACTGAAACCTTGACTTGAAACAATTGACCATCAGACCTAAAACCCAGTTCCTTTCTTACAAACAGAAATTTACAGTTTAGGGACCAACTCTGTAGCTGAATCTGTAGTTTATCTCAGCATCCTACCCTGCTTAGTTCTCGCTTCTACCCTATCTCTACTAGTTTACATTTCAAAGGCCTGATCAGGCTTTATGATTAAAATAAGACAAGTAACACACTAAATTAGTCTAGTATGGCCTAACCACAACCACTGTTACCTACTTCCTTCCAAATGAAACTGTGATATTGTTCAGATACTCATGTGCTTTATGGAATGCTCCTCAAACCACAGACTAAGTGCACATTAATTACTCCAAGACAATTATAGCAATTCCATTCCCACTGAGAGCAAGCTTGCATGTGACACATCCCTAGCCAATGAGACACGAGACAATCTATTGGAAGGCTTCAAGGAAAGTATCCCTTCAAGGACACAAAACAGGGACCTGTGCCCCCCTAACTTTGGGAGTTGCCATAGATGATATAATGCCTGAGGTCACAACAGTCATCTTCCCACTACGAAAAAAAAAAAAAAGAAGAAGAAGAAGAAAAGAAAAGAAGAGAACAGAAAGGAAAATTTCCAAGATTCTGAGCTGGAGTCTCACTGAATTAGCCAAATCTGTAACCCTCCACCTCACCTTCTTATATTTTCCTCATTGTTGAAGTCAATTTTAGTTGGGTATTCTATATTTTCAGGCAAAGGCATCCTATCCTTTGGATTCAAGTTCCAATAAAGGCCTGAGAATGAACCCAGATGGATCCGAAGTTTCCTCCAAAAGTTACAAACACATAGAAGGTAAATATGTCAACTCATAAAATGAGAGAATGGGGGGCGGGGGGCAGTGTGGTGATGGTGAGTGGATAAGTAGGAAAATGCAAACTATCAGAAGGACTTCCGCTCTGGACAAGATGATGGAGGCCCATTTCTCCCTATTCTTCCCCACCCAGTGCAACGATAAACCCTAGAAATAATGCAACCAAAAAGGCAACCAAAAGAAGTGTCCGAAGTCTGCTAAGACTTCAAACTGGTTTAGGACTTCAAGACTAGCAGAACAGAACAGTGGTCAACTATGTTATTTCCCCCTCTGAACAGAAGAAGACCACCCAGATCCAGCATTTCTGACCCTCATCCTAGCAGTGAAGGCAGCTCAAGTAGGTCCAGTCCTCTCCCAGCCTCATCAGGAGCCCCATGGGGGGAAAAAAAAATAGATGACCCCTCACCACCCACAAGGATCCATCGGGGGCCCATCTAACAATTAGTGGCTAGGGCAAAAACTTGTATGAGAGAACTATAATGAGTGAGGAAAAAAAGCCAATTTCCAAAAGTATTGAATAACATACTATATGGTTCATTTATGTAACATTTTTGAAACAACGCAATTTTAGAAATGCTTGAACAGATTAGAAGTTGCCAAGAGTTTGAGAGGGAGGGAGTATTGGCCGAGGTGGCTGTAGGGATCCTTGTGATGATGGGACTGTTTAAGATCTTGACTCTGATGCTGGATACACAAACCTACACACATGATAAAATTGTATAGAACTATATACACACATACACAAGAGTACAAGCTAAACTGAGGAAATATGAGTAAGATCAGTGGATTGTATCAATTCCAGTATCCTGGTTGTGACCCTATATTACAGCTTTGTAAAATGTCACCACTGGGGAATACCTTGTAAAGGATACAAGGAGGTCGCTCTGTCTTATTCTTTACAACTTCCCATAAGTCTACAAGAATCTCAAAACTTTCAATTTAAAAAACCACATGAGGAACAAACAAAACACAGTTGGAACCCTGTTCTTCAGTTTGCGACCCTACTTAAGAGAATCTCTGGATGATCAGACTAGTTCCAGAAATACCTAAGAAATACAAGACCTCTCTAGGTTCAGGTCTTGGGAACCTCAATAAGCCTCTCGACCCATCTCTTCACAAAAAATATCTAAAAAGGTCTAGTAAACTCTGAGGAACCTGTTGTGTCAAACTTTTTTTTTTTTTTGTCCACCTGTATTTGCTCTTCTGCTTTCAACATACAGACCAATCCTGGTTCCTGAGGATGGCAAAGCTATACTGACTATGTATCATTTTCTACCAAATTCTAGGTATTTCAGGAAGCATAATTTACTCCTGGGAGGGAAAAAAGCCAGGGGAAGAAAGGGATAATGAAGGAAGTTTCCAGTGAACATTACAGTTGTGAATAAGACCGTGAAGTGCCATGCTAATTATGTGAAAGATTTGTCAAGAAGTCCTTATGAAGTTGATACTGTGGATCAAGCCATATGCATCTTGTTTAATATCTACTGTTGTTGTAAAGCATTCATCATCTTTCATTTGCTGGGACATTAGTCATACCCATGTAAATCAAAGTTGATACTGAAAGCCATCAATGACTGGGTTTCAGAGTGATGCATAAGTTATTTGCTTTTCTAAATATTTTCCATTCTGGGACTCTTCCCTGTTCCTTTGACATGCATTCCTTGTGCCTCATCATTTGGAGGATAATGCAGTACAGTACATACCAAAGAGCTCAGTGTTAGCGACCTCTTGTATGAATTCATTTCTCCCTCCTTCCTGGAAGGTTTCAAGGAAAGAGCGCCCTCCCACTTCAGGAGAGGAATTAAACAGATAGGGTTTGGGTCTTCCCAAAGTTCATATATTGAATTGCAGCTTGAAGAAAGCTATTCCCTATATTCCAGGTCAGTGACAATAACTTTACAAATAATGGTTTTCTTTATGAAAAGTTATATAGTAAGGCCTAATTTGTAATTTTGTAGCTAAAATATTTGATTTTCTTTTTGGCTCATGATTTGATCCATTTATTTTCTGTAAGAATCTGTTTGCTTATACAAATTATAATAAAAAGAAATAAGGCAACAACCTGGATAAACCTAGAACAATAAACTTTTGTCACCAATGTCTGCATACTCAGCTTAATATTTTAGTTTTTTGCTACCACACAGTGCATGGACCCACTGATGACTTAAAAGATCAGGGAAGAATCACATTGGAAGCAAAGACAACACTTTTCACTCAGAGTCATGTTTTTGACTGGAAGGAAAATACAAAAGATGGAAGTGTTTAATTCTGCTTAAGGTTATAATTCAATAAGTCATACTGCCTCCTGAGGCCCCTAAACATAAGTCCCTGTGGTTATTCAATTTATGGCTTTTTGTCAATCTTTCTCCCAATTTATTTCTAAGCCACTATTGACATCATATCTAAACATTGGATTTATGAAAAAACCCAAAGGGCATGTTGATACCTGTTGCAGGCTGTCAGTGAAAGCCACCTTTATGAATATATGATTCTCATGGCAGAAATTCATTTAGAAAGGATAATATGGAACCAAAAAACATCCAAAAATGATGTAATTTATTTATGAATTCAGCTAAAAGGCCCATAAAACCAAACTACTCTACCTAGTAATTTTCTGTCATTGTATTGTTTATTATAACTTTCTGGTTCACGAGTGCTATAATATGCCACAATTACTTAAGCTATATCTTTAATTAAGCATTAATAAAATATGAGTTGGATAATTATTCCAGCAATTTTATTATATAATTAGTGACCAAGTTAACATGAAATTGCACTTTGAGACTTTATATAAAATTTAGTATGTGCATATGAGTAGCTTAATTTAATGACAGGAACCATCTTCAAAACAAAAATAAGAAGGATTTTTCTGGGAGTTTTCTTATTTCTAGAAATAATTCCCAAGGAGAAGGAAACTTTTCAAATCCTTAGCTTAGAAATTTTAGAAGTGAAAATAAGTATGTCTATGCGTGGCTTTCATTCTCCGCCACTGTCCAGGGTCTCCTGATGGTCCCTCTCTCTCTATGGACCTTCATTTGTAGCACAATAGATCACGGTACACCTTTGTTACAGAGAGGAACTGAATTCAAAGCCACAGACAATATAAGCTACATGTCTAGTCATCCCACCTTTTGGAGCTGAGGCTGGCTCACTAGTTCCCAATAGGCCCAGTTTCCCCTTTCCTGCTTACCTCACCCTCTGTGCAATAGAAAACATTAATACTTTAATGATATGATAAGAAAATATTCACTAAGTTTATTGCTAAGGAAACAGATTTTTAAATAATTAATTTAGCGTCATGATCATTTCTGTTGGTTCCTTCCCATTATTTTCCTCTTGGAGGCTTTTATAGCCAGTCTTACAGTTCACTTTTTTCCAAATAAACTTTGTATAATTTTCTCATGTTTTTTTTTTTAATCTTGAGGTTTATTTTAGCTGACATCTCATTTAATTTATAAATAAAATTGAGAATTGCCTCTTTATAATTTTACAGTATTCTGTCTTCTCTAAGAACAAGATATGTCTTTCCGATTTTTTAATAAATGGATGGATATTTAAGGTTTTCTTTATTTAGAACTTAAACATTTCTTATTCAGTTTATTCTTAGGTGTTTTTATTGCACTTTTGTTCATCTGTATTATATATGTTGTTTGGATGTAAAATATATGTGTGTGTTTGTAGTAAGAACTATTATCGCCTTATTGCATTCTCTTGTTTTTAATAGATTTTCACTCGATACCTTTCAATTCTTCAGACACAATACTTGCATATAATGATGCTTTTAACTTTCTAACATTTTTACTTATTTCTCTCTTGTCCAGTTGCATCAGCCCATAACTCCAGAGAAATATAAATTTATAGAAGTAATGAAAGAATATTTTACTCGCTATAATTTTACAGGATGTCACATAACTGTTTTAATCATTAAGCATAATAGATTTGGGACTTCCCTGGTGGTGCAGTGGTTAAGAATCCGCCTGCCAAGCATGCGACACGGGTTCGATCCCTCGTCCACGAAGATCCCACATGCCGCGAAGCAACTAAGCCCATGCACCACAACTACTGAACCTGTGCTCTAGAGCCCATGAGCCATTACTACTGAGCTCGTGAGCCACAACTACTGAAGCCTGCACACCTAGAGCCCGTGCTCTGCAGCAAAAGAAGCCACCATGATGAAAAGCACGCACACCACAAAGTAGAGTAGTCCCCCGCTTACCGCAGCTAGAGAAAGCCCGTGCGCAGCAATGAAGACCCAACACAGCCAAAAATAAAAATTAAATAAAATAAATACATTTTAAAAGAAGCATAATAGCTTTTGTTTGATCTATATATACCTAGAAATATAGAAAGGTATATCCACACACATTTGTGACTGTGTGTGTGTGTGTGTGTGTGTGTGTGTATATATATATATATATATATATATACACATATATATATATATACACACACGAGTTACACATACATATGTTGTATATAACTGCCACTTAAATCTATTTATAATTTATAGACACCTCAGGGAGGAATATCTATTCCTACAGGTTTTAGGTAAGATAGAAATTGTTTCATCAAATGCTTCTGGGAGAATCTACTGAGGCAATTATATGATTTTCACCTGATTAATATGGTTAATTATATTAGCATAACTTCTAATATTAAATCATTGTACTCTTGGTACAAACCTCATTTTTTGGTGCTTCATTATTTTTTTAAAGTATGATGAATTTTATATTTCAAGTTATTCTATAATATGGCTACTTTGGAAAACATAATGAAGGTTCTTCAAAAAATTAAAAATAGAACTTCCGTATGATCCAGCAATTTTACTTTTGGGTATAGATCCAAAGGAAATGAAATCAGTATCTTGAGATTATCTGTACATTATCTATTGATTGCAACATTATTTATAACAGTCAAGACACAGAAATAACCTGTGTCCATCAGTGGATGAAAGGATAAAGAAAATGTGAGAATATATTTTATATATACACATATTATTCAGCAATAATAAATAAGGAAATCCTGACATTGGCCACAACACGGATGGACCTTGAAGACATGATGTTAAGTGAGGTAAGTCAGATAAAGACAAATAATGTATGTTCTCACTTATATGTGGAATCTTTAAAAAAAAACACACACACACACAAATTTATACACACAGAGCACAGATCGGTGATTGCCAGAAGTGGGCGTGGTGTGGGGAGTGGACGAAACGGCTGAAGGTGATCAAAAGGTACAAACTTCCAATTAGAAAACAAATAAGCCCTGGGGATGTAATTTACAAAATGCTGACATTTTGTAAATTATTATAGTTAATAATAGTGTATTATATTTGAAAGTTGCTAAGCAAATATATCTTAAAAGTTCTCATCACAAGAAAAAAAATGTAACTATGTATAGTGATAGATATTAACTAAACTTATTGTGGTAGTCATTTTGCAATGTATACACATATCAAATCATTATGTTGTACAACTAAAATTAATACAATGTTCTATGTCAATTATATCTCAAATTTTTAAAGATTATCCTGCAGTTTTAAAGACTTTTCGCAATGGTGGTGGTAGATGCAGTTGCTTTTATAACTGTATGTTTATGTACATGTATGTGTTTGTAAGTGAAAGTGTATTATTTTAAGGTTTAGATTTCAAAGTGATACTGGTCCTGTAAAAACATATGAAAAAACTTAAGTCCTTTTGTTCCTTCTCTATACTATTAAAAAGGTAGACATGTAGTGGAATAACCTGTTCCCTGAGAGTTAAGAACATTTACCAGTAAAATCATTTGGAACCTGATTTTATCAATTTTTTCCATTATTATTCATCTACTAGGGTTTTCCATCTCTTCCTGATCTCATTTAGATATTTTCATAGTTAATTCTTCATCCTGTACATTCTTTCAAATGTATTTGCATAGAATCTTTTGAAGTATAATTTTATGAGTCTTCTGTTTCTTTTACATTCCTGACTATTTTCAAGTATTCCATTTTAAGTTTTGCTCACATTTTTTCTTGATTAGGCCACTTAATGATTTACCTACTTTATTATATGTGAGTAATGTATGTTTCCAAAGAGCCAGTGGTTAGATTGGAAAACAAAAAGTAGTCGGTAGAAAAATGTTTGCCACAAAGCAGATAGAAATTGGGACCAGATATCTGTATAAATTAAAAAAAATAAAAACTTAAGAGAAGGAGTTGCCTCTATAAAATAAACCCAGAAATATAATAGTAACAAGCACTGGTCAGCAAGGTGCTGACCATGTGTAAGGCACTATTCTAATTGCTGTAAATAACTTAACTCATTTAATCCTCACTATATCTCTATCAAGTAGAATGATTATTATCCCAATTCTAAGGTAAAGAATTGAAGGCACTGAAAATTTACAAGTTCACATAGATGGTAACAGGCAGTATCAAAGCAGGGATATAAAGCTCAGGAAAGCTGTGACAAAAGGAGATAACACACTAACTTTCAGAGAAAAAAAATAAAACATTCTCAATTTTGATTACAGAAAATTGGTACAGAAAACAGATAACAGACCAAAAAGTAAAGTAGACCCTGTGAACAACATGAAGTACCAGGCAGGGAAAAGGAAGTAAAATAAAAGGGAAATTTTAAAAGAGTTAAAAATTATATAGAAAATATTATAGATGTAAAAGTCATATAAGGACATCTAATATATGTACAATGAGTACCCCAAAATAAAGAATTAAAATATATCATAAAAATATTTACAGATATAATTCAGGAAACCTGTTCAGAAAAAAGAAAGCTTGAATCTATAGACATGAAAGGTCATATTTTCTTAAAAAGATTGATGTAGGAGGCTCAGTACCATAACATACCATAGTAAAGTTATTGGAATTATCAGATAAAGAAAGTAGGCACTTATATAAAAAGATCAAGCAACCTTTAGAGTAAACATAAAGAAATCAAGCTAACCTGAGACTTCATAACAATATTCTGTGCCAGAAAACAATGGGAAAATGCCCAAAGAGTCCTCAAGAGGAAAAAAAAATGACCCAATAAATATCTTAACTTTCTCTCATTTGGGAATAAACGTAATTGAAAGTATAGTTCCCATGAGCTCTTCTTAAAAAAATAAAAGAAAAATTTCATTTAGCCAGGGGGTATAAAACCTATTGTGAATAAACTGGCCATGGGTGTTGATTCCTTTTAACTGCTGGACTAAAATTAAATGTCAGGATTATGGTTACAAGACAGACTGTAACTGTGATAAATGCAGCAAAATTTGGAAAAAGAAATGTGAGAGAAAAGTTAAGAATACAGACTTTTAAATTTTTATAGCTGGGTTCAAATATACGTCATTAAGAGCTTATAAGCCAAATAAAGGTATAAGTGTATTTAAAGGTATAAAATTAAGAACAAAAAAATATAATTAACTAAAATCAAGTGATGGGGGATATGGAGAGGAGGAAGTAGCAATATAATAATTTGGTCATTTCTCAAAATAGAAAGTCAGTAGTTAACTTCTGCAGAGATTAGAAATTAAGTATATTGTATATTATGGATTGAATGTCCCACCCCCATCCCCAATTCATATGTTGAAACCCTACCCCTCCAATGTGATGGTATTAGGAGGTAAGGCCTTTGGGAGTTGATTAGGTCATTAGGTCAGAGCCTTCATGAATGAGATTAGTGCCCTTCAAGAAGAGACAGGAGAGCTTACTTTTTTTTTTTTTTGAATATTTGAATTTTATTTTATTTATTTTTTTATACAGCAGGTTCTTATTAGTTATCTATTTTATACATATTAGTGTATATATGTCAATCCCAGTCTCCCAATTCATCACACAGGAGAGCTTACTTCACTCTCTGCTCTCTACCATATGAGGACACAATGAGAAGTTGGCTGTCTACAACCCAGAAGAGGACCCTTACTAGAACTCGACCATGCCGACATCTGATCTCAGACTTAAAGACTCCAGAACTGTGAGAAGTAGATTTCTGTTGTTGATAACACCCATTTTATGGTATTTTCTATAGCAGCCTGAGCTGACTAAGATATTATACAAACTTTATTTTCTTGGTCAAACCTCTGTGGCATTTAGACAATAGCTATCAAAGTAAAAATGTGTACCTTTTTGATCCTAAGCTTTCACTTTGGGGAATTTATTACAGATATACCTAAATATGCTATAAAAATATTTATGGGGATATTTTTTATAATATTGTTTGTAATAAAAAGATTTGAAACACTCTAAATGTCCATCTATGTAAGATTCATTAAATTTTGTTAACTTCAGATAATGAATTCTATAATTGTTAAAGAAATATTGAGTCAATTCTTAGACAAATGTCCAAGATGTATAAGTGAAAAATGTAAGCTTAGAACAATGCATACAATATGCCATCATGTGTGTAAAAATATTTAAAAAGGAAAACGTGTATATTTCCATTTGCACATAATATCTCTGAAAGAATATATACACACAAAGATAACTGATAATTTAGCTTCCTCTATGGAAGGAAACTGGGTGGGAGATACAAGTGGGGGACAGTCGATTTTCTTACTGTAATTACATTTTCACTTTTTGAATTTTATACCAAATATATGTATTATCTATTAAAACTGAGTTGTATTTTATAGCTAACTTGCTGAAGAGATGGATTTTTACAAATGAATGGGAGGTGGAGAAGTGGACTGAATTTAGTTTACAAGAGTATGTACTATTCTGTTGAGGAAAGTGGCTGTGAAGAGCTATGAGGGATCAGGAGACTCGTAGAACCAGACTTGATATAAAGGAGGAATTTGCTTTTGATTTTGTTTTTTGAATGACAGAAGATATGGGAACATTCTTAAGGACTACAGGGGTAGAGGAGGCTGAGAAAAAGAGTGAGGGAGAAAATAAGTATATTCCTGAAATATGATTGTATCAGCTAGAAACTGCATTTAGCTGCATGTATCAGACATGAGACAACAGGGTTTCAACCAGATGGAGGCTTATTTTTCACTCACGTAACACAAAGTATAGAGATAGGCAGTCTCGTTCCTCCACATTGTCATCTATGCTCCAGGCCTTTTATCTTTTCATTGTATCACTCTTAGCATATTCTCAAGGTCACAACATGATTGCAGAATGACCAGTAAGGGGTAAGAACAAATGGGGAAAAGAAGAACATTCCTGAAAAGCCAAGTAGCCCGAATTAAAGAGTTTCCCCAAAAACCCTCCCTGGTGACTTCCTCTTACATCTCACTGCCTCTCCTCCCACAGGGACCGGGCAATGTCAGTCTGTAGTTGGGCACATTGCTGCCTAATAGGGCAGGGGGCTTTTCCTAAGGAAGTCAGAGTAGGAAACTATCAAGGGTAGGAAAAATAGGTACTTTCCTCTACTACAATTTCAGGGATTAGATAACATCCCAATCTAGCCCCAAAACACTGGCCTCTCAGTTTGCCTTAGGGACTTGAAGCCCTCACCATTAGAATTTTTACTGAGACTTAAGCTTTTGTTCTTAGAAAATTGGGAGTAAGATGAATATTACTAAGTTGGAGGAGAGAGTTAACATTTATGTAAGCATTAAACCCAAACGCTGTAACACAAAGACAACGTGATTTGTAGCTTCCTGCAAGTAGAGCTAGACTTGGGTGCAGCACTTTTGAGTTCCTCTTGTGAAATCTCTGACCCGGAGCAAGCTACTCTCATTTCCTGGGTTTCAATTTCCTTGTCCCCAAAATGGAACACTTAGTCTCGATTAACTCTAAGGATCCCTCTATCTCTAAAGTTTTATGTAATCACTTTATTGGATTGGCTAATTTCCGTCTAGAAGTAATGGAAATTGGTGACCCAGTGGATCCCATGGTAAATTGAAGCTTCATACAGACTGGGAGGATGAGATGGGCGCTCACATACAGGGGCTGCCAAGAGAGCAGCAAGCATGAAAAGAAGCACCAGAATGAGGGCCTGGTCAATTAGAAAACAGCAGGGACCCCGCTGAGTTAAATGACTGCAGAAAACCCAGAGTGGTACTATAAAGACATGGGGACCGCCAGAGAAAGAACTGGATTCAGTGTGACTTGGTAATACACACACACACACACACACACACACATATATACATACATGCATATAAGTATCAGATAACAATAGAATCAGAATGACATCCATGTTTGTCAAGAAGCCACCAAGTGTTTGCTTAAAAATAAAAACACTTTCAGGTGCTAATTGGCTCCATAAGAACAGCATCGCAATGTCCAAGATTTCGCTTTGGTTCCAGCAAAGCTGAATTTATGAGGCATCCAGGTATTTAAATGAAATCATGGCTCTAATTGATTAAATGCAGAAGAGTAAAATGATGCTATGTAAACACACTTGCAGTATAATGACGTGAATTAACATGAATAGGGAAGCCTCCGTGTCACATGTCCCCAAGCTCTGAAGCAGGCTCTGAGGAAAGTGAACCTCTCTGCACAGACACCCACCCACCACCAACCCCACCAGGTCAAGCACAAACCGGCTAGATGTTTCCATTGTTATTCAAAACTGGTTATCAGGAACAGTTGAACCTCTAAATGAAGCTCACAGCAAGTACAAACTATAAAAAAGCATTCATTTGTCACTAACAGAATATGAACAGGTTTAGTGCATCTACTTTTCCACACTTCAAGTTTTCAAATGAGACTGTGAGGCGATTATCAAGGGATTTTGCAGGAAGATAACTTTCCCTCTAAATCTTTTCATCCAGGCGTGATACACAAATGTGCAATATATCTTTTCTATAATTAAGTAAACTGTTCCCCTGCTTCATAGATCCTCGGCAACAAATGACACCTACATGATTTTTCTGGAGGGGGAAAAAATGAGGATTTATCTGTTACTAAGTAAATGCCTAGGAAATGGATATTTTAATTGATTGTTCTGGTAGTAGAATAATTGAGAAAATTCTTTATCACGTTTTTTCTTTACAAACCCCTTTAATCATTGTTTTGAATTCTAGCTATACTGTTTTGAATTCTAGGTATGCATTTTGTTACTCTGTCATCTTGCCACAAGAAAAAATTTCTGCCTGGGGACAGACTAAACTGTTTAATCAAAAGGGAATATGAGGTGCCTGAAGGAAAAAAATATTAAATATATATATATATATGTATATGTACATATATATATATATATGCACACATACATACTTCTTTAGTAACGCTACCAGGAGAAGATACTAGTGCTGATAATGTTTTCAAATGCAATATAGGATATCTAAAATAAGATCGAAGACCGTGCCAGATTGTTATATATAACAGTCTTTCAGTTCCGTTTGCAATCAGCTTCTGAGAACTTATCATCTACCAGAGCTGACTTTGAAACTGGGACACAAAAATCATTTTCTGCCTTCAATGAGATCCTAATCTAATAGTGTAGATGTGTAAACTAAGAAAAATTTTAATAGACTATGAGATTGCAAAAAATAGTCTACATATGTGTAAATGATTCATTCTGATTGGTAGATGGTAAGTGAATCAGAATTATTTGTAAAGGATCTAATGGAGTTCAACATCAGAGGACAGGGAAAGAGGAAAGGAATTCCCGGCAGTGAGAACATCATACACAAAATCATGAAGGTGGGATCATCATCATGCTTTTAAGGACCAGTAACTGAGTACTGCCAAAAGGTAAAATGTTGGGTGTAGTTATAGGCGATCAGGACTGGTCGAATTAAAACTTAGGTCAAATTAAGACAAATTTTAAAGTAGGTAGGATTTTGGAGTTTACCTTGAGAGAAATGAGGCCCTTTTAATGAGTTTTCAGCAGAGGAACAGCAAGATCAAGCTTGCTGCTGAGTAGAGGCAAAGTAGTTGCAACTATGTAAGGGCCTGATTCGAGGCCAGAAGGCTAATAAGCAGTCATATTACAGCTTCTGAACTAGGGTCTCCAAAATTTCTCGAATTTTACCTCTGTGTTAATTTCATTTTTTAAAATACATTTGGTTCAAAGAGCAAAAATGCTAGACTGAAAGGGTATATGGCAAGATTTCCTAGACACTCTTGTCCATAAGCCACCCAGGCTCCTTCCCTGCAGATAACCAATATGACTCGTTTTTGCCTGTTCTTCCAGAGATATTTATGCACAACACTTAATTCCTCAGCCCCATTTTATTTTACACAAATAGGTGCATATTCAACATACTGTTCTGCATTTTCCTTTCTTCACTTAACAACCTCTCGGAGATATTTCTATATTCATGCACAAAAAACACCCTCAATTCTTAACTACTGCATATACTTTCCAGTGTGTATATAACCCGTAATTTAACCAGTCTCCTGTTGAAGGATAGATTGTTTCAGTGCTTTAATAAATATACTTGCATATGTTTTATTTTGCACATGAACAATTATATCTAAAGGATTCCACTGCCATCATCCATTGCTGTGTAATAAACTACCTGAAAACTTAGTAGCCTTAACCAACCATTATTGCTATATCTCACAATTTTGTGGGTCAGGAATTGGAAATCACTTGGCTGGGAGATTCTTCTGTTCCATGAGGCATCAAAAGAGGTCCTTTTTCTTAGTCAGCCTGTTGGATAGGTTGGTTGGATGGTCCAACATGCCTCAATCACACATCTAGCACCTTGGCAGTGATAGTTGGAACGCTGCACTCAACAGGAATAACTGCCTAGAGTTTCACATGACTCCTCCAACATGGTTTGAACTCAGGGTTATTGAACTTCTTACACGGAGTCTTGGACTTCCAAAAATATAGTTAACTCACCTTCGTCCTAGCCCTGCCAGGTAGCATTGTCTTGAAGTTGAGGTTATTGTCATCCATATCAGGTCCAAGTACAGGTCATACTTCTCAGTGCAGTAACTTGAGTATGGTTCTCCTTGATCTGATAACTTGTGAAACTAAAAAAAAAACAAAACAAAAGTTATCTGCCATTCTTACACTACCCCCTCCCAAACACACACATACACCCAATGGCAATACAGAGACCAAATAATTGCACTGGACACTCTCATTCAAAACTGGTAGAAAAGGCAATAACAAAAAATATAATCTAATTAAAATATTGGCAAAGGACCTAAATAGATAATTTTCCAAAGAAGATATACGGACAGCCAACAGCTACATGAAAAGGTGCTCAACATCACTAATCATCAGGGAAATGCAAATCAAAACCACAATGAGCTATCACTTCACACTCCTTAGAATGGCTGTCATCAAAAAGACAAGAGATAAACAAGTGTTGACAAGGATATGAAGAAAAGGAAACCCTTGTACTCTGTTGGAGAGAATGTAAATTGATGCAGCCACTGTGGAAAACAGTATGGAGGCCCCTCAAAATATTAAAAATATTTAGAACCACCATATGACCCAGCAATCCCACTTCTGGCTATATATCCAAAGGAAATGAAAGCAGGGTATCAAAGAGATATTTGCACTCCCATGTCAACTGCAGCATTATTTACAATAGTCAAGACATGGAAACACCTAAGGGTCCATCAGAAGATGAATAGATAAAAGAATGTGGTATGTGTGTGTGTGTGTGTGTATGTATATATACAAATATATATAGGAATACCATTCAGCCATAAAAAAAATCCTGCCACTTGTGACAACATAAATGAAACTTGATAGCATTATACTAAGTGAAAATAAGTCAGACAGAGAAAGACAAATACTGTATGATCTCACTTATGCACGGACTCTAAGAAAATGAAACTCATATAAACAGCAGATTGGTGACTGCCATGGCCTAGGGGTTGGGGGAAATGGGTGATGGTGGTCAACAGGTACAAACTTCCAATTTTAAGATGAATAAGTTCTGGAGATGTAATGTACAGCATGGTGAATATAGTTAACAATACTGTATTGTATACTCGTAAGTGGCTAAAAGATCTTAAATATTCTCACTACAAAAAGAAAGGTAACTATGTGAGCTAATTAATGGATTTATTAATTAGCCTTATTGTGGTGATCATTTCACAATTTTTACATATATCTAATAATCACATTATAGACCTTAAATTTTTACAATATTATATGTCAAATATATCTCAATAAAGCTGGGAAAAAAAGTGGGGGAAAAGGAAAGCGTATGTTGCCATTGTCTTGATTAGGGGCCAGTCCTATTTTGCAGAAATGTTCTCTGTGACACTTGGCTTCACCCTCTAGGTCCTGGGAACTCCCCTCTTAGTCATCTTTTATTTTCCATAATAAATAACCCATTTTGCTTCTTGACATTTTCATCTTTCTTTCTGCTCTTAGTTGAGGACTCATAGTTTTTGTTTTGTTTGAAATATTTCTGTCCCTTTTATTCCAAGTTGATGGTACTAATACAATTATCTTATAAACTTTGTGGGATTCCTATGAATCTTAGTAAATTTCTCTATATTAGATTAAAACCATATCACAAATATCTCAAGATAGGTTCTCTTGGGCTTGGGATAAGGGTCAGGATGCTATGGGAAAATGGCTTTAAATTTCCTAGAAGGTGTTTTGTCTAGTTGAAAGCTTCTATGAGACATGCCCTTAAATATTTATAGCACCTTAATAAAGAGTCTTACATGCATATCCTTGAGATGATCTTTACCTTATAGTAATTTCTTAATTTGAGAGCCTTTTAGAGAAACTGGAAATGAGAAATACTTATTTTCAAATGACTACTACTCTGTATTTTCTCTAAATTTTTCTTGAAAACTGATTTTCTCCTTTTGTAGCTCATTTCCCCTCTATCCGTGCTTTATTATATAGGGCTAAAAAATGGAATAGCACTTTCAACACTGTTTCTGGACAATGCCTCAGCCAAATTCACCAGTTAATTAGTTACATATACATGTTATCATAGATGACAATGTTGCCAAACTTCAGACCACTACATAGCAAAGTTGCCTTTCTTCCCAGCCTCCAATAACAATTTCCTCCAGTCTTCTTCTAGCTTTCACAGACAGGCTCCATAAGGCCTTCCAGCTTCTACCTCCCCCCTGGTGGCAAAGTCAATGCAACATGTTTCAAATTTTTGTTATGGCAGCTCTTCACTCCCATATAGCAAATTCTGTATTGGTTATCTATTACTGTTAAAAAAATACCCTAAAACTTAGTGGCATAAAGCAAAAATAATTTGATATCTCTCAATTTCAGAGGGTCAAGAGTTTGGGCAGTGCTCAGCTGGATAATTCTTCTCCACCTAGCATCAACAAAAATCTTTTGGTGGCACTCAACCGGCAGATAGGCTGACCTGTACAGTCCAAGATGGTTATACACATGTCTAATTGATCTCTATGTTCGAAGTAGTTTCTATGAAAATCCTAACAGAGTTTGTGAGACATTTAACAAACTGATTCTACAATCAATGCAGAATAACAAAGATGCAAGAATAGCCTAAACAAAGAAAGCAATATAGAGAGGAAAATGCCCCCACTAAATCTCAAGACTTACTATTAAAATATGATAACTGAGATGGTATATTATTGGCATACAATTTGACCAACGGAGCAGAATAAAGAGCCCAGAAGCAATCCTGTGCACTTATGGAGATGTATATATGTTAGAAGGAGCATTGTAGGAAAAAAATCATTCAATAAATGGCTCTATGAAAATTGGTTAATATAAGAAAAACTTTTCCTGGGATTTCTACCTTATATCATACAGACAAAAATCAACTCCAGATATACAGGGGTAAACATAAAACTTGTAGAAGAGCACAGAGGAAAATTTTATATTACTTCAAAAGTACTAATGATAAAAGGGAGGTAGCTGCTTAATGTGGTTGGATTTACTTTTTGTTCAAACACACACACATACACACACACACAACCAGAGAGAGAAATGACAACCACAAAGTTGGAGAAGTATTTGAAACACATATGACTTGTAAAGATTAATTACCCATAAGGGATAAGTAGATAAGTAGATGGATTGTAGAGAGGGTGGCAGAGAAATATTTTACCTATTATTCAACAAGAAAATGTAATAGAAAATGACAAAAGATATTGAACAGTAAAGTCCAGGAGAAAAAACATGGATGATTAATATAAAATAAGAAGCTCAATCTTATTAATAATCAAGGAAATTTCTATTAAACTCTATTCTATTAAACAATGAGTTACAATGTTCTATTCAATAGATTTGCAAAAATTTATAATTGCAATACTAGGTGTTTAGGCTTGCAGAAACAGAGACTCCAGTGCAAATATAAATGGATACAACAACTTTGGAAATCAATTTGATATTTTCTTACATCTGAACATTCACAAAACTCACAATCTTGCACCCTCAATACCAGGGTTACTAAACAGTGTTACTAAAAGTATGTTCCATAGGCAGGTACTGGTACTTAAACTATCTGTTAACAGACGGCACTAAGATAAGGATCTTGCACCAGAACATTAACAAACACAATGCTTCCTTCTCTGAGGAAGTCTGAAAATAACAACAACTTGGCTGAATTAAAGAGTGGATCTTAATAACACAGTTGTTCTATATTTGAATACAAGCTACATATCTCATTGTAGACTGGTGTTTTGAACAAGCACTAACCTAAAATATTGGTGGTTGATACTCACTAGTGGGATGTGAATTAAATTTGGTGGGTCACAAGTAGCTTTTTAAAAATGAAATAAAATAGAATAAAATGAAATAGAATACATATAGTAAACTGAATTGAATAAAAGATAGCAAAGCACAACACAATTTTGTTTCAGATATAAAAGTACAGGCCTCCCCACACATACATACATGTACACACACACACACACACACACACACACACATATGTATACTGGGTTGTTATATAAAACTTCTCTTCTACAGGTCACTGCCAAAATTTTATGAAAATAATATTCCTAAAGAAACCTCATGTACATGCTCTAGACAATATCTAAACGCCTTAAAATCATATAAAGTATTCTCCAACCACAACAGAATGAAATTAGAAATCAATAACAAAAGAAAACTTTGGAAAGTCACAAATGTGTGGAACTTTAAAGCTACATACCCCTAAGTGACTAACAGGTCAAAGAAAATATCATGGAGAAATTAGAAAATACTTTGAGATGAATGAAGACTAAGACACAACATACGAAAACCTATGGGACACAGTTAAAGCAGTGTTCAGAGGGAAATTTATAGCTGTAAATGTCCACATTAAAAAGACAAATATTCAATAAATAAGCATACCATCTCACTTTAAGAAACTAGAAAAAGAAGAACAATCTAAATCTAAAGTAAACAGAAGGAAGGAAAAAATAAATATTAGACAGAAAATAAATGACACAGGACTTTCCTGGTGGAGTGATCTAAAATGACATTTAACAACATTTATAACAGCATCAAAAAGAACAAAGTACTTAGGAGTATATTTTACAAAATTATAAGACATACACATTGAACTACAAAATATTGTTAGAAAAAATCAAGACCAAAATAAATGAAAAGACATCCTATGTTCATGGATTAGAAGATTAATACTGTAAAGATGGCAGCATTCTACAAAGTTGATCTACATATTCCATGCAATCTCTATCAAAATTCCAACTGCCTTTTTACAGAAATGGATAAGCTGATTCTAAAATTCATATGGAATTGCAAGGGAACCAGAATAGCCAAAACAATCTTGAAAAAGAAGAACAAAGTTTAAGGACTTATACTTCTCAATTTGAAAACCTACTACAAAGTTATAGTAATTGAGATAGTGTAGGACTTGCCTAAGGATAAACTTATAGATCAAAGGATTAGAATAAAGAATCTAGTAGAAAACCCATCTATATATTGTCATTTGATTTTTGGCAAGGGTACTAAGACTCTCTGTATTAGTTTCCTGTTGCTGCTGTAACAAATAAACTGGAAGCTTAAAACAACAGAAACTTATTCTTTCACACTACTAAAGGCCAAAAGTCTGAAATCAAGGTATCGGCAGGGTCTCACTCCCTCCGGAAGCTCTAAGGGAGAATCCAATCTGAGAGCTTCCTTCCTTTCTTAGAATGGTGGTTGCTAGCTTCCTTGGCTTGTGGTCATGTCACTCCAATCTCCAGCATCATTTTCCCATTGCCTTCTTCTCTGTGCATCTGTATCTTCTCTCCTGTTTCTCATAAAGATGCTTGTCACTGAATATGTGACCCACATGGATAATCCAAGATAATTTTATCTCAGGACCCTTAATTAAATTGCATATGCAAAGATTCCTTTTTTCAAATAAGGTGACATTCATAGGAACTAGAGATTAGAACATGGACACGTCTTTTGGGGGGTTACCATTCAACCCACTACCTCATTCAGTGGGGGAAGGAAAAGTCTTTTCAGCAAATGGTGTTGGGAAAACTGCATATCCATACATTAAGAATGAATCTGGGGGCTTCCCTGGTGGCGCAGTGGTTGAGAATCTGCCTGCCAATGCAGGGGACATGGGTTCGAGCCCTGGTCTGGGAAGATCCCACATGCCGCGGAGCAACTAGGCCCGTGAGCCACAACTGCTGAGCCTGCACGTCTGGAGCCTGTGCTCCACAACAAGAGAGGCCACGATAGTGAGAGGCCCGTGCACCGCGATGAAGAGTGGCCCCTGCTTGCCGCAATGAGAGGAAGCCCTCGCACAGAAACGAAGACCCAACACAGTCCCAAAAAATAAATAAATAAATAATTTTTTTTAAAAAAAAGAATGAATCTGGGGCTTCCCTGGTGGGGCAGTGGTTGAGAATCTGCCTGCCAATGCAGGGGACATGGGTTCGAGCCCTGGTCTGGGAAGATCCCACATGCTGCGGAGCAACTGGGCCCGTGAGCCAGAACTACTGAGCCTGCGCGTCTGGAGCCTGTGCTCTGCAGCAAGAGAGGCCACGATAGTGAGAGGCCCATGCACCGTGATGAAGAGTGGCCCCCGCTCGCCACACCTAGAGAAAGCCCTTGCACAGAAACAAAGACCCAACACAACAAAAATAAATTAATTAATTAATTTTTTTAAAAAAATGAATGAATCTGGGGGACTTCCCTGGTAGCACAGGGGTTAAGAATCCACCTGCCAATGCAGGGGACATGGATTCGATCCCTGGTCTGGGAAGATCCCACATGCCTCAGAGCAACTAAGCCCATGAGCCACAACTACTGAGCCTGCGTTCTAGAGCCCGAGAGCCACAACTACTGAGCCCATGCACCTAGAGCCCATGCTCCGCCAACAAGAGAAGCCACAGCAATGAGAAGTCCGTGCACCATAACAAAGAGTAGCCCCTGCTCGCCACAACTAGAGAAAGCCCACGTGCAGCAACAAGGACCCAACGCAGCCAAAACTAAAAAAAATAAATAATAAAAAAGGAATGAATTTGGACCCCTACCTCATACCATACATATATAACAGCTAAGTAAAATGGATCAAAGTCATAAATTTAAGAGCTAAACCTATAAAATTCATAGAAGAAAACAGGCGTAAATCTTTGTAATGTTGTACCAGGCAACAATTTATTAGATGACTTCAAAAGTACAAGGAACCAAGTCACAAGCAACCAAAGGAAAAAATAGACAAGTTGGAATACTTCAAAGCTACGGACATTTATGTGTCAAAGGGTACTATCAAGAAAGTAAAAAGATAACCTACAGAATGGGTTTTTATTTGCAAATTTTATATCTGATAAGGCTCTAGTAACCACCACATATAATGAGCACTTACAATGCAGCATTTTAATAAAAGTAACCCATCTTAAAATGGTCAAAAGATTTGAATAGACATTTCTTCAGAAAAGATACACATATGACCAATAAGCACATGGACAGCTGGTAACCATCATTAATCATTAGGGAAGTGCAAATCAAAATCACAATAAGACACTACTTCACATGCTCTAAGTTGGCTATAATTTTTTTTAAATGGGGGAAAAGAAAGTGTTGACAG
Organism: Balaenoptera ricei; assembly: GCF_028023285.1. Classification (NCBI taxonomy): domain Eukaryota; kingdom Metazoa; phylum Chordata; class Mammalia; order Artiodactyla; family Balaenopteridae; genus Balaenoptera; species Balaenoptera ricei. The sequence goes on from NC_082656.1 coordinate 52,630,743, forward strand.
GGATGTTGAAAAATCGGAAACTTCATACATTACTAGTAGGATAGAAAATCATGCAGTCACCTTGTAAAATGGTTTACAGTACCTCAAAAAGTTAAAAAGAGAGTTGCCATATGACCTGGCAATTCTGCTCCTAGGTATATTCCCAAGAGGATTAAAAATATATGTCCACACACAAAAAAACTTGTTCATGACATAGAGAATGGACTTGAGGACATGGGGAGGGAGAAGGGTAAGCTGGGACGAAGTGAGAGAGTGGCATGGACTTATCTATACTACCAAATGTAAAATAGATAGTGGGAAGCAGCCGCATAGCACAGGGAGATCAGCTCGGTGCTCTGTCACCACCTAGAGGGGTGGGATAGGGAGGGTGGGAGGGAGACGCAAAAGGGAGGGGATATGGGGATATATGTATATATATAGCTGATTCACTTTGTTATAAAGCAGAAACTAACACACCATTGTAAAGCAATTATACTCCAATAAAGATGTTAACCAAAAAAAAACTTGTTCATGAATATTTATAGAAACTTTATTCATAATAGCTAAAGAGTGAATACTGCTCAAGTGTCTATTATCGGATGAATGCATAAAGAAAGGTGGTGTTATCCATACAACGGAATATTGTTCATCCATAAGAAAAAATAAAATAAAATATTGATGCATGCTACAACATGCAACAAAGGTGGGTGAACCTTGAAAATATTATTGTCAGTAAAACAAGCCAGACACAATATGAAATGTTCAAATAGGAAAATCCAAAGACAAAGTGGTTTCCAGGACTGAGTGAAGGAGGAAACTGGGAGTGGTTGTTAACAGGTAAGAGTTCTTTTGTTTGTTTGTTTTTGTGGTGATGAAAATGTCCTGGAATTAGGTAGTGCGAATGGTTCACAGTCTTGGGGATTTACTAACAAATGAATTGTGTACTTTAAACAGGGGAATTTTATGGTATATGAATTATATATCAAAAGAAATTAAAATAAATATAAAAAAATAAATGAACTACAGCTACCCACAACATGGATGGAACCTTATAAAAATAATGTTGAGTTAAAAATATTAATGTCACAGAATTTTCCTCTTTTTTGTAAAACCTGAAGGTGAGAAAATCTGAAAAGCAAATAAATAATAAAAATAAGATTCAGGAACCCCTTCAGTTGTGGGCGTAGTCCAAGGGTATATGCAAAGCTAAAGGCAAGGTTTTTGTTATTAAGTGTAGTCGGTGTACGAATGTTAATTTTATAGGTATGCTTCATACTAAACATATGTACCGTGGTGTGCTTCAAATATTATATAATAAAAACATTTAAGTGATTTGTTTTTCAATTTTATGTGGCTGGGGAAATGCTAGTGTCACTAATAACAACAGTGGCAGTAAAAGCAGATGACCTGTCATTTCATGACATGGGTCAGCCTTGCTTCCTTTAGTCAATCTGCCCCACCATTCATCCTCTAATGATCACTTCTCATTGCTTCTGAGTCACCAATCTGTTGATGCCCGGCCAGCTGAGTCAGAAGATGGGCTTTTTATAGAGCTGGAGCATCAAAAGTGAGTCATCTACTCACTTCTGGCACAGTTCATTTCAAAAATTATCTTCCACCTCCTCTCAGCTAAAATTAATCTGCCTATTATTTTACCTAAGCCTACATCATTGTTATTATGCTGTGTTTAATACTTAAATTATTAATTGCCCCTAAATCACAATGTCCTGTGATTCACTACATGTTGAATGAAAGCATTTCAGTGCTTTATGAGAAAGTTGTATGCTGGACTAGAGCAATAACATCCTTGCTCAGATTCTAAGTCAAATTGGACTTTCTCAGTTCTGGGTATGGTAGCCATCTTGAAAAATATTTATTGCAAGAAGAAATCATTTTTTAAATTATTATTTTGGGGGTTTTTTGGAGGTTTTTGTTTTTAAGTCTAAAAGCTTCTTTTTATATGACTTTATCTTAAGGGAGATCTCACAGGAAAAAAAAGAAGCTGCAGTAAGCCTTCTAGGTTACCGGAGGAACTAAGGAAGAGACAAGTAGTTAAAGAAATGAGATCAGAAATGAATGTCCCGGATGATATATATGTCTAACTCACCTCAAGAATATATCCACGTAGACTTGAAGTTAGGGACCAGCTGTTGTAAATTTGTGTGGTTATCTCCTGACCTAACCTTTTAGCTTCTTTTTGTTCCTTGATTGTAGTTAAGCTTCATCTTGCCTCAGGGCCTTTGTATTTGCTGTTCCCATGTTTTGGAATTATTATTTCCAGAAAAATTGTCCATAAATGATTCCTTTCTATTCTTTGGCACTCATCTCTTAAAGATATTTTTTCCTTGATTGTCCTACTAGCCTAACTTAGTCCCAGTTTATCAGATTACCTTACTTCTTTCACAGAATAATAATAAAAACAAATATTATCAAAAAAAAAAAAAAAAGAAATGAATGTCCCAATTCCCAGCCTTGGGATCAAACATCAAGTGTAAAAACTTACTTAAAGGAGATGAAATGTATGCTGTGTGAGCTTGCAAACTCTCTCTCCAGCAAAAAAATCATTAAACTGGTAAAAATTGTCAAACAACAACTAATTAAAGTCTCCAGAAATTGACCTGAGGACAGGCAGCAAACTGAGAAGCATTTATTCAAAAAATTTTATAGAGTATCAGTAAGAACAGTGGTAATCTGTGACATTTGAGCCAGAAACTGCTCCCATCACCTGTCCCCTACTTCCTATTACATTTTTCAGAAGGTTTTTTCTGGTTGGGCAAGGCCAAGAAGAGATTGGCTACCTTCTCCTCAACTCCCCAGCCACTTCTCAGTTATAAGGCAATGGTTTCCCTCGGGGTGGTGGGTCTCCCATAGCCAACCCCAAGATGTTTCAGAAGATCTATTCCAGGAGGGTGTGGCCAAGCAGATAGGGTCTCCCAAGTCTATTCAGCTCCCACTCATAGTGTAAAGGCTCTATCCTAGTCAGACACATCAAGCCATGAGCTGCTGGCCAAAGAGACTACGGCTTCCACTGTCACATCCTCTCCCCCCAGCATCTGCTCATAGGGCAGAAGTTCCATGCCAATTAGGTTAATGGGACTACCATTCTCCAAGCTCCCTCTTAGGACAAAGGAGTCACTCTAGGAGAAGTAGACCTAGACCCTAACCCCTCTCCCCATTCAGCTCCATCACATCTAACAGAGCTTCTGGTTAGTGAGGAGGCAAGTTGAGGACTGTCAGCTCCATAGCACTGTCTGAGGGAGGCACCTTAATTTGGAACAAGGAGCGTACCAACTCCTGCCTAAAGGCACCCTCCCTCCAATAAAGACCATGAAGAAGCAATTGGATGCAAGAAGCAGCAAACAAAACAGCAGACTCACCAGAAATTTAACAAGGAATGACATGAGGAAAAAAGACAGCAAAAAAACAAACAAACAAATAAACAACAACAACAAAAAGGCCCTGATAACATTACATTCATCCCTAGTGGAAGGCTGTGCACATATTCTAGGGTCAATCCACTCTGCAGCAATTGGAGAGCTGTTAATCCCCGGCTAAAAGCAGTGTAGATTTGAAATCTTCCTGAAATGGATGGAAGTCTTACTGGCTCAGGAGGTTTAATCAAAATGCCAAATCAGTCAATGGCTGAAGACTAAGCTATGCTGACCCAGGAGCAACTACTAGGATTCCAAGCTTAAAACTTCAAAAGAACAGAAAAAAATTCTAAGCACTGACATCAGAAATTGCACACTTAGGAGAAACAGACTTTGTAGAATTAATCCAAGCAATCCACTAAATAAACAGAAATAGGCAACAATAACAAGTCACAGGGTAAAAAGTAGAAACAGGCTCTAAAATATATTATATAAAATATCTAATTTTTATGAAAAAGTGAGACATGCAAAGAAACATGTGAGTGTGGCCCATAAACAAGAAAAGACAATCAGGCAATGGATATACTTTTGAGGGGGTCCCATATGTTGGACTTAGCAGACAAAGATTTCAAAGAAGCTATTAGAAATATGTGCAAAGAACTAAAGACAATCATGCCTAAAAAAATGAAAGGAAAGCAGAATTCATCAAATATAGAATAGTAATAAGTATATAGAAATCACCAAAAAAAGAACCAAATGGACATTCAAAAGTTGAACTATACAAAAACTGAACTGAAAAATTAACTATGGTGGACTCAGCAGGTTTGATCTGGCAGAAGAATGAATCAGAAAACTCGAAGAAAAATCAATAGAGATGGTCCAATGTGAAAAACAGAAAAAAAAATAAAAGGAATGAAGAAAAAAAGATGACACAGACACTGAAAAGTTTGAGGCACCATTAAGAGCAGCAGCATTTGTACAAAGGGGAGTAACAGAAGCAGAGAAGAGCAAGGCAGAAAAAATATTCAAAGAAATAATTGCTGAAAATTCTCCAAATACAATGACAAACATTAATCTACACATCCAAGAGCAAGTAGCTACAAGTAGGATATACACAAAGAGATCCACATCTACACAAATAGTCAAAATGTTGTGAGCCAAAGACAACAAGAAGACCTTGAGACCAGGAGAAAATTGACACCACATATAATGGAACTAAGTTTAATTCTTACTAATATAAGTTCAAACATCAAAGTTGCAGATGTAATTTTAGAAAACAAATTCTCAATGAGTGGTCAAAGTAAGGGGTTGTTAGGACACTTTATAGCTATAGTGTGCTCTTGGGAAACATTGAATCAATAATTGATTTTTTTTTCTCAAAGTAAGCATCTAGGCCTGAAGATTTTACAGAAAAGTTCAACCAAACTCAAGAAACGTGCTGATTCAACTCTGTACACAACTCTCCCAGGGACATGAACAAGAGAGCATTCTCCTATTTATTCTATGTAACTAGCATAACCTTAATATACCTTTTTTACTTGGAAATGTCCCTTATTTCTTGTGAGTTTGAAAAGGCACTAGAGATCATATATGCTTAAAGTTTTCCAGGGTGGGGAAGCCCTCAGCATTGATCATCACTGTTTTACCAAGAGAAACTGGGGGCATAGATCACACAGACCTTTGTCACATAGCTAATAATGGCAAAGTTAGGATTTGAGGCCTTAGTGGTCTGGTTCCAGAATTCATGCTCACACTTAACTGCTGAATACTTAGCATCCAGCTTGGCATAGAGTACATTCTCAGTAAGTGATAGGTTAAACTGCTAATGCGACATTCTTATTTGGGTAAGCTAGTCTATCCTAATCAATAGTGAGATATCTTCTGCCTACAGATGCATAAAAATAAAGAGAGCTCATATGTTTCTCTAGTATTTCATACTAAATTTACATTACATATAAAATTACTGACTCTGCACATTTATATATTTTTTAAAAACTTTGTTTTGTTAATAAGAATTTGCTACTATAGAATAAAAATGCCTTAAGAACTATAACTGAATATTTTTACCAGTCCTATACAATGTAAAAGCATTTACAACATTTGTTTTCCTTGTGTCATTTGTACCGAGAAAAGATTCTGAAAAGAATATGAAGTACTTTAATGTTGTCTTCAAGACTATTTTTAAGCTAAAACTAATTGCTTATAATTATAATTGCCAAAATTCACTATAAATATAGCCTTAAAAACTAAAACATGCAAAAAGAATATCTTTGGTTACCTACTGACCAAAGGGTACTCAAATTAAATGTTTTCCAAAGAGTGATTTGGCTACCCCTTGATACTATTTCAAGTTCTCTTTGAAGCCACTAACTCTTAGGGCATTTGAAAACCCTTCATTTTCTTCTTCTGTGCTACCCCCTCTACAAACTTGCTGTGACCACCTAGAGTAGAAACTTTTAGGTCTTCTTTACTATAGAAATGACCCTAGTGACAAATCTGGCATTTCATCCACTATCTGCAAAGTAACCCTAGAGTCTGGAATCTTAGTCATTTTTGCTGTGATGGCAGAGTGAATATCTAGAAGTTCATGGCCCCAGAGTGTTTTCTTCAGGTTTCTTGTTTTAGGACAACTAGGACAACTTAAACATTATATTCTACCAGATAAAAGACACAAATAGGTAGCTTATAGAAGAAATAAAATGACTAAGAAACACCTCAAATTTTAATTCTAACAGTAATCAAATTGAAAGAATGATACACCATTTTATGAGTATTTAATTGCAAATATTTTAAATGATAGCAATGCTTGTAAGGAGGTAGAATAATGTAGAAGTTAGAGCAGAGACCCTGTGTTTGAATTCTCAACCCATCATGTATCAACTGCTACTTAAAATCTTGGTTTTAAGTCTTTAAATCTTGTGCCTTGGTTTCCACATCCAAGGGTCTAGTAGCGTCTACCTCACTATTGTGAGGATGGAACAAATCAGTATTTGTGAACATTCTTATAACATTGCCTAGGACATATACATATTTCCTCAATTGTTAGTTATTGGTATAAGTATGAATTCCTATAAAGTGGCACATGCTTTCCAAGAAGCAATTTCCTCCATGTGTATCAAGAGCATAAAAAGTGCTTAAATTTTTCATGTAGTAATTCTCCTTCTAGGGAAACTATCCCAACAAATAGTCACTAATTCAAACATCTATGTATAACAATTCTTTTATTAAAGCAAGAGTTTTGATAAATTGGAAACAACTTAAATCTCTAACATTTGGAACAAAATCAATAAAATTATGACATTTATAATAAACTTTTAAAACACAATTAAAATAATTAGGATGGGACATTTACTACAGGCCAACATAGAAAAATAAGGACCTAATTTATTTTCCTGCCTTAAATAATTAGAAAACTAGATAAAACACATGAAAAAATACTTTTCAGATATCAGACAAGAAGCAGATCAGGATAGTGATTTCTGAGAAGATGGAAACAAATGAGCTTAAACAAATGAGTTGCCCTGGTTTATTCAGAAGCAATTTCCAGGTCATCCTGCAGTGAGGAGGAATCCGAAAGAACCTCACTGTTTTGCTGAGTGAGGGCAAGTATCAGAAAAGAAAAAGCTGCAAATAAGAAGCACTGTAGAGATCTGCAGGGGTGGGGTGTTTTCCCCATCTTTGGCTTGGTACTAATCTGCATACATGTGAGAGGAAACGTCTTGAGGAGTGGAAATTTGGGGGAACCCCACAAACAAGAGTGGAAAAACATCAAAAAGCAAGAGGCGTATGGTTGAATTGTCAAAATGTACTGCCTTAGTAATGGCAGGAAACTATCACTAAATTCAAGACATCTTTTTACGTCCTCTAACAAAGCTTACAGGCTTCGAAATGATTTAACTAATTCCAAGTAACTTAACTGCATACCATAAGAAAATACCACTATGTGTAAAGCAATACAAAAAATTTAGCATCCAAAAACATAAAAATCTAAGTGTCTGGTAACTAATAAAAGATTACTAGGCATTCAAAGAAGTAGGAAAATATGACCTCTAACTGGGGTAGACACCAATCAATAGAAACATATATAGTCAGAAATGAAAGAGATAAACGGACAGGGATTAAAACACCCATTTGTAATATGCTTCACATGTGCAAGATATAGTATAAGCCATGAACATAATGAAAAATGTAAAATGTAAAAAAGACCCAAATATAGCTTCTAGAGATGAGAAATACAGTATCTGAAATTTAAAAAGAAAAATACACAAAATGGGATTAACAGCAGATGAGATATGGCGGAAGAGATGATTAGTGACTTGAAGATATGGTAATGGAAAATATTCAAAATAGAACACACAGCATAAAATGAATAGAGCATCAGTGAGCTCTTGGGACAGCATGAAGTGTCTACCACATATGAAACTGGAGTCCCAGAAATCGAGAAGAGAAAAGGCCAGGGGAGGGGGGAATGCCAGAAAAAGTATTTGAAGAAATAATGGCTAAAATATTTCTAAATTTGATAAAAACATAAATCCATAAATGCAAGAAGTTCAATGAACATTAAAAAGAAAAATCTTAAAATTACACCAACTTATATCATAATCAAATTGCTGAAAACCAGTGATAAAAGAAAATCTTAAAAGAAGCCAAAGGAACAAAGGTAAAACAGCAGACTACACATCAGAAACTATGCAAGCTAGAAAAGAACAGAGACGTGTCTTTAAAATACATAAAGCAAATGAAAAAGATGACAGGTATTGGCAAGGATGTGCACAAACTGGAAACCTTGCACACTGTTGGTGGGAAACAGTGTAAGGATTCCTCACGTTGAAGCTAAAACTATTATATAATCTAGCAATCCTACTTCTGGTTCTATATCCAAAAGATTTGAAATCAGGATCTCAAAGAGATATTAGTACTACCTTGTTCATTGCAGCACTCTTCACAATAGCCAAGATGTGGAAAAAACCTAAGTGCCCATCTACAGATGAGTGGATAAAGAAAATGTGGTATTTGCATACAATGGAGTACTATTCGGCCTTTAAAAAGAAGGAAATTCTGTAATATGCAACACCATGTATGAACCTTGAGGAGATATACTAAGTGAAATAAGCCAGACACAGAAACACAAATACTGCATGATTCCACTTATGAGGTGTCTAAAATAGTCAAATTCATGAAATCAAAGAGTGGAATAGTGGTTACCAGGGTCTGGGGTGAAGGAAGAAATGGGGAGTTACTAATCAACAGCCATCAAGTTTCAGTTAAGCAAGGTGAATCAGCTCTAGAGATCTGCTGTACCACATTGTACGTATAGGGAGTGATAATAAGATTGTATATTTTTAAGATTTGCCAAGAGGGTAGATCTCATGTTAAATGTTTTTTCCATAATAAAAAGAAAAATTAAAAAGTATCATACAGAATCCTTTACCCAGAAAAAAAATCCTTCGAAGTTGAAGGTGAAATTAAAACTTTTAGAGAAAAATAAAAGATGCAAAAGTGTATGACTATGAGTCCTGCACTACATGAAATATTTAAGGAAGTTCCTTCAGCAAAAGACAAGTGATATGGATGGAAGTTCCATCAACAGAAAGACAATAACAGTGCCAGAAATGGTACACATACTGGTATATATTTTTAAAATTTTCCCTTATTTTATATTCTCTTTAAAAGCTAATAGTTTAAGGCAAAAATAACAAAACATTGCCAAGCTTAGAAGTAAAATGTGGACAACAAAACAAAGGATTTCAGGGAAGAAATGAAAGTACACTGTTGTAAGGTACAAACATCATACACGAAGTGGTGTAATATTTAAAGGAGACTGTGATAAGATAAAAATGTACCTTGTAGATGATGCAGAAGTGGTTCTCAAAGTGTGGTCTTGAAATCCTTGGCATCCTCAAGACCATTTCAGAGGTCCCACTAGGCCAAAGCTGTTTTCATAATACTATGTTATTACTTGCCTTTTCCATTCTCATTCTCGTGAATATACAGTGAAGTTTTTCTGAGGTTAATTTATGTGTGATGAGATTGTATAATGAAATATACCAACATTTGGATGATCCGCATAACTCAGGGAACTAATGAATTTGAACAAAGACTAATGAATATTTTTTTTAAATCATGTGTAGGTAAAATATCCATTTTAAGTGCAATATATATCAATATGTTTTAGCAAACAGTATCTTGAAATGTTTTTGAATTTCACTAAACTTTTCAAAAACTGCCAGATTTTGATCTTGCGTATAAGGAGCTTAGAAGTCACCATTCCATCCTAACAAGTAAAAAGCCTAACAGACTGAAAAAAATCAACAACTCTCCCTGGATCTATATAAGAAAAGAGGATACAGAGAAAACCTATGCCTCCAAGATTCAAAAGATCAACAGGCAAATACAGAGTGTAACAACTTACTGGAGCAGAGAGACTGACAAACAGAAACCACCACAGGAACCAGTGCCGGGGTAGGAACACCTGAACTGCAATTGACAAAGGGCGGGAGGATCAGAGTGGACAACCTGAGAGTTAAAAACTTCACGGGGGACCTGTCGTGGTTGGGGGGTGGGCACAGTATTGTGAGCTCCTCCCGGAGCTTGACCAGATTCCCACAGTAAGTATCAGTGAAAAATCCCCTTGAGCTTCCAGCAGGGGGAGCAGAAGAGAATCCACTTGGAAATAAAACAGAGCACTCTTCTTCCTAATATCGCCTGCCCTCAGGGGAGACTAGTTTACCAGAGCTTCACCTGGTGTATTATCAGAGACCATCTGACCTGGGGAAGAGAACTACCCAACTCCAGCTAGCTCACTCTAGCCATCCTGTCCCATCTAAGAAATGAGAAGAAAACTGCGAAACACGTGTAAAGCTTGTAGACCATAGGCATAGGCTCACTAAAAGACTGAGACCTAATCATAGGACTCTAGAACACTTCCCCTCCCCCTAAACCTTACCAGCACATTACTAAAGCCCCCTTTGCAACAGTTCCTTTTACCCAGTACATCATATCTGACTATCAAGAAGAAATTACAAGGCATATCACACTAAACACCAAAACAATAATACTCACATTCTTTTCAAGTATGTACGGAACATTCACCAAAACGTATATTATGGGTCATGATACATTACTCAATAAGTTTGAAGATTTGAATTCATTTTTTAAAAATGAGAAATGGTCCCTGGCCAGAATACTTAAATATAAAGCAATAAAGGATGACAGAAAATCTCCCAAGAGTTGGAAATTAAATGATACACTTTTGAATAATATGAGATAAAGGGAAAAAACCCCAGAAAAATTAGAAAATATTTTTAACTGAAAGATAATGAAAGCACAGCATATAAAATTTGTGGGATGAAGCTAAGGTAGTAAGAGGCAGGAAATCTATAGCATGAAAGGCTTATATTAGAAATAAAGAGTGGCCTCAAAGTTATGATCTAAGCTTCAACTATGGGAAACTTAGAAAGAGCAAATTAAACCCAAAATAAACAGATTGAGGGAAGAAATACAAATAAGAATAGAAATAAATGAAGAGAAAATCAGAAGAACAATTGAGAAAAATCAAAATAACCAAAAGCTAGTTCCAAAAGATTAATGCAATTGGTAAACCTCTAGCCTCACTGATGAGGAAAAATATCAGAATGAAAGAGGGGACACCACTACTGATACCACAGACATTAAGAGGATAAGAGAAAATATTTTGAATAATTTCATGTTAACACATTTAAGTATATAGATGAAATGGAGAAATTCCTTAAAAGACAACCACCAAAGCTTACTCAAGAAGAAGTAGTTAATATGAATAGCCTTATATGTATTTTGAAAATTAAATTAGTAATTAAACACTTTCCAACCAAAAAAATCAAAAACAAAAAAAAACACACCCATCAGGCCCAGATGACATCACTGGTTAATTCTTACAAATATTTAAGGAAGAAAGGAAACCAATTCTACACAAAGTCTTCCAGAAAATAAGTTAAAGGGAGCCCTTTAACTTATTTTACAATGAGAATTACCCTGTAATCAAACCACATAAAGATTTTAGGCTGTAATTTTCTTGTCATATCGCTAAAGGACTAAGTAAAAAAATTCCTTAAGAAAAAGAGGATTGTACATCATAACAAGTGGGATTTATCCAAAAGATTCAAAGTTGGTTTAACATTTTAAAATCCAACAACAGGAACTCATAAACAAATTAAAAGAGAAAAACCATATCGTCATATCAGGAGATACAGAAATAACATTTGACAATATTCAGTACCCACTGATGACAAACTCTCAACATCCTAGAAATAAAAGGGAACTTCTCCACTCTGATAAAGGGCAACTACAAAAACCTATAACATACTCAATGGTATAAGAATTGCTCCTTCTAAAATCAGGGGCAAGGCAAGTATATGCAAATGCATCACTTATACTCAATATCACACTGTGATCTTGCAAGGGCAGTAAAGCCAAGAAAAAAATAAAAGGCAGAGGAAGGAAGACGTAAAACTGGCTTTATTCAAAGACATAGTTTTCACAAATGCCGAAGGTATCTACAAAAAGATATTAGCTCTAATAAGTAAATTTATCAAGTTTGCAAGATACAAGGTTAATACACAAGTCAGTTGTATATCTATATAACAACAAATAATTGGAAATTAAAAATGTTAAATTATCATTTATAATAATATCAGTACTATAATATTTAGGGTTAAAGATAAAATATTTAGAAAACCTGTAGAGAGAATATTATAAGATACTGCTGAGAAAGTTAGAGAAGATGTAAATAAATTTAGAGATATACCATGATTAAGGATGGGAATGCTCTATAGTGTTATGATGTCATTTCTTTCCAAATTGATATACAGATTCAACAAAATACCACCTAAAATCCCAGCAAGATTTTTTGTTGAAATTGTTAGGCTGATTCTAAAACTTATTTGGAATGTAAGAACTTAGAATAGCCAAAACAATTTTTAAAAGAGAAGAATAAAGCTGGAGAACCCAGACCATCAAATTTCAATACAAAGTTACAGTAACCATTGCAATGTGATACTGAAACCCACACATTGTCAACTGATTTTCAACAAAATTCATGATGTAACCCAACGAAGAAAGGATAGTGTTTTCAACAAGTGATACTAGAATATATATGTATAAAACAGACCTCAATACTTACCTCACACTATAATTAAAATGGATCTTAGTCATAAATATAGGAACCAAAAGTATAAACCTTCCAGAAGAAAACCAGAAAAAAGACTTGCAACCTTGGATAGGGAAAGATTTCTTAGACAGGACACAAAGAACAAACCATGAAAAACCAAACCAAAACAAACCAAAACAAAACAAAACAAATCAAATGAGATATCATCAAAATTTAAAACTTGTTCTTCAAAAGGCATGATTATGAAAATGAGGAATCAAGCCACAGACTTGGAGAAAATATTCACAGACTTTATACATAATAAAGGATTTTTATCTAGAATATGTGAGGAAACTCTTACAATTCAATTTTTGAAAATCCAGTAAACAACAAATTTGAATAGCCACTTCAGATAATATATATTAATGGCAAGTAAGCACATTGTTATGTGTTGAATTTTGTCCCCTCATTCTATGTTGAGGACCTAATTCCTAGTACCTCAGAATGTGACTGTATTTAGAGACAGGGTCTTTAAAGAGATGAGGTCATTAGGGTGGGCCCTAGTTAAATTTGACTGGTATCCTTGTAAGGAGAGGCGATTAAGACACAGCATACGTAGAAGGAAGACCATGTGAAGACACAGAAAAGAGAAGACGGCCATCTTCAAGCCAAGGAGAGAGGCCTCAGAAGAAACTAACCCTACAGACATCTTGGTCTTGGACTTCTAGTCTCCAGAATTGTGAGAAAATAAATTTATGTTGTTTAAGCCACCCAGTTTGTGTTACTTTGTTATGGCAGCCTAGCAAATTAAACACACACATGAATATATTCAATATACTGGTTACATGAAGAATGCAAATTAAAACAATCTCGAATGGCCAAAGTTAAAATAGATTTCTAACATCGAATGTTGACACGGATGTGGGGGCAACTGGAATTTCATACGTTGCTGCTGGGAAAGGAAAGGGCACAGCCCCTTTGGAAAACAGTTTAGCAATTTGTTTAAAAGTTAAATATACACTCACCATAAAACCCAGCAATTCTACTCTCAGATATTTACATAAGAGAAATGGAAACATATGTTCACTGAGGCAGATTCAACTATTCATAGCAGATTAATTGATAATAACCCCCAAATGAAAACAACCAAAATGTTTAACTGGTGAACAGATAAACAAATTGTAGTTTATCTATGTAATAGTTACTAATCAGCAATTAAAAAGAAAGATATTACTGATACATGCAACATTATGGATGAATCCCAAACCTTTATGCTAATTGAAAGAAGCCAGACCCAAGACTACATACTGTATGTTTCTATTTATATGAAATTCTAGAAAAAGCAAAACTATACTGACAAAAAGCAGATCAGTGGTTGCCAGCCCACCACCTCACCATCTGTGCTGTATATGTTTTCTCTATCTCAAGACTTATGCTAACTCTTGGCTTCTATATCTTCTTGGTATCTTCTGAGGCTATCTCTGTGTGTTCCTCAGATCTCAAGATCAATTTCTTGAAAACGGGAATCAGAGAGCTCCAGCTAATTGTTGTTTGCGGTGACTCTAAACTATAACCTAAAAGTTACTGCTACTCCTTTCTTTGAGAGGTGGAGACTAATTCCTTCCTCTCCTCTTGAATGTGGGCTGTAATTAGCAACTTGCTTCTGACCAAGTAGAATGTGGCAGATATGATGATGTGTGCTTCTGAGACTTGGTCTTAAAAGGCGTATGCTTTCTTCTTGTTGTCTTTCTCTTGGATCCCTTGAGGGAAGGAAGCCAATCATCATATCATGATACTACTCAAGCATCCCTGTGGTAAGGCCCACGTGGAGAGGAACTAAAACTTCCGGACAATAGCCAGCGAGGAGCAGGGTCTGCCTGTGATCAACCATGCGAGTGATCATCTCAGAAATGGATGCTTCAGACCGAGTCAAGCCTCAGATTACACAGCTCCAGCTACCATCTTGACCGCAATCCCAAACCAATTAAGCTACCTCTGAATCCCAACCTCCAAGAAGTATAAGGTAATAAATATGTATCGCCTTCAGTATGTATTGGGGTACTTTGTTATACAGCAACACTACCCCTATATGGGGTGTTTTGTCCTAAGCTTCCTAGGACTATCTTAGGGTACCCAGGCATAAAAATAACCCAAGGGTATTCTCTCAGCAAGCACTCTGGGCTTGCAAATTTACCTCAGAGTGGAGATATAGACAAGAAAGAACGCTTTATTGGGTAATTCAGTAAAAAAAAAGAAAGAATTCTGAATTAAAAAAAGGCCTGCCTTCCTTAGGAGAATAATCTACTTACTATTACCTTAAAAAAATCAGAAACAGTTTTCCTCCACACAAACATGACTTCAAATGAAGAGAAATTAGTTTAATGAGAATTTCAGAGAAGACTAGGGTTCCTGAGAGTTGGTTTCTAAGATATGTTGCTTTGGGTTTCTAGGTTTGCCACTGTTAGCAGGCCAACAGTTAAAAGGCTAAGTCGGTTAGCCTTCTTGGTCTCTCCTGAACAGTAATTTTTAATCTAATTTTGGTCAAAGACAGCCTTGTGAATCTAGTGTCTTTATCCTGATAAATACAGACTGCCACAGTGAGTTTACAAATTCTCAGCTTCTTTTGGAAAATATTTCTGACCTGGCAACTGTGCCTGGTAAAAGTTGAGTAATTCTAGTAGTTAGGGTCCAAGTAACTCATGGTTTATTGGTGGTACCTAAATCTGAAGATTTTTAATTATATGGTTTACTATGTATTTACTACTTCACTGCATATATTAGCTACTTCTTTATAAATGAAGTTCTGTTTTCAGAAAGTGGTCCTGTTCCCAAGGAAGCTGAGACTCCAAATTCTAATATGTGTGTCAAGAGTTACCCAGTCCGATTACAGTTGATTTATATAGCCTGTTCCAACACACCCACTTATTTGATTTAATTTATAAATTCTTAATGTTAATAAATAATAACTTACACTGGTACTCACCTAGGGAGACTAGATTTAAAGGAAATCCTCATGAGCAGTTCACTACCTTTTTCTGTACATTCAGCTTTCCCTTTAACGAACCTCTTTTTATTGGATATCAGCAGAGTAACTCAGAATGAAAGAGCCCATTGATCATGGATCAGCTGCAACATTTGATTGTATTAAACGTGACATTATCCTTCCCAATACTCCTAGCTAAGTATAACTACAAATAGCCACAAAGACACTTTTCTATAGGTTAACCTCTTTACAGATAAAAGATTCCTCAGGATAGAGTACATATGAAATGAATCTATTAGATGCTTCAGTTGGATCAATACCTCTTTTTATGAAGGTATTAAAACATCTCATTGGATTACTCTTTGGAACAACAAGGCAGCAGGCATCACCTCAGTGGGGTCACTCCTAAGGATCCATAACTTGCTTTCTAAAGAAAGCAAAACCAATGCTTCCCTACTTACTAAATGTTTCTTCTAGCTGAAGAGATGAATTCCATTGGAACTATTCTGGTTGCAGCCACCCTTATAATTTGGTTGCAATGTATACTCCATAATAATTTCACCTTCAAAATACGTAATGATAAGGAGAATGTTGTGATAGTAAATAGCTGCCGACTGCAGCAAGTAGATAAAAATAAACCCTTTTATATAATTCTTACTGTTTAAAGATATATATTTTTAAAGTTCCCATTCCAAAGAAAGATACCTTATTTCTTTTTAACTGGAACACAAAAGAAGAGAGAAACTGTTACATAGACAATTGACAGAGGCTACTAAAGGGGGGCCATCAAATGACAGAGCAACACCTCCAAACCTCACTGCAACCACAATTCCACGTTCAGGTGGGGAAAAAAAGGGAAAAGACAAGATGAATCTAGCTATCATAATTCAGGTTAAAAAATAACAGCCTAAAATACTACAAAAGATTCTTTAGCAATTTATGATAATGTATAACCATATTCTTTCCTCCTAAAAGACGTTTGCCTACAATTGTATTTATTCCTTGTTAAGGTGAAATATCACTAGACTTGAAACAGATGTGAAATTATGTTTATTAGATACTTTTCTTTGACGTTGGTATTTTAACACTGTGATTAAACCAGATGGAAAACAACTTTTTTTTTTCCCCTTTCTTAAAACAAGAGAGAAGAGAGGAAAATAAAACACACACGCACAACCAGGTACTTTCAGATTGTAGTTGCCATAACAACTTGAGTCAGCTTCCATCACTAAATCATCTTTTGATCACCCTTATGGATTTTTTTTGGTGTAACAAGTAAGGGATTCATTTATTTCACTTAATTATTTTCTATTGAGGAAATTCTTTTCCTCTTTGAAAACAGCTCAATGTCTATTTTAAAAGCAAAAGAGTACTATAAACTCCCCCTCAAAACTATAAAGCACAAGGGCTCCCAAAGAAAGCTTGGAAGCATTATATTGCACTGTCACAGATTTCTAATGATATTTTTTTTTTTTTTTTAAAGACTATTTTTCGAGGGGATGATTTTTTTTTTTTAATAGCTACTTTATTATTTATTTATTTATTTTTGTTTGTGTTTGGGTCTTCGGTTCGTGCGAGGGCTTTCTCTAGTTGCGGCAAGCGGGGGCCACTCTTCATCGCGGTGCGGGGACCGCTCTTCATTGCGGTGCGCGGGCCTTTTCACTATCGCGGCCCCTCCCGTTGCGGGGCACAGGCTCCAGACGCGCAGGCTCAGTAGTTGTGGCTCACGGGTCCAGCTGCTCCGTGGCATGTGGGATCTTCCCAGACCAGGGCTCGAACCCGTGTCCCCTGCATTAGCAGGCAGACTCTCAACCACTGCGCCACCAGGGAAGCCCTCTAATGATATTTTTAAAGGGCATTTTGTTTCCATGAAAATTAAATACTTTGGGTAGCTTTACGATGTGAGAATTATCCCCATATTTTTCTGTTTCAATAGGCCAATTCAAAAATTGTTTATAACACCACCAAAACATATTGCAGTAAAATGCCTTCCTTCTGGTCTCTTTCATCTATTGTTTAATCTCTGGGTCTGAACACATCTGGAAAACAGTGAAATCAGTGGGAAGTGTGAGAAGCTGGTAACGAAGCAAGTTGCTCCCTAGCAACGGCATCTCGGGAAAAATAGGCTCGTTTGTCAAGTGCCCCCAAAGCAGGAAATCAGGGGGCCTTGGGGAATGATAATGGCATATACAAGGTGCAAAAGATAAGTTAACATTTACCTTCCCAAAGTGGCATGTTCAATGTCCTCTATAAACAGGGCACCCCAACTGAAAAGAATGGAAAGAGCCATGATGGCGAAGTGTACACAACCCTTCACACTTCTGTGATGCAGAGGGCCAATTTGTGTGTGTCCAATTTATCACAGATAGTGACTTTTGTAAAATATCATTAAGAATGTATTCAGGGAAGTGAAATTAAAATGACATCGCAAAATGCAAAACCATTTTAATAATAGTCACCCAACGTAAGATCTTTCCGTTGAGTTGCTTAATGGTTTCTGGGCACCCTTCAGTTTCTGTCCAGACCTCCTTAAGAGCCAGAAACAGTTCAGAGGCAGCACCTGTGACAGCAGACCACTGCACTTGAAATAGCTCTTGTTGAGAGCTGAGCTGCTCAAACTTGTTGTGCATCAGGATCACCTGGAGAGCTTGTTAAGTGCAAATCCCTGAGCCCCACCCTCAGAGAGTTAGATTCAGTACATCTGGGCTAGGGGTGGATAATTAGCATTTCTAACAAGGTATTGCCCATGTCAGAGTTGCAGTGCTAGAAGACTTGCACTATATGGCACCAGTGTCTAATGTTCTCACTGCGGACATCCCATTATACCAAAGCATAAAAATCCTGAGAGCTGGACGAGTGTAAGATTACCCAGGAGGAGAGGCGGGAAGCTAAAGCTTTAATTCATCTAGTGGTTCATCATAATTTTCAGCACAAAAATTAAACATGATGGCTTAGCACCCAAAGTTCTTCAGGATCTGCCTCATTTCCCATTTTTGCCCATTTTTTTCTTATTCTGCACTCCTTACCAGTATGGAATTTATGCTTCAGACACAAGGAATTATGGGTAGATGGAAGCTGACCATGAATCTGACAGAGAATCTGATAGTTCTCCTGTTCTTCTGACTTCCCATGTTATTCCCTCTGTCTGGAAAGGCTCCTCCTCCCTTCACTGCAATTCTTCCTCCTCTTATTCTTTCTTTCAACAAATATTCTGAGCTACCTGATGAAATTTTTATAGGAAGTTTAAATGAGATCATGCATTTAGAAGGCTTAGTAAAGAACCAGCTCATGGCAAGCACTCAATAAGCGTGCTAGTGTTGACAATGATGATGGCAAAGAGAATAAGCTTATGTGATGATTAGAGTCTCTAGCACTTTGTTTTGTAACTACTGACTTTTAAGTTACTTCAATTAGACTGTGAAGTTCATTGTAGGAATTATGTTTTTCACATCAACATTTCCATTTCCTAGTGGGGTCTCAAATACAGGAAGGTCTTCATAAATGTTTGCTGAAAGAATGGTAAAAACCTGAAGGGGTCATGACATGCATCTATATTTAATCTTCTTTTTCCACTATGCCATGTTGCATCTTTTAAAATTTCCCTTTTTCCAACCTCCCTATCACAGTTAAAACACACATACATGCACATGCACACACACACACACACACACACACACACACAAATTCTCTTCCTGTCATTTTAAATAATCCTTGAGCAAGGCAATTAAGTTATTTGTTAATTTACTTGAATTATTTAAGACTTTTTAGAAATGGCTAGGCATTCATCATTCCTGTAAATGGCAGGGGATTGTGGCAGCAGTGCAGGTGTATCCCTTGGCTCCCCCCGTCAAGGATGAACTTGCCCTTCAGCTTCAAGAAGTATAGCTTCAGGATCTGTCTCTGCTTTCAACTCAAGGCCATGATCCCCTCAGACAGCCCCTTTTTGATGACTGAGTATAAAAGGGAGCTAGGTTTGGCTATCTCTGCCTAGTTCCGGATTCCTCTAATGAAGGGTCTTTACACTAAAGCTTCCTTTGAACTGGTGGAACTTTCTGATCTGCATCATGGTATGAGGCTCTACCTCCCAAGCCTACCTTCCAACTTTTCTTTCACAGGTATCTGATCAGCAATGCCGTCTGAAGACTTTCTCTGCCCACTCCTGCATCCCTAGCCTCTCATCTTTTACAGGTGTTTCTTATTCCCTGTGTACATCCAACTTCATCTCAGGGTTTCCCTCCTAAGGGCACAGAAGCATAAAAATACAAAGGTATGTTTTTGGCTTTCTCAATGGGATATGAAGCATGGAATCAAACTGGGGTCTAGCTAAGAAAAAACTTGAACAAGATATAAGTGAGACCTGCAGACTGTGTCCCCCATTTATCTGAGATGAAGCATAAAGATGGGTAATTGTGTCCCCTACCCGCTGAGACACACTTCATTGTTTCCCCTTCAGTGGGGTTCTATCACTACTGCTATTTGAACCTCACTTTTTCCATCTTCATTTCTCTCCATTGTGTGCATTCATGATGCTTTCAGACTCCAGGACCAATATCCACAAGTCATTCTTCATCTTGTTTGTATTCAGAGAGACATCTGTGGGTGAGTAAAGGCAATTTTAGGTGACTTCTCAACTATTTAACAATGAGAACAGGAAGATATAGCCAAATTTTCTCTTTTTCTACACAGACAAAAGCTGCAGCTATGTCAACATAGGAAAAGGTAAATTTTTTCAAACACCTAGTAATAAATTGTGAGGGCAGTTTGTACTAAATCAGTGGTTCTTAGTCTTTTGGAGTCTCAAATACCTTCAAATATGACACAAAATCTATAGACTCAATCCCTACATAAAAGCACTATTATTAGAATGAAGAGATTAAGGTGTTGGTTCTACTATCATCCTTTCATTTTAATCAATGTTTTACTGATAATCATGAGTACATACTAGGATAATATTTTGCTGTATAAATTAATGTTTTTCACTCCCAGTCATTAGTTTTACTTAATTGTTATTCTACAAATAAAATGACTTTGAAATTATGCCCCAGGGAAGGAAGCTTCAGTAAAATAAATAAACATATTAATACATTATATATATATGTGTATATGTATATATACACACACACACACACACACACACACACACACACACACACACACATGTATTTTTAGTGTTTAGTTTTTCAAAGCTGGCTTCTTGGCTTGAGCAATGCATTTGGAAGAATACCTGCCTATCCAAATTTGTTTCATCCTACAGCAGGTGAAAATTCTTAGTGCACATATGGGGGAAAAACAAAATTACACAAGTCAGTTTATGTGACTAACAGTGACACTTCCCATTCAAAGGGAAGAGAAGGGGAGAGCAACAAAATTTTTTTTAAAAATAACATGCACTTGAATACAAGGTAAAGAAGCAAATAAAAGTTTATGTAAAAATGTCAAACATTCCGAGGCACTGAAATCTCTTTCAAATCTAAGAATGTGATTCTATTTTGAATAGAAGTGATTCCCAGGGTATGACTTAACGAACGCTGTATAACAAGTACCCCTCCCCCCAAACGAAATAGCTTAAAACAGAAACCATTTAGGTAGCTCATGATTCTGAGGGTCAGAAACTTAGTCTGGGATCGACTGGATGTTTCTTCAGGTTTCAGCTCAGCTATCATGCATCTTTAATCAGTGGCAGTGGGGAAAGTCAGGGTCAGAGGCTTTACTGATATTGTCTGGGCTCCTTCCCACGTGTGGGACGTCTGCTAGGACATCAGAATTGACACATCTCTGAAGCATGTAGCTGGCCACCTTCCAGCAAGCTAGCATTGTAAACAGAGGCAGGAGGCTCCAGAGAGAGAACAAAAACATGGTACGCAAGGCCTCTTGGAGACGTGAGTTGGAACTGAAATCGTGTCATTTCCACTGCATTTATTTGCCAAAGCAAGTCACAAAGCCAGTGAAGGATCAAGGAGTTGGTAAAAAGATTCTACCTTTTGATGGGAGAGGCTGCAAAGTCATATTATAAAGGTTATGGACCAGAGAACAGTGAAGGATCATGGCCATTTTTGGAATTTACAGCATTTAATAAGATATTTGGATTAGAATCATCTTGACGATCTCTGAATAAAAACTCAACACTATCTGCCTCTATTTTACAGTGTCCTGTACCATCATATCCACTTCTTACAGATAAATAGAAAAATTGGCCTTTGGGGACCCAGTGAGCACTGTGGTCTTTGGAAGCATTAACTAGTTCACCATGGCATTCAAGTGCCCTTTAGAGTCTGTGTCCTACGAGGTTGAATGTCCACATGGCAGTTTAAGTAACAGTTCGTCAAGTACTGGCTGCAATTCCTCCCCTCCCTGATATCTACAAGACATCTAGATAAATACCAAAATTCTATCCCTTCTCTTAAGATTTGCAGGACCTTGGTTGGCTTCATACTCCTCCGGTTGGACTATCCCCACATTCATGGACCTCCTCACTGTGATCCAATACAATGACTAATGTTTCTCTCTGTGCACAGGTTCAAAGCTTAGTGCCACAATTTTAATATTTCAGGGGATTCGCAGGCCCCTTTGAGAAGCTGATAAAGGCTGGAGACCCTCTAAAAATGTACATCACACATTCTCACAAAATTTTCTACATAATTTCAGGAGGACCACAGACCTCCTAAAGCCCACCCATGGACCTTGTAAGAGCCTGTGGACTCCATTTAGAGGAACGTCCTCTAGATTACGGCAATAAATGCTCTTACACTATGGTATTCAGCTAATGGAATCAGAGGTGGCAGGAGAGCATACGGGGGCAATCAAAGGTACCCTGCAGGCACAGTCACCAAGTTCTGCCTTCCTGAAGGATGAATGTTCAGACATTATTTAGTCTGGGAGAGACAAGTCTCTGGTTTTTCTTCTCAAGTGTGAAAAAACAGAAGTAAATTGGTTCAGTGTGGATCTTGTGCTCTTGTGGATTAAGAGCAGTAAGAGAATCACCGCTTGTGATCACGGCAGCAGAAGAGTCCCTTAGTCCCGACCCTTCTCTCCATTGAGAAGGTAGAACTTGAAACACTTTGAGCAGAGACCATTTTGAACCATGACATCTCCTCTATTAAGAGGCTTCCCTGTTATATTGACAGATGAAATACAATCAGGTCAAAGATTTGTTTCAAAATAATCCAGGGTGGGGGGCATACAGATGCAACAAAACGTCATGAGTATAAAATTACTGAAGGCGAGTGAAGAGTATGTGACAATTTTTACACTATTCTTTCTAAATACTTTTGTATGTATTTGAATTTTTTATAATAAAATTTTTTTTAAAGAGAGCAAGAAATGTCAGTGTTTCTTTCAAAGGGAAAGGCAAATCCAGGTAAAACAGAGGAGCATAAATGTATAGCCTCCTTGCGAAGCACTTGGAATGAAGAGATTTTCTACATCCTATTTTACTCTTTTTCTACATGACCACAATATCTCTTTGGTTCCTCTATCTCATTTTAAAAGACTCTCTCCCTAATTTTTTATTCATTCAAGGAGGTTAGGAAACATGATTTCAGAAGGTGAAACAAACGTTAACTCTTGGCTAAACCATAGCGTGTTTCACCGTCAATCCGTGGGCTCTCCCACGCTCTGCTTTAGGGCTACTGACAAGTGAGACAGGACTCCCAAGATACGCGACTAGGAAGCACCTTGCTTCTTTGCTCTCAGCCTCTCACACTGCCCCGTCGTCTTCCTTGTCTTCCAGGCCCAGGCGATCAGGCAGTAAACACAAACACCGGTTGACTACATGTCACTAACTAGGAGCCTCAATTTCTTCACCTTTAAAATAAGGGAAGTTCTAGACCAATCTACCCGATAGGATTGGTTTAAACCACAAATTAAACAATTAAACAAGACAGCAAACATGGCAGCTCTTTGTACTGTAAATTCTAAAGGCACTGGTTTTACATTGTGTTTAAGGGTGCTGTCCTCCTCCCAACACCCTCTGTCCCACCCAGGGCTCCTGCAGAGCAGCTCCACTGCAATCTGTTCCTGTCTCTGAGGTTCTGTGGAGAATTTCCGTGGAAAAGAGGGTGTCATTGCCAATGAAAATGTTGAAAACTACTGCCTTCAATTTGTAGGTTAAAGAAAAGGTTAAAAGTTACTATTGTGAACAAAAAAACAAACACCCCAATCCAAAAATGGGCAGAAGACCTAAACAGACATTTCTCCAAAGAAGATATACACATTGCCAACAAACACATGAAAGAATGCTCAACATCATTAATCATTAGAGAAATGCAAATCAAAACTACACTGAGGTATCATCTCACACCGGTCAGAATGGCCATCATCAAAATATCTACATACAAGAGATGCTGGAGAGGGTGTAGAGAAAACGGAACACCTTGCACTGTTGGTGGGAATGTAAATTGACACAGCCACTATGGAGAACAGTATGGAGGTTCCTTAAAAAACTAAAAATGGAACTACCATATGACCCAGCAATCCCACTACTGGGCATATACCCTGAGAAAACCATAATTCAAAAAGAGTCATGTACCAAAATGTTCATTGCAGCTCTATATACAATAGCCAGGACATGGAAGCAACCTAAGTGTCCATCATCGGATGAATGGATAAAGAAGATGTGGCACATATATACAATGGAATATTACTCAGACATAAAAAGAAACGAAATTGAGTTATTTTTAGTGAGGTGGATGGAGTTAGAGTCTGTCATACAGAGTGAAGTAAGTCAGAAAGAGAAAAACAAATACAGTATGCTAACACATATATATGGAATCTAAGGGGGAAAAAAAAAAGGACATGAAGAACCTAGTGGCAAGACGGGAATAAAGACACAGGCCTACTAGAGAATGGACTTGAGGATATGGGGAGGGGGAAGGGTAAGATGTGACAGGGTGAGAGAGTGGCATGGACATATATACACTACCAAATGTAAAATAGATAGCTAGTGGGAAGCAGCCGCATAGCACAGGGAGATCAGCTCGGTGCTTTGTGACCACCTAGAGGGGTGGGATAGCGAGGGTGGGAGGGAGGGAGACGCAAGAGGGAAGAGATATGGGAACATATGTATATGTATAACTGATTCACTTTGTTATAAAGCAGAAACTAACACACCATTGTAAAGAAATTATACTCCAATAAAGATGTTAAAAAAAAAAGTTACTATTGTGAAATGAATATCAGTTATGAGATAAAACATCCTAGAATCATGAATCTTGTCAAAGAAAACTATGATCTTATTTGCAATATATAACTATATATGTATATATGTACATACATGTGTATATAATGTATACATATATGTGTGATATATACATACACATATATATACATAGATACACACACACATATATTTGCTAGATGATTGAGTGATTTCACAAAGAATTTTCAGGAATGCCTCTATGATATAAAGTAGGATGGGCTAGAGTTTCCCGGGGGAGGGCAAGCTATGAAAGCAGCAGTAACATTCTGGAACCAGAATAAGAATCTGATGACCTAGGTTTGAATCCTAACACCGATGTTTAGCACCAGTACAACTTTGAACAGTTTTATGTGTTTGTGCCCAATTTCCTCAACTGTGAGCCATTTAAAATAATACCTAACTTCTTGTGAGGATTAAATGAAAATTTTAAATGCCTGATATTCACATAAGACTTTAAAAAATCCTAGGATGGGGTAATTTTGCTTCTCCTGAGAAACTTCCTTTTTTTTTTTTAATGATAAAAACTATGCAGCCATTCATGTCTTCTGGTTTATTTCAACTTCCAGAAAATTCAGACCCCATCTGAAGCTCAACTGTAACAACTAGGCTGACCCTTATCATCTTGGAATTTGGATTTTTCCTTTCCCTGCTATTGAACATTTACTTTTATTTACATTTTCCCTGATCTCAATTTTCAATTTTATTACTCTTTTAACACGTGCATTCTCATCTCAGCTGTTCCCCATCCTTTGTGGAGCAAAGTAGAGGTAGAGAGAAGGAAGCAGGGAAGGGGGGGGGGGAGAGGAAGGAGGAGGCTGAGGAGAATCTAACATTTTTTTCCACAAATGCTCAATAAGCATTTGTAAAAATAAAAATAGCGTGATTAATCTGGTTGTCCGTAGCTTCTGGAACTGTTTCACTGAGGTGTTTAATTAATAGACTTCCTATCGGTAGAGCACCTTTTCTTCCCCAAGGTGCTGTGCCCATGATGTGAGAGTCTCACTGGTAACACGGTCCCATTATGGAGGGTCTTTTCTGGCCCTTTCCAGAAGGTACCAGTGAGGGCTGAGAAGAACAGTCTTCCTCCTTCTCTCTCTTTCTCTTTTTATCACAGTTTGGATTATTAAATATAATACACTGGAGACTTGGTATAACAACCAATCTTTGCCACCAGCCACATAATTTATTTATGTACCCAGAACTATTCCTGTAAAACATCTATATACTATAGATGGATAAATGGTAAGTGACAGCTGAGAGAAAAACAGTCTAGACCTCAGAGGAATCTAATAATTCAAACTTACTACAGACAGCCTGAAGATAGTTAACATATATAGTATTGATTACATCAAGATTTAGTACTCTGGAAAAAAAACCTCATAAAAAAAACAACATGTTGCTATTACAGGGGTCTGAGAGAGGGGCAATTAAAATACAAGAAACACCAGTATTTTTCATATGAAATTTTACAAATACTTCCAGGAATAAGACAATTGTCTCCTAAGAATAGATGTTTGGTTACAAATCTACCTTCTGAAAAATCAGAGAACACTTTTTCTTCATTTTAAAAAAGGCTATGTCCCCCCTGATAGCAATATGATCCAGGCTTATCCCCTTAGTTCTTATGTTATAGCCCTACATGTGTTCCCACTGAAGGAGGTGTCAGCTATCATGCCAAGTGACAACTCTGACCAAAAGAGGGCTTTGGCATTTCTGAAGACGGACTCTTCCTACACAGGAAGGCTGGATATTACTTTGGAGCACAGTGAATATAAATAGACACCACACATTCTGTCCATTCCTCTCAGTATATTTCTTCCCTCTTTTCTCTACATAGGCAATCTCACTTTTCCCCGAAGTCTCAAACATTGCTTTTATGCTATGGCTTCCAAATTTACAGCTTTATCCCTGATTTTTTTTTTTTTTTCTTGAACCCCAAACTCAGGAGTTCACGCTCTCCAGAGAATACTCCACTTGGGTGTCCCAACAGCATGCCAAATTTAATTTGTTAGAAAAAAACCTCCTCCTTCTCCCTGTGCCCCTTCCCCAGCTGCCTCATGAGGTAATTCCTGTTCAGAAATGACTCTTCCATCCCCGCCTGTTTGCTATCAGAGAATCGGCATGACGCCCTGCAGACCTGAAGGCAGGGAAGAAGCTGATGGGATGGGTAGGATAGACTCAAGCTTTGGGTCCACACCCCAAATCTCCCAGATGGTTGTTCTTATTCCCTCCTCTGTGCTCTCAGAGACTCCTGACAAGGCCTCTATCAGAGAACATGACTCACTACTGTGTGATGGTTTGATTTATGTCTTTCCCTTTTGGGGTTTTGAGCTCCAAGGATAGGGAAAATGTCCTTCTGTCTTAATGTAACCAGCTCCCTAGGGTATGTTCCTGAATGAATTTCTCTTAATTCATTTGGAAAACCTTTATTGAACACCTACTATGTGCTAAGTGAAGGAGATATAGTTGTGAAGGTGACAAGACTTTGTCCCCACCCTTAAGCAGTTAGGCATATAGACCAGAAGGGCAAAATGCTATCATAGTGTAAGTTCAGATGCTGTAGCAGTACATGAAGGTGAGGGAAATAGGGAGAAGTTAGTAAAAGGGTATAAACTTTCAGTTATAAGATGAATAAGGTCTGAGACTCTAATGTATAATACAGTGACTATAGTTAATAACACTGCATTGTATGATTGAAATTTGTTGAGAGAGTAGAACCCCACCAAAAAAAAAAAGTAAATATGTAGGGTGATAGACGTGTTAATTAACTCAGTGGGGGAATCCTTTCACACTATATACATATGTCAAATCATCACATTATATACTTTAAATGTCTTACAATTTGATTAGTCAAGTATACCTCAATAAAGCTAGGGGGGAAAAAACACATGAGAAGGTCCTTAATCTCCAGGAAGAAAGAATAGAAAACATGCCTGGGACTAGGGTGAGGCAAGCTAGGTGCTCAAAGCACAAAATTTCAGGAAGCGCTGACTGTTGGAGTTGAGCAAGTATAGGGTCAGGAGTTAGTGCCTCCTTACATGCTGTTTCCTGGGTGCTTCACTCTAGTCCTGGCCCTGATGGAAAACTTACCATCTGCTTATAAATACTGAATCATTTGCAAAAGTATTTCAGGTTGGTAGAGCCTTAGAGACCATGATCTTCTCTAATAGGAAGTTAAATATTTTATAGGACCTGGGCAGACTCCCTTCTATTAAAGGGAGTACTCGAGATATTAATCATAATCACATTAGCTAGATTTGTTGTGGTGGTAATCAAAATCACCACAAATATAGGAATAATAAAAATTGGAGTAAATAGATGTGCCTATACAGTATTAGTAGTGACACATGTTAAGTAGAAACAGTTACAGTATTTAGGGTAATAGCCTCTAGCACTTCACACTTTACTCGCTATGTGGCTATGAGCAATCCCATATCCTCTCTATACCTCAACTGCCTCACCTGCAAAATGGAGACGATAACACTCTATCTCCTAGACAGATGTTCTTGGGAACATTAAATGAGTTCATATACATAAAGAGCTTAGAACAGTGCCAGGCACACTCTGAATATTCAATAAATGCTAACTGTTATTATCTTTTAATTCTTCTAACTATCCTTAGCAGATACACACAAAGTGTGTACTCCTATGGAGAATGATAGGTTGAACACCAAGACTCAATTTGAGATCAGAGATCTTAAGAATTAGTTAAGGTATTTATATAACTACTTTCAGGACATCCTGCACAGACACTTAAAACACTTCCAAGGACCACAAC
Organism: Balaenoptera ricei; assembly: GCF_028023285.1. Taxonomy (NCBI): domain Eukaryota; kingdom Metazoa; phylum Chordata; class Mammalia; order Artiodactyla; family Balaenopteridae; genus Balaenoptera; species Balaenoptera ricei. The sequence goes on from NC_082656.1 coordinate 52,659,174, forward strand.
TGCCCTCAAGAAAAAAAAAAATCCAGCAGCATCATCATGAATCATAAGAGTTTGAAAGAGGCTAAGATTGCATCTCTGGCTTCATTTCTTGCCACTCAGGTGACTTGTCTTAAGTGGGCCAAGGAACCCTAATTCATTTTATCCTATTGTTTCATTAGTTTAAGTTAATATAATAAAATACATAGTATAATATGATATATATAACAGAATATAAATATTGTCTTTATTAATGAATATAAGGAAACAAAAATAATGACATATATTCTTGGTTTTTGTATCAGTTAGCTATTGCTGCCTGACTAACCACCTAAAACTCAGAATCTTAAAACAATAAACATTTATTACCACACCAGAGTCAACTTGTCAACTGGGCTCACTTATGCATTTGTGGTCAACTGTGGGTCAGTTTTTGGTGTTCAGCTGGCTATAGGCTTGTCTCAAATAGGCCTTAGCTGAAACAACTAAGCTCTTCCACATGGTATCTCATCCTCCAGCAGACTACTCTGACAGCTGAGGCAGGGTTCTAACAGAGGGAGCAAGTGCTCAAGGCTTTTGGCTTGGATTGGTCCACAGTCACTTGCACCAAATTCTATTGGCCAGATCACATCACAAGGCCAATCCGTATTGAAGAGGTGGAAGAACTGACACCATCTCTTAATGGGAGGAGCCGCAAAACCACAATGCAGAAGGTATGGACACAGTGTGAGAAATTGGGGCAACAAATTAACCTATTAAAATCCCCAAGTATAAACCATCAAAACATGAATAAAGCATTTCCCATTATAGCATACAAAGCTAAGGTCCTGGGTGAGGTGGCAGACATATTTCTAACCTAAATTCAATATTTTAAAAGACCTCTTTACATGAAGCAATGGAAAATCACCATGTTTTAAAGACAATGATTGTTTTTCTGAATTCCTCTAAGGTTGTACATTTGGCTAGTCTTTAAAAATCTGCTTCCTTCCTTCCTTCCTAGCCCCTTTTGCTAGGCTTAATTTCCTTTTTATCTTTTGTCCAGTTTCAGTCTTAATGAAGCAGCTTAGTATTCAAGCAGCAGCCCACTCTCAGGGAGAGCTATTGTTTAATATTAATGTTCACCTAAAAAATGAAGCAATGCTCCACTGCCTTTACATTCATTCAATGAGACATTCTCGTTCTGAGAGAGGTAGGTAAGAGTAATGCTGCTGCCCTCATTTTGTCCTCAGGGTTCGGAAGACCGAAGCGGGGAGCTGCCAGATGGAGGTGGGGAATTTGATCCTGCTGCCCAAGTCAGTGTCAGCTGCAAAACTCTAATCATCCAAGTGGGCAGGAAGTCACCTAGGCAATTCAGCTGGTGGGCGCCCTTGTGAAAGGGAGAGATAATCATTAATGTCACTCCTGAGATAGGAAGGTCTTAACAGACAGAAATAGATTCCACCAGCACATTGCATGGAGTCTATTGAAGTGCAGACCATGATTTGAAAAATGTTATGGAAGCAGTAGAGCAGACAAATCAAATTCAGCAGCATGTGATTAGCTGATAAAATAACTATTTTGTTGTGCTTTGGACTCTATGAAGTAACATGGCTTTAAATTTTGGATGACAAGTCATTTCTGCATATTAAAATGAAAAGCTTTTCCCAAGTACCATATCCTCTGTGAAATTCTTTACCTAAATGTTACTGGTAAAGACCGAAAAAGAATAAAGTCTGCCTACCAGCTTACCTACCTGACACAACGCTCTGGAAAATGAAACAATGTTCTTTCCCTAAAAAGTCTCTTTCGAAGAACAACTTCAGCTTCAAAGAAAGTAAAAAATGTGCGGATCATATGGAATAAAGTCTACTAGGACTAAAGTTTTTCTTGGTGCCCAGCCATATTTTTTAATAGCGATCCTCTTATTTTTTTTTCCATTGACTGAAGATAGAAAGAATTGTGGCTAACCAGGACGGTTTTTGTTATCTAAAACATCCTCAAAATTCTAAGTCTTGCTACATTAATGCATATGGAAAATTTACATACGTGAAAAACAGAAGTCATAGTTTACCTTGTACCCAGATCTGTTCAGGCAGAGGAAGAATGTGTATTTTTTTCATATCTTAATAAGCCATCAACACTCAAATCTTGATAAAACTTCAACTGCTTCTCTTACTTCCAATTCTTAGTACACGTGTATGATATAAAACGCCAAGAACTCAGTAAATGGAGATATTGTCCAAATAAATGGATGAAGGATTATGTTTCTCAGTGGGTTTTTTTAGGCTAAACACATGACACACACTGGATTGTTCAGAAGAAGGCAGAATGTGATTTACAGGTCAGCCTGAGTACTGACTTCTGGACCACTTGTTCCTGTTAAATGAGTCAGATGAGATGACAAAAATATCTTGTAAGTATGGATGGGCGGTCAGCTTGTAATCACACAAAAACAACTCTACATATTGTACTAATATCAGAAAATACTTTCTAATTTATAAAGCACTTTCTTCTTTGTTTAAATATCAAATCCCTACAACATGAGGTAGATAATGAGTGAATGGCAGGTACTTGAGATTCAAAAGATCAAGAGGGTCACTCCGGACCCCTAAGTGGCCAAGCCAGGACCCCAAACTTGGGTGCTTTGGCTCTACATTTAGTTTTCCTTTGTTATCATTCTAAGAAAAAAATTCTGCCCACTCCCCAACCCTCTGAAAAGTGATCAAAAGTCTTAAATTGTATTAAAATTAAATGGAATGTCTCAAATGAAATTGTCCAGGATAAAAAGCAAAGCTTCATTGTCACAGAAATGGCTGTCTAATTAATCTTAACTGTCATTAACAATCTTTGAAGCAGGTGGGGTGACTAGTGTCTCCCAATGACAGGTGAGGAAACAGCATTACAATGGTTGCCGTTGCCGACATGACGCCCCTCCATTCTTCTTGCCAATTCAGGATGAGGGTGGAGAGCAAATCTAGTGAGTACTGGGAGGAACTGCTCTGGAAATCAGATAGCAGGACCTGTTGCACAGGTTGTAACTCTGAAAGTGATACACACTGCATAATAAAGGCAGTTTTCACCTTGCCACTCCTAAAAGTCCTTCCCCTAATGGAGAAATTCCTTTAACCGTAGCAAAAGCCTTCCATTCCATAATTAGAGATGAAAATATGGAGCTGATACCTCTCTGGAGTTAATCTACCCATTGAGTTTGAGTTCTGACCATTTCTAGAGTCCTTTGGCAGGTCTCCAACACCCCACAGATTTGAATGAAGATTAAATGAAATAGTACATCAAATGCCTGATTTAATATACCATGATTAGGTGCTCCCTAAGTATTTACTCCTTTCCTTTTCCATTCCACTCAAATCTCGAGAAAATGTTCTCTAGCATGTGGCCTACTCACTGTTACCTAAACTCTGTAACTAACACACCTCACAACTTTGTTCACGCTGGTCCATCCACTTCAAATGCCCTCTCCCTGCCCCAGCTTGGAAAATCCAAGTCCTACCTCTAATGATGTCACTGAAGTTCTGTGTTTAGCTTTTCCCATCACTAGGCCCCACTCTCTGACCCCCCAGCCTTCCTCCATCAATGACATCATGACAGCAACACACTATGATACGATCTGCTGATAACATATACGCCTATAAAGAAATTATAAGCTCAATAAATATTTGATGGATTAGATTTAGGGGAAGGTATCAAGCTGACTCTGTCCTCTGAAGAGAAAACAAAAACAAAACAGGAAATGGTAGAAAAAAACCAGGAAACATATTTGACCTACTTACACTATTGCCTTGAGCCATGTAGAGGCATATTTGGGCCTATTTTCATAAATTTCTCTAAAGTCCTTGTTCTCATGAGAGTAAAATAGTGGTTGCAGCACAATAAGAAATATGGTCCCTAATGAGTATTTGCTCATAAGTGGTTGACTAGGATGCTTTACATTCTGTGGGTTGCTCAAGAAATAAATTTGCATTTTATTTTGAGAAAAAATATTTAGGAAGATCATTTGTTTTGCTTTGTTTCATTTGGTGATATTTCATCTGTTTGATTTGTTTTAAACAAAGAATGACAAACCCGAATACTTCTTAGATCAACTATTTTGGATATTATTGTCTCGCTGTTCTTTATGTTTTGGGATAACTACTGGCTATCACAGACACAGAATTGAGGCCAAAAATGGCCTGATAAACAGCCCAACAGGGTCTGAGGCTTAGGGCTGTGTTTAAGTACATGGGCTTTGGAGCCATGGGTGACCTTGGATGAGTCAAAAGTCTGGGCTTCAGTTTCTTTCCCTAGCAAGTGATGATAGTACTATCTGCTACAATTACTTGCAGTAAGATTGGTAAAATGAAAAGTAGTGAAATTAAAACACATTGGAAACTTTAAAATCCTTAAATGAGGTCTCAGATGTGCGTTAAAATATTTCAGCTTAAAACAAGAGATAGATGAAGCAAGTATGAAAAATCTTGATTATCCAGGTAATAGGTATACAGGTATTCATTATATCATTTTCTGTACTTTTGTGTATGTTAGAAATTTTGCATAATAAAAAATGTGAACTACATATACTACTACATAGGGAATAAATGCTACAGTTAGCAGTGGAATCCATACCTACAGTCCCATGATTTGGCCTTATATTTGTTATCGTTTTTTAGGATGACATCTTCTTTTAGTCTGTTTCTAAAATAACCCAAATTTGTAAATTACTTTTACCATTACCTGTGCCACCACTATCATGACAAGAATGGCACTTTCTTAATGTTATTTCTGTGGACATTTTTATAGATTTCAGATGATTAGAAGTTTCAACACAATATTCTGAAAACGTCTTTAAGTGATCTCTACAGGAATAGGGACAGAGGTCGGGGCATTCCAATAGTGAAGGTCCAGGCCACTTCTCAGCCTTAGCTTCTTCTCTGTGTCGTGTTCCTTTTGCTGATTTTCACATCACTCCTTCTATCAGCAAGCATGTCTCTGAGTAAAACGTAAATAACTTCTTTCATCACTGCTCCCCAAAACTAACACATTCAGATCTTACATTTTAATAATTTTACTGCTGATCATTATAGGAAATATGTAAGATGAAAAGCATAACCAGGAGAAGTTATAAATCTTAGGAAATCTTACTAATTCATTGTCCATGGATTGGTTTCTGAGATGAGTAAGATCCACACTGGATTTCTGCCCTCAGCTTCCATGCTTGAAATGTGTTCTTTCTTCTTTCTCCCAAGTTCCAAGCCAGGGTTTCTACAGATCCCATGTTCCTGGGAGATCTGAAGGAACCTTGGTTTCAAGGTTTCTTGGCATCTCTTAAGACCTCCAAAGCTAGTGAGCAACTTCCCTGGATCTTTGCCCTTCCAAGCAACATCTTTGAGGAATTTTTCAAAGCAGATATTATAGTTATCAGGATCCTTCCAGTATAGCTGGATATTTAACACATCATCTACTCCAACCCCTTGATTCTGTCCAATTTCATTTGTTCAATTAATTTAAATTTAAGGTGTCTAAACTTAAATTTTAAATATTCAAGAGTCTGAAAGTTATATTATTTTTAGTTTTAAACCAGTAGGTGTAGCCCAAAATTGAGAATTCAGGATCTCATTAAATATGAATATAAAACAAGCTGGCACATGAGGGATATTGAGCAATGCCTAAAGCAGATCTGATGGGGGGTAGACGAGGGATTATGCTATAGGGTTTCCAGAGCTGGCTAACAAATCATCTCAATGACTGAACAGTATGCCTTGTCCCCAGTCATTATAAAGTACTAGTTGCACTTCAGAAAACAGAAAACATAGGACTAGTTTAGTGACAGATCCTCAAAGGATAACATTGGTAAGGACAAGGATGTGGTCCAATTCAGGTTTTGCACGATTCCCCCTAGAGATTTCATGAACCCACTAACCCATTAAGCCTTGGAAGTCAACAGGTCACTTGGAACTAGTTTGGTTAGATAGTAACAGACTGCAAAAGTAAGCATTCTACTCCTAGCACTTTCCCATTTCTTCTAAATGAATTCCTGAGAGAAGGAAAACAGATCTATAAATGGAATGGAAGTGGGGGATTATTTTAAACCATTTTATAGCCTGAGAGAATACCAACTCTAATAATTCCTTGGAATATTCACTTGAGGTAAACATTTATTGGAAAGCAAAGGGCAGAATTCTGTGTCTTCTCACCTGGTTAAACCTACCTTTCTAGAATGCATACAGTAATTAACCTAGCTCTTCTAATAAGAAGAAGAATATAAATTTTGCTTAATTATCCTTCTTCTGTTTTGCATCAATGAAAGTGAGGGTCTTTTGCCTACAATTTCAAGACACTGATGATTGGGTACCTCTGTAAATAACATTAGTGGCTACCAGAGACATGCTGAATGCTGAATTTTAAGGTACCATCCATTAATAATGAACTTCCACTTGATAATCTGATAATTCTCAAATCCAGAAATGGTAGTTTTCCCTATTGTTCTTCAAGTCTGTATTCAAGTATTCGGCTGAGATCAAGATATCCCGTTACTCAAGAAAGCTGACTTGCAATGACACCTGACGGCTCCTAGACTAGTCACTGTCACATCAAACAGGTCACAATTTCTCTCTCCTTATAACTAGAAATAAATGTCATTAACATTTTGACAGAACAATACAGAAGTGTAGGTATATGTTTAGCCTAGAAATCATCCATCAAACTTAAAAAAAAAACTACTGAGAAAAATATTTGGAAGTTACTTAACTAGGTCCTATTGAATACACTTAAATTGTTTCTCTTAAAAATATGTATTTATGACATTTTTGGAAATCTGCATATTTCCAATGTATTTATTTTCCTATAAAATCTGTTACATTTCACCTCCACAGAAAAAATACATTCTGACCCTCTGTCTAAGGAAACAAGAGAGGAAGGTGATTGTTTCAGGCTGTTTTTACTCCCTTGAGTTACAAGAAGGGATCAGGAAGACACAACAACATATAAGGCATGCCTCACGGAGGATCTGCAATAATACTGAACTGTTAGCTGAAGATTTTTATAAAGTCCATGGCCAGTATCAGATACTTGAGACGAAATTAAACAGAGAATATTTTACAGTCCTTAATCCTATAAAATACATTAAGCACCTAATATGCGCTAGGCACTCTGCTAGGCTCTGTCACTTAAATGGCTCACTTAACCCTCAAAACACACTGTGAATGGTATTAACTCCATCTTACAAGAGGAGCAAAGCAATTCTTCAAGGTGAAATAAGAAACTTGACCCAAATCACACAGTAGTGGTCCAAGCCTTTGACTCAGGCCTCCTGTTATGAAAGCCAGTGTTTTCTTTCTCTCAGAATTGATTGACCATGAACAATCCAACAGCTCTAGAGTTGACACAAACCAACTGCATACCTACAGAGTGGAAGAAGATATTTGCAATAAATATATCTAGTAAAGGACTCATAACACAAATATATAAAGAACGCGTACAAATCAATACGACAAAGAATAAACAATCCAGTCGAAGAATGGATGAAAGACTTGAACAGGCACTTCACAGAAAAGGAATGTCCAAATGGCTAATAAGCATACATAGAAGTGTTCACTCATTAATCTTCATGGAAATGCAAATTAGAACTACAATGAAATATCATCCTACATGTACCAGAATAGCGGATATAAAAATGACTACCTGTGGGTGAGGGTACACAGCAGTGTACAACACTGCTTGCAGGAATTCAAATTGTGCAACCCCTATGGAAAACTGGCAATAGCTACTAAAAATAAACATGTGTATGTCCTATGACCCAGCAATTCTAGCCCTAGGTGTAGAGCCAAGAGAAATGTATACATATGTGTACCAAATGTTATGTTCAAGTACATTCACAGCAGCACTACTTGTAATAGCCAAAAACTGAAAAATTTCTAAAGGCTCAGAAAGCTTGGCTCATAGTAATAAACAGTGTGAGTTACTAATAACTATCTACGCATATATTAACTAGAACATATCTTCAGTTAATATATTCTGAATAATTGATCTGCCCCCAATTTATTCTCAAATGATATAAAATTCGTTTGTCTAAAATGGAGGTTTATTGTGTCTAAACTTTAATATTCATATGTGTGTATATATATTTACATGTATGTATAATACATACATATAAATATAGGCATATGTGTAATCAAACATATGTATATATGTACACACACCTCAAAGGATGAGAAAAAATATATTTTCAATATTGTGCAACACAATTTTGTGCAAAAAATTAATTCAAAAAGTGACTTTTATCTAATAAAGATTTTTTTATCAGTGTTTTTATTTATTTATTTATTTTTAACATCTTTATTGGAGTATAATTGCTTTACAATGGTGTGTTAGTTTCTGCTTTATAACAAAAGTGAATCAGCTATACATATACATATATCCCCATATCTCTTCCCTCTTGTGTCTCCCTCCCTCCCACCCTTCCTATCCCACCCCTCTAAGTGGTCACAAAGCACGGAGCTGATCTCCCTCATCACAGTGTTTTTAAATAAAGGGAGCTACTGATGACATTTTAAAATAAAGGAGCAGTTGTTTCAGACTGGCATTTTTATAGTTTATATGTAGGCTGGAAAAAAAATCTTTTTAGAAATTCCTTTTCTTGATGATTCCACTAAATGGTGGAAGAAAATGTTTTCTGTAATTTCTTTTTTAAAAAATGAAAGAACATTTTGATTATTTTTCCTTTGTATTCTCTTGATAAGGTTTGGATAGAACAGGTATTCACTATTAACATGATAATGTGACTCAAACCAAAATGTTTGCCACTTCTTGTTAAGAGCCGTTTTCATAATTACTTATGTGAACTAGTCTACCTATATCCTCATTACCTCAGATATAGTTAATTTTAGCTTGATTGGGGGCATCAGGAAAGGTGGTTCACAGTTCTGAATACTAAACAAGTAACAGAACACATTACCTTCCATATATCCCAATGAGCATCAGACATAAATATTTTAACGCTACTTTCAAGCAACCAAAAGTCTAAGATTTGTGAATAAATTATAATTCTTAGTTAATCTCTCTAGTCTGAGGCCGTGATGTAGTGAAGCAGAAGGAATACTGACCTAAGAGTCAGAAACCTAGTTTCTAATCCTAGCCTCAGTTTCTTTACCTAAGGATTAAAGTCTCTGGAAGATACCAGGTCTCCTAAGCAGTATAATTCTGTTTTGCCAATTCAGCATCAGTCAGAGAAGGTCAAGTCTTGGATTCCCTTTCAACTGGGTAGGTCTAGAAGCTCTAAGACTTCTATTTACCTAACTCAGTGAATTAACCTCTCATGCTGCCAAACACACGTGATGCTGTGACCTATAACTGCTGACCCATCGCCACTTGTCATTTACTACACACCTGGTGATGTCTATTCACCAGGTGAGTTTACCTTTAGTTGTGCTTGTTCCCAAGCCTATTTATGCAAGTTTTATATATAATTGTAATTTGTAATTGTATCAGATAGTACATAAACAGATAACATGAGTGTGTAAAGAAAATAATTGTTTCTATGACTAAGTTAAACCATCTGGAGAGAACTGGTAAAAGTGAGTCTCAAGAAAAATTGCTTTTGAATTAGGTGTGTCAACACAACTGTAAAATAGTTTTTAAAATGTAAAAATATTCTGCACTCAGCCTTGCGTCATATTTAGGTTCTTATTGTGTTTAAAAAGACTGAAAAGTGAACTTACAGGTGACGTATCAGGATATGGCTAATGCACAAACATGGTAGAGTGCTAAGCAGAACTGTAATAAAAGAAAAAGCATTTTCCAACATCAAAAGACCAGGGCAACAATGGCATTATTTGTATTAAGTTAAAATAAAAGTTGAAGGTGTGTGCTGTACGTCAGGTGCTCTGGAAATAGACTGAGACAGATTTTCATGCAGGGAGTTTATTAGGGATTACTCGAGGGAGCTACAGTAAAGCAGTAAGAGAAGAACAAGACTGTAAAGAAGCTGAAATGCAATGCAGTTGCAACAGAAGTCTCAGAGTTGTCCCAAAAGGGGGGGGTGAAAGGAGGGGGGCCGTGTACACCACCCCCCTCCCTTGCACATTCACCAGCTATTGGAAGAGGACCGTCCCCTGGGGAAGACGTGTAACCCAGGCAAGGCGGCTTCATCTCCCTTGGGTTGAGGGTAAATGTCACAGAGGGACTCAGCTGGGAGCCATCAGCAGCCTACAATTCCTGAAAGTAGGAAAATGAGCATTTTTATCCCAAAGCAGGGGCTCATCAATATACAATGGAAAGGATATTTGAGAAGAGCTTAGGTACCAGAAATGGACTCAATGAGACGTACTATGAAAAACTTAAATTGTGTCTACATAAACATTTCTGAGCATTCTTAATTGGGGAGCAACTCTAGTTAACTTCTTTTAATTCCTTCTACTAACATCATTCTGTGTAAATCAGTGGTTTTTAACCTGGGGCAATTTTGCCCCCACGCAAGAAACATATGGCAATGTCTGGGGACACTTTTGGTTGTCACAGCTGGAGGGGAAGCGCTACTGGCATATAGTTGGTAGAGGCCAGGATACAGCTAAACATCCTACAATGCAAATGACAGCACCCACAACAAAGAACTGGACCAAAATATCAATAGTGGCAACCTCTGGTCTAGTCAATGCTTTCATTAATAGCTGCAGAGAGCAAATATTTAAGTCTTAGACGTCTTTGGAATTTCAACCTGTTGGCTAAAAGCCATGTTTTTTGTAATCCTACTCTGATCACTGGACACAACTGTGTTTGAAAAGATTCAGTGCCACAGGTTAAGAATATAGCAGAGACTACTCTTCGTTCACCAAAAACTTTCCCTCTTTTTTCTTGGTCGTGTAGCTGGACCACAGTTCCCAGTCTCTGCAGTTTGGGGTAGCCAAGGGACCGTTCTAATCAACAGAAGAGAAGTAAAAGTGATGTGCTGCTTCCACACATAGACCACAGAAACCTCTCATGAGTGATCCTCTATTCTCATTTTCCATCTTTCTGCTGAAGACAGTGACCCCCAAGACACATGAGCTGAAGCTCCTAAACGGTATAATGGGCACCCCAGGGAACTCCAACAAATTCACAGGGTTTTCCAGGGATATTATACATTTTCGAGGAAAACAGAGAAACATCTATCAAATACTGCACAAACGACAAACCTGAGGTCATCTACAGTTTCAACGCAAGATCACCTACATTTCTTCCCATAATTTCTTATCTTTGTGGTTACTGTAATAAAAAGCAAGTGCTGCATAAAAATCAACATGGACAAGGAAATAAGGATGGGTGGTATACAATCCAATCTCAAGGTTTAAGAACCGCAGTACCCAATGGACAGCCATATTTCAATTGGTACATAATTGTAGCATTTAAGAATAAATTTGTTTTTCAAACTATGTGTATGTTTTTGTTTTTATATTCAATATCTTTTATTTTTTCTTAACATCTTTATTGGAGTATAATTGTTCTACAATGGTGTATTAATTTCTGCTTTATAACAAAGTGAATCATCCATACATATACATATATCCCCATCTCTCCTCCCTCTTGCGTCTCCCTCCCACACTCCCTATCCCATCCCTCTAGGAGACCGAGCTGATTTCCCTGTGCTATGTGGCTGCTTCCCACTAGCTATCTATTTTACATTTGGTAGTATACATATGTCCATGCCACTCTCTCACTTTGTCCCAGCTTACCCTTCCTCCTCCCCATGTCCTCAAGTCCATTCTCTGCATCTGGGTCTTTATTCCCGTCCTGCCCCTAGGTTCTTCAGAACCATTATTTTTTTCCATATATATGTGTTAGCATACAGTATTTGCTTTTCTCTTTCTGACTTACTCCACTCTGTATGACAGACTCTAGGTCCATCCACCTCACTACAAACAACTCAATTTCATTTCTTTTTATGGCTGAGTAATATTCCATTGTATATATGTGCCACATCTTCTTTATCCATTCATCTGTCGATGGACACTTAGGTTGCTTCCATGTCCTGGCTATTGTAAATAGAGCTGCAATGAATATTGTGGTACATGACTCTTGTTGAATTATGGTTATCTCAGGGTATATGCCCAGTAGTGGGATTGCTGGGTCGTATGGTAGTTTTATTTTCGGTTTTTTAAGGAACCTCCATAATGTTCTCCATAGTGGCTGTATCAATTTATATTCCCACCAACAGTGCAGGAGGGTTCCCTTTTCTCCACACCCTCTCCAGCATCTCTTGTTTGTAGATTTTTCGATGATGGCCATTCTGACTGGTGTGAGGTGATACCTCATTGTAGTTTTGATTTGCATTTCTCTGATGATTAGTGATGTTGAGCATCCTTTCATGTGTTTGTTGGTGATCTGTGTATCTTCTTTGGAGAAATGTCTGTTTAGGTCTTCTGCCCATTTTTGGATTGGGTTGTTTGTTTTTTAGATATTGAGCTGCATGAGCTGCTTGTAAATTTTGGAAATTAATCCTTTGTCAGTTGCTTCATTTGCAAATATTTTCTCCCATTCGGAGGGTTGTCTTTTCATCTTGTTTATGGCCTCGTTTGCTGTGAAAAAGCTTTTAAGTTTCATTACATCCCCTTTGTTTATTTTTCCATTTCCCTAGGAGGTGGGTCAAAAAGGATCTTGCTGTGATTTATGTCATAGAGTGTTCTGCCTATGTTTTCCTCTAAGAGTTTTATAGTGTCTGGCCTTACATTTAGGTCTTTAATCCAGTTTGAGTTTATTTTTGTATATGGTGTTAGGGAGTGTTCTAATTTCATTCTTTTAAATGTAGCTGTCCAGTTTTCCCAGCATCACTTATTGAAGCAGCTGTCTTTTCTCCATTTTATATTCTTGCCTCCTGTACCAAAAATAACGTGACCATATGTGCGTGGGTTTATCTCTGGGCTTTCTCTCCTGTCCCATTGATCTATATTTCTGTTTTTGTGCCTGTACCATATTGTCTTGATTACTGTACCTCTGAAGTATAGTCTGAAGTCCAGGAGTCTGATTCCTCCAGCTCCGTTTTTCTTTCTCAAGATTGCTTTACCTATTTGGGGTCTTTTGTGTTTCCATACAAATTGTGTGATTTTTTGTTCTACTTCTGTGAAAAATGCCATTGGTAGTTTGATAGGGATTGCATTGAATCTGTAGATTTCTTTGGGTAGTATAGTCATTTTCACAATGTTAATTCTTCCAATCCAAGAACATGGTATATCTCTGCATCTGTTTGTATCATCATCTTTAATTTCCTTCATCACTATCTTATACTTTTCTGCATACAGGTCTTTTGTCTCCTTAGGTAGGTTTATTCCTAGGTATTTTATTCTTTTTGTTGCAATGGTAAAGGGTTGTGTTTCCTTAATTTCTCTTTCAGATTTTTCATCATTAGTGTATAGGAATGCAAGTGATTTCTGTGCATTAATTTGTATCCTGCAACTTCACTTCACCAAATTCATCGATTAGCTCTAGTAGTTTTCTGGTAGCATCTTTAGGATTCTCTATGTATAGTATCATGTCATCTGCAGACAGTGACATCTTTACTTCTTCTTTTCCGATTTGGATTCCTTTTATTTCTTTTTCTTCTCTGATTGCTGTGGCTAACACTTCCAAAACTATGTTGAAAAATAGTGGTGAGAGTGGGCAACCTTGTCTTGTTCCTGATCTTAGAGGAAATGGTTTCAGTTTTTCACCATTGAGAATGATGTTGGCTTTGGGTTTGTCATATATGGCCTTTATTATTTTGAGGTAAGTTCCCTCTATGCCTACTCTATGGAGGGTTTTTATCATAAATGGGTGTTGAATTTTCTTGAAAGCTTTTTCTGCATCTATTGAGATTATCATATGGTTTTTATCCTTCAATTTGTTGATATGGTGTATCACATTGATTGATTTATGTATATTGAAGAATCCTTGCATTCCAGGGATAAACCCCACTTGATCTTGGTGTATGATCCTTTTAATGTGCTGCTGGATTCTGTTTGCTAGTATTTTGTTGAGGATTTTTGCATATATGTTCATCCGTGATATTGGCCTGTAGTTTTCCTTCTTTGGGACATCTTTATCTGGTTTTGGTATCAGGGTGATGGTGGCCTCATAGAATGAATTTGGGAGTGTTCCTCCCCCTACTATATTTTGGAAGAGTTTGAAAAGGATAGGTGTTACCTCTTCTCTAAATGTTCGATAGAATTCGCCTCTGGCACCATCTGGTCCTGGACTTTTGTTTGTTGGAAGATTTTTAATCACAGTCTCAATTTCAGTACTTGTGATTGGTCTGTTTATATTTTCTATTTCTTCCTGGTTCAGTCTTGGAAGGCTGTACTTTTCTAAGAATTTGTCCATTTCTTCCAGGTTGTCCATTTTATTGGCATATAGTTGCCTGTAGTAATCTCTCTTGCTCCTTTGTATTTCTGCAGTGTCAGTTGTTACTTCTCCTTTTTCATTTCTGATTCTGTTGATTTGAGTCTTCTCCCTTTTTTCTTGATGAGTCTGGCTAATGGTTTAACAATTTTGTTTATCTTCTCAAAGAACCAGCTTTTAGTTTTATTCATCTTTGCTATTGTTTCCTTCATTTCTTTTTCATTTATTTCTGATCTGATCTTTATGATTTCTTTCCTTCTGCTAACTTTGGGCGGATTTTGTTCTTCTTTCTCTAATTGCTTTAGGTGTAAGGCTAGGTTGTTTATTTGAGATGTTTCTTGTTTTCTGAGGTAGGATTGTATTGTTATAAACTTCCCTCTTAGAACTGCTTTTGCTGCATCCCATAGATTTTGGGTCATCGTGTCTTCATTGTCATTTGTTTCTAGGTATTTTTTGATTTCCTCTTTGATTTCTTCAGTGATCTCTTGCTTATTTATTAGTGTATTGTTTAGCCTCCATGTGTTTGTACTTTTTACACGTTTTTTCCTGTAACTGATATCCAGTCTCATAGCATTGTGGTCAGAAAAGATACTTGATACTATTTGAATTTTCTTAAATTTACCAAGGCTTGATTTGTGACCCAAGATATGATCTATCCCGGAAAATGTTCCATGAGCACTTGAGAAGAATGTGTATTCTGTTGTTTTTGGATGGAATGTCCTATAAATATCAATTAAGTCCATCTTGTTTAATGTATCATTTAAAATTTGTGTTTCCTTATTTATTTTCATTTTGGATGATCTGTCCACTGGTGAAAGTGGGGTGATAAAGTACCCTATGAATATGTTACTGTCAATTTCCCCTTTTATGGCTGTTAGCATTTGCCTTATGTATTGAGGTGCTCCTATGTTGGGTGCATAAATATTTACAGTTGCTACATCTTCTTCTTGGATTGATCCCTTGATCATTATGTAGTGTCCTTCCTTGTCTCTTGTAACATTCTTTATTTTAAAGTCTATTTTATCTGATATGAGTATTGCTACTCCAGCTTTCTTTTGATTTCCATTTGCATGGAATATCTTTTTCCATCCCCTCACTTTCAGTCTGTATGTGTCCCTAGGTCTGAAGTGGGTCTCCTGTAGACAGCATATATATGGGTCTTGTTTTTGTATCCATTCAGCCAGTCTATGTCTTTTGGTTGGAGCATTTAATCCATTTACATTTAAGGTAGTCATCAATATGTATGTTTCTATCATCATTTTCTTAATTGTTTTGGGTTTGTTATTGTAGGTCTTTTCCTCCTCTTGTGTTTCCTGCCTAGAGAAGTTCCTTTAGCATTTGTTGTAAAGCTGGTTTTGGTGGTGCTGAATTCTCTTAGCTTTTGCTTGTCTGTAAAGGTTTTAATTTCTCTGTCGAATCTGAATGAGATCCTTGCTGGGTAGAGTAATCTTGTTGTAGGTTTTTCCCTTTTGTCACTTTAAATATGTCCTGCCGCTCCCTTCTGGCTTGTAGAGTTTCTACTGAAAGATCAGCTGTTAACCTTATGGGGATTCCCTTGTATGTTATTTGTTGCTTTTCCCTTGCTGCTTTTAATATTTTTTCTTTGTATTTAATTTTTGATAGTTTGCTTAATATGTGTCTTGGCGTGTTTCTCCTTGAATTTCTCCTGTATGGGACTCTCTGCGCTTCCTGGACTTGACTATTTCCTTTCCCATATGAGGGAAGTTTTCAACTATAATCTCTTCAAATATTTTCTCAGTCCCTTTCTTTCTCTCTTCTTCTTTTGGGACCCCTATAATTCGAATGTTGGTGCGTTTAATGTTGTCCCAGAGGTCTCTGAGACTGTCCTCAATTCTTTTCATTCTTTTTTCTTTATTCTGCTCTGCGGTAGTTATTTCCACTACTTTATCTTCCAGGTCACTTATCCGTCCTTCTACCTCAGTTATTCCACTACTGATTCCTTCTAGAGACGTTTTAATTTCATTTATTGTGTTCATCATTGTTTGTTTGCTATTTAGTTCTTCTAGGTCCTTGTTAAACGTTTCTTGTATTTTCTCCATCCTATTTCCAAGATTTTGGATCATCTTTACTATCATTACTCTGAATTCTTTTTCAGGTAGACTGCCTATTTCCTCTTCATTTGTTTGGTCTGGAGTGTTTTTGCCTTGCTCCTTTATCTGCTGTTTCTCTGTCTTCTCACTTTGCTTAACTTACTGTGTTTGGGGTCTCCTTTTCACAGGCTGCAAGTTCATAATTCCCGTTATTTGTGGTGTCTGCCCCCAGTGGCTAAGGCTGGTTCAGTGGGTTGTGTAGGTTTCCTTGTGGAGGGGACTGGTGCCTGTGTTCTGGTGGATGAGGCTGGATCTTGTCTTCCTGGTGGGCAGGACTGCGTCCGGTGGTGTGTTTGGGGGTGCCTGTGACCTTATTATGTTTTTAGGCAGTCCCTCTGCTAATGGGTGGGGTTGTGCTCCTGTCTTGCTCGTTGTTTGGCATAGGGTGTGTAGCACTTTAGCTTGCTGGTCGTTGAGTGGTGCTGGGTCTTGGCGTTGAGATGAAGATCTCTGGGAGAGCTTTTGTTGTTTGATATTATGTGGAGCCGGAAGGTCTCTTGTGGACCAATGTCCTGAACTCAGCTCTCCCACCTCAGAGGCACAGGCCTAACACCCAGCCAGAGCACCAAGACCCTGTCAGCCACACGGTTTATGGGAAGTCTGTGGTCTTCTGCCAGTGTTCAGTAGGTGCTCTGTAGGAAGTGTTCCACATGTAGATGTATTTCTGATATATTTGTGGGGAGGAAGATGATCTCCACATCTTACTCCTCCACCATCTTGAAGGTCTACGTGTATGTTTTTTTTTCCCAAACAGCTAGTAGATTGTTAGGACATAAATACTTATTAAGCTTTGGGGGCTAACTGCTTAATGAACAGCACTGTTGGATATTTCTTTTGGCTGAGGAGCCCTCTGAAAAAATTACTGGGACAATGAGGGTGCTGTGAACTGAAAAAGCTTCGGAACCTCTGCCATGCAGGATGGTAGAGGCAGAAGACAGGAGGAAACTGTCTAAAACCCATATTGGCCTGTGTCAAAGTTTATCTGTTACAGAATTAACTAATACAATGAATGAAATGAATTAATACTACTAGCTGAAGTTCTATTCAAATGCAATCCTTGGGTTGAAGTTGCAGTTAAAGATGGTGTGCTAAGGATCTGCTCTGGATTGGGAAGCAGACTCTCCAGGGATGCGACCTCAAGTCCCAAGCCTGTCTCTCACTAGCAGTATAATCCACACATGTCACCATGTACTACTAGGCATTGTTTAAACATATGTAAAATTGCAACATTAGTCTATCTCTAGTGTCTTTTCCAACCCTAACATCCTATGTATCTACACTCTACCTGCTCCCTGCCTCCCAAGTCTGTCATATGACCTCTTCCCAAGCTGGCTCCCATTTCTTCCTTCTCGCTGTTTCTCAAAAGTCAGATTGCTTTTCTTTTCCTCAAAGCTGGTACACCTACCATGTTTCTTGAGTTCCTGTTCATCCGCACTATGTTTGGATTGGAAAGCAATCCCTAGTGCAACCCTTCCGTGCGATCCAGGAAAAGAAATATGCATTTGAAAGATTACTAATAACACTTGAATTTGGATCAGGAATAACAAAAGCAATAAACATATCACAATGTTCTCAGAGGGTGTATGAGAAATTTTAAAACAATATGTTATTTGTTAGTCTGCCATAAATCTCGTTCCCTAGTGGTCATTCCTCACTGTAGACCTAGGGAAGGGAAAGCGAGGAGGATAGATGCCACATCTGGGAAAGAAAAGATATGATGTGGGAAAGCCCTTGGAAGAAAAGAATCAGAGGAGGGAAGCCCATCCCTTCTGGCCCCCACTGAAGTGTAGAGGGGGAGAAAAGAGTTAGAAGGAGGAGGTGCAGATGATGAGATTTATGTGTCTTGACCTTCCCTCTCTGGGCCAAAGGCTGGGAACAGGGAAGATTACTGGATAGGCTAAGGGGCAAAAGAGAAGTAGGAGAGGCTTTGGCTGGACCTCGCAGGTGGGCTTCTGAAAGGAGAGCACACTGTAGATTGAAATCATTCCCAGGATGGCTGTAGAGGAGGAATATTGGTGGAGTAGCAAGTGTGGGCAGGGCGGGATCCCAGAGCCTCCTCTGGTGCTCACTGGAAGGGATCCAAAACTTCCTACGTGCTCTCTCAAGCAATGCAGGAAGGAGTTTACAAGACTAGTTTTCCAGATGATATTGTGGCAAGAAGATCCTGAACCCTCAGTCTGCTGGGAGGAGTCAAAGTCAGACCTCAAAGCTGAGGTGGGGCTTAGCCAGTAGGACTGATGCCCTTGCTTTGATACCTAAGGAACAAAGGAGTTTCCTAGTCACAGACTTCAGCATCAAACAAAGGCCATCTCTGCAGAGGCCAGAAAAGTCAGAGGATGGTACAAGTTGCATGTACCTCCCCTTCCCAGTCAGATACCCACTTGGAAAGGTGCAGAGGAAGAAAGGGAAAATGCTAAAGACTGGAATGTTTTTTGTTTTCGATGAGACAGTGAGACTTTTTAAAATTAACAAATCAGATTAGGTTTACTGGATTTGACTAAATATTATTTTCTCCATTACTCCATCACTACCTCCATGAGGAAGATTAAATTAATTATGAAAAGTAAAGGTGTTTTCTTTGCATATGTGAATGTAGCACACAAAATTTTGATTCTTCTACTGTGCCAGGTGTCATGTTAGGTACTTTGATTAGGGTCCTTAGTTTCATCAATGGAAGCCCAATGGCCTTTTAATCTCCTTTTCCTTGCACTCAAGCCTCCTCTTTCCCCGTCCTGCAGTTCTGTCCTGTATCACACAGGAACCGTCTTTATGGAGGTTCTTTTCTCTAGCAGGATGTTTTCCCAACTTCCCTGATGATAAGGAAATCATCCATGGTGCTTGTCAAAACTAAGGCCTCCTCAGCCTGTCACTGAGAGATTCCACTTTAGTGAATCTAGGATGGGGCTAGATATTTTTAACAAGAACCCCAAGTGACTCTTATCACCAGGGCAATTTGAGAAAACCTTGTTCTATTGTCTAATCCATAGGCTGCAATCTGCCCTTACAATCAGCTACAGTTCAGTAAAATGGTGTCACCATTTACCCTGATGCACAAGCCGAAGTTTTAGTTCTTAATTCTGCATTTGCTCTCAACCCTTATATACAATTTATTACCCATGATGAATTTGATGTTATCAAGCAAATCTCAAATAAACCCACTCCCCTCCATTTTCTCTGCTATTATCATCTTCTAGTCAAAACTTCTACAACTCTTGACAATGTTTTTGCTTCCACTCTTCCTGTTTTCACTATATTCTATACTCAGTGTCCAGAATCATCTTCTTAAAACATAAATCAGATTTGATCAAGATCATCAGATCAAATCACACTTTTGATCAAATCAGATCACGCTTCTGATTAAATCTTTAAGGGATTATACTTGGGATGAAAGTTGAACTTCTTTCTCATGGCTCGCAGATCCTGCATGTTCTGGTCTTGACGACCTCAGCAGCTTCACTCAAACCCTTTCTCTTACCCACTCATGATCCCATCCACGCTGGTTTTCTTTGAGGTTTGCAAACACAACCGGCTCTTGTCAGCCTCATGGCTTTTGTATACACTCATTTTCTACATGGGACACTCTTTATCCACTCTTTGGATGACTAAGTCCTTCTCATCCTTCAGTTCTCAACTTAAATATCATTTCCCTGGGGAAGACTTCCTTGACCACCCTATAAAAAGTAGACTTGTCGGGCTTCCCTGGTGGCGCAGTGGTTGAGAGTCTGCCTGCCAATGCAGGGGACACGGGTTCGAGCCCTGGTCTGGGAGGATCCCACATGCCGCGGAGCAACTAGGCCTGTGAGCCACAACTACTGAGCCTGCGCATCTGGAGCCTGTGCTCCGCAACAAGAGAGGCCGCGACAGTGAAAGGCCCGCGCACCGCGATGAAGAGTGGCCCCCGCTTGCCGCAACTAGAGAAAGCCCTCGCACAGAAACGAAGACCCAACACAGCCAAAAATAAATAAATAAATAAATAAATATATTTTAAAAAAAAAAGTAGACTTGTCCCTTCTTAATCTCAGGCCATTGTTTTTGTCCTTCATATCACATATCACATGTTATAAATATTTCATGTTAGTTGGTTTAGTCTTACATGCTTTCATTTTTAGCTTTCCAACTAAAACGAGAGCTCCATGAATGTAAGATGTGTATCTTCTGTGTATAACATAGCAAACAGCACTCAATAAATATCTGTTGAATGAATTAATAACTAAATGAAGGGTAAAATTTTTAGATCTTTGAGATGCTCTTAGTTTGTACAAAACAAAATCCCTCCTCAAAGAGATTTTTCCCTCTGGAAAACTCAACTTTTGGAATTTCCTCACAGACATGACAAGAAAAAAGTGTAACTATAGCAAAACTCCAAAATAATTTTCTAAAATCAGAATAAGGTGGAAGTGGGCAGAAGAGAAAAGGAATCTAGAATAGCAATCCTCTGGTTCCTTACAACAACTTGCAAGATAACCCATATTCTGCTCCTAAATTCTAATTACCACCATGTGTGAATCATGTCTACAGGCCTATTTGATAACAGCTGAGTTAAAACACACAGACAACAAATTAGCATGTAGACAGCTGAGGAAGTAGCAGAAAATTGGTAGACTTTTTCCAACATTGCTATCTTTTTTCTCTGTTCTTGGGAGAAACACATAAAAGGAAAACTTTTATATTTGTATTAGTTAGAGTTCTCTGGAGAAATAGAACCAATAGGATATACAGAGAGATATGTTTAAGAGGATATCTATTACAGGAATTGGCTCACGTGATTATGGAGACTGAGAAATCCCACAGTCTGTTTTATGCAAGTTGGAAAACCAGGAATGCCGGTAGTATCAACATAATTTAGCCCGAGTCTGAGGTCTGAGAACTGGGGGAGGGAGGGGGAGGGCAGGGCTCATGGTATAAATCCCTGTCTGAGTCTGAAAGCCTGAAAACCAGGAGCACTGATGTCTAAGGGCAGGAGAAGATGGCCATCTCAGCTCAAGCAGAGAGAACAAATTTGCCCTTCCTCCACCTTTTTCTTATTCAGACCCTTGACAGATTGAATGATGCCCACCCACATTGGGGAGGGTAATCTTTATTCAGTCTACCAATTCAAATGCTAATCTCTTCCAGAGATGACCTCACAGACACATCCAGAAAAAAATGTTTTACAAGCTATCTGGGCATCCTTTAACGGAGTCAAGTTGACACATAAAATTAATCATCACAATATTCATATACATGTATCAATAATTTTATAGTAAGTTACTTCCTCAGGCATTTTGAAAAGTCATTTTCCTTAGGTATACTGGACATCACTCTCAGGAGTTTGTGAATATGATCTCTGTTCTCTGAGTTTGTTCCTACTGTTTCTGAGCATGTATTATGGTTGGCTTTCTCTGTTCCATAAGATTTTTTTTTTTCGGAATACTGTTTAAATTCACTATCATATAACTTTTTACTAAATTTTTGTGGCTTTGTCTTTTTCATGTTTCTTAAAATTAAATTGTTTAGTACCATTTTATTTCCAACTTGACAGCTCAAGAAAATTACTTTCAAGGAGTTCGTGGACTTTTTGCAGTGCTCGGACCATACAAGGAGCACTCTTTTATTTCATACACTTAAAGGGTTATATTCAAGAGGATTAATTACGTCCTCTTGGTGTGAAAAATTAATTGGAAAATCTCTTCATCTACGTTTCTTGATCATGTATTTTCTCTTGCTCTGATAATGAAGAATTCTGAAATGTTACTATCACCACAATTGCTGGTTGATGGCTATTTTATTTACAAATTCCTTCTTCAACACTAATGAGTATGCAATAGCTCTTCAAAATGATCCTGTTTATATATAGTTTATTGTGAAGTGTTAAATCCTTCCTAACCTGACACCTCTGGGAAGTACATTATTGCTCCAGCTGTATTTACTTTCAAATATGAGATTTAGGATGAATTACTGATCTGCTCTATCCAATAAAATACATTCATCTACTGCAATTTCATTCACCCTAACTGACAAGAGGGTTGGGCTCTCACTGCCTAAAGAGCGGTCTTTTAAGACACTAGATAACACTGAGGATTGACATTTAAAAGGTGCTCATTCCAATAGCTTTTGCAATTTCCAGATTTGAGGATTTAATTCATTTCATAGAATGTATAGTTGAAAAAAATAAAACCTCATTAAAGAATAGATGCTGGTCAATTAGGCTTACTTACTAGCTAAATTTTTCTCCATATTTGTCCTCAAAGACCTGCAAGTAACAAAACTGTGGGAAATGTCACTCATACCTTTATATATGCCAGAGTAAAATAGTTAAATACGTTTGGTGACTTTTTTGATAATAGATACCAACATTTTAAAAATTTTGCTTACTCTTTGCAATGACAATTCCAGGTAAATCAAAGTGGACTTTTAAGAAAAGATTTTTGCTACAAGAATGTTTATTCCCACTTAAAAAGGTGAAAAATCAGTAATATCAAAGGAATTCAGCTAAATAAATTATAATACATCCACAGAATGGAATATTACACAGTCATTAAAATGATGCTTTAAAATAATATGTAATGAAATGGAAATTTTTTAACAAAATATGTATTTATTCAGCAAATGTTTATTGAGCACTCATTATGTTCCAGACACTGTGCTAGGTGCTGAGACCTCAATAGTGACAAAGACACAGTCCCTGACCTATGATTAAAAAAAAAAAAAAAAAGATTGACAAAATCTAATTTATTCTCATTTTAGATATACACACACATAAAAACACTGGTGAACACAATACTTATTCTCTGATGATAGAGCTGCAAAACTTACATTTTCTTCCTTTTGCTACATTTTGCTAAAATACTGATGCTTTATTTTTCCTAAAAGGAAACCATTTTGAAAACAATTTTCAGCAAAATGTTGCAAGTTCATATATCCCAGCCCCCAGTATCACTTGAGCATGTTCAAACTGTAAATGATACATAAGTAAATAGATGCCAAGATATCCACAAGGTCTAACGTATGATGAGATTATAAATAAGAAAAGTGTTCCTCTCCCTTCAACCAGTCAACTACGATCATTGAGAACTTGTATGCAAAGCGTCATGTCAAATACTATAATCTACTTTATGGGCTATTTTCCTTTTTATAAAATGCTTTCAATATGAAGCAAAAATTGTGAGATATTGCATGATCATAACTTAAGCTGAAGGGCACTGCAGACTGTAATTTTAATTATTATCTTTGAATAATGAATATACTTGCTCTCATCCTGCAAAATGTTTGGCCACCAACCAATGTGACTTCAGGGTGAGTTGATTTTCGCCTTCACTCCACCTGAATTTTATTAAGATCCATTAAAGTATCTTGTTAACTACACCTTCTCATTTATTGTGAGGTTTTGGGGTATTTTTTTCCCTTTACTAAATCCAAGGTGAATTCAAATGAATAGAATAATGTAAATTAAAGAGCTTGGATGTTTAGTAAAACCTAAGGGAGATTATATTCATTCTGTTGCACAACACAGTATAGTGAAGATAAGACTTTCTCCCCCGTGCTCGCTTTGTGTGTTAAATGCTTTAATCATTTTGAGCATAAGGGCTTTCCTTCATTATTATTGCAATGCCAGGAAGGTCTAAGGTTGTGTTTCTTATACAAAATGATAAGAGAACACTGCATTTATATAGTGATTTGTATTCAGGTGTTTCCAAAATTTTATATGCAATTTTTGATTGCTCTTGTCTGTTTATCATGAGTTTCTTCCACCTGACAATTTAAATGAGGTCAAAGTTTTATGAACCAAGTGACTGTACTAGATTTTAAACTATCAGTACTTCATGGGTATGTTGGAACGTGTACGGGAGGTTGGGAAAAAAATACTTAGGCTGTTTGTTGTTTGTAGTTTTATGTTTTTATTCAATTTGTGTTCTAGAAGAATTTATGAAGTTTTCCCTTTAGTAAAGATTATTGTTGAAAGTTTCTTCTTTTTTTTTTTATTTGTTTAAATCAGCTCTAGTTTTGGGGTCACAGTAGCTGAAAAACTTTGAAGTCATACTGAGTCTGGTTTTAATCCTAGTTATATGATTTGCGGCAAGTTATTTAATCCAGGGCTAGCTTTCTCAAGGCTAAAAGGGGAAACTAATACCTATTTCACTAATACCTATTTTGACCATTTGGAATAAATGAGATGATGCATGAGGGGCCCGTTGCCTAATAAATGGTAGCTACTGACAGTATCACCTGTGGCTTAGTGAGGACTCACAGTAGAAATAAAGATAGTAACAGACAGTCTATATCCACTCTCAAGGATGACATTATAGCACTGAATCTGACCTCCCTAAAACATCAAAAAAAAATACAATCTCAAGAGAGAAAATATAAACGTCGTTATCCCAGCCTATACGTGTGTTGGAGATAACAAATGATTTCTGGTGACCATTTCCTATGATCCTGAATGCCAGCCAGTAATTAAAATGGTCGGGTCCAGCCATCCTGTGACTGGACTGTAGGTCCAGCGGTCCAGCCCACTGTGACACCCACTCTGCCTAAGGGTAGAGGATTAGCAAACACAAAACAGAATTTTTTTTGATATTTCTTCCAGTGATGAACACGTATGCTCTTGAAATAAGAAAAAAAAAGTAATTAAAAATTAAAATAAATAATCTTGGGAGTAAAAATAAAACTAGAGTGAGGAGAGGCTCAGAGCCCCAGCTATGCAAGCTCTTTTCCAAGCAAAGAATCAAAAACTACTCAAACATGACAACAATAATAACTGCCAATTTAATAGAACACTTACTACGTGCCAGGCATGTTTGCTATACTTACTTCCTTACTTAGATTATCCAGGTTGACTTTCACCATAACTATGAGTTAGTGGTTATTATTATACCCATGCTACAGATGGCAAAACAGAATTTGAGAGGTTAAGTAGATACCCAAGTCACAGAATCAGACATTGCATAAGTTGAGATTTGAAATCAGGCAGTATCCCTGGAGAGTCCCTGTCTCCTCCATGTGGTCCCTCAGCTGTCTGGACGTAGCCAACACATTAGGGAAGAAGTATTCAAATTAAAAAACTTTCCGAATAGCAGATCCCGAGCAGCACAACAGACCCCATCCTTTTCCCATCCTATCCATAAGGATGAGAATCGTAAGGTAAAGTCCTATCGAGAACCATCTCAGGACTTGCAATCAGTAGCACCTGAAAATAAAGGAACTCAGTACTGATTACTTACTCTGGATATTCTGTTATCCAAGTGCTTTACTGTCTTAGGTCCTTTATTACTCACAACAAATCTAGGAGATAGAAATTATTATTATTACAATTATCTTCATTGGGGGAAACTAAGATTTAGAGAGACTGAGTAACTTCCCCAAGGTCATATAGTTAATGCGTGACAGTATAGAGCTGGCTCTCCTATCCAGATCACTGATGCCAGAGTCCATGCTTCAGAAAAGCACATCCTGCAAATACGAAGTATCTACAAATACTGGAGATACTGAAGAGCAGAGCGGTGCTTTTCATCTTTGTATCCACAGCCCCTAGAACAGAGCCTGACATAGAGTTGGTATCAACAATAATCACAGATACTTTAAAAACTTTCACCTTGGGCCAAGCACTCAAGGGCTTTAAGTATATACCAACTCATGCAATCTTTGCAACAACTCTACAAGGAAGATACTAGTATTATCTCCATTTTTCAGATGAGAAAACTGACAAATGAATGACACATGGAAAAAAGACAGGGAAGGAAGGAAGAGAGGGAGGGGAGGGAGGAGGAGGGAAGAAAAGAATATTTCAGAAGACAGACCTTGGCCTCTCCAAACAGATTCCTTCGGTAACCCTGCTCATATGTGAAGCTCAAACATGTACCATATGAAAGAGTTCCCACTGCTTGAGCTTTACCTGGGACAGAGACAGTTGATGGTTCTGTATGATTCAGAGTTTATATCCCAGGTGCATCATTAGCCACTGTTCAGATTTAAAATGTCACCAAAACTCAACGGCTTCTCTGGGCATGTGGAGGCACAGCTGCGCTGTTCTGTTTCTGTGATCTTTGAGGTTGTTTATATGATGTGTTGCACAATCACTCTACGTAAAGTCACAGCAAAGCTATCTGAATATCATTTCTGAAAAAGGCCAAAGTTGGCATCCATAATCATGCAAGGGGGAGCATTCTAGAGACAACAAGGGCTGGAGGCAAGAGCAGGGGCAACCGGGGCGGGCAGAATCAAGCCCGCCGGAAGCTTGGGATCCCAGCAGGTCCAGAGAACACGTGAAAAGCGATCTAGGTACGCAAGCAGGACTAAAATGCTTGCCAAGCAGGCTGTGGCTCTCTCATCATAGAGCTGGCATCCCGGGGATCTTGGAGAAACTGGAAGGAAAAGTGGGATGCTGGTCACAAGGAAGGACAGTAACCCAGCTATTCAATTTGGAGTACAGATTTGATCTCAGTCATTTAAGCTAATGAACTAGGTTAGGTTCCTTAAACTCTAATTATAAGATTAGTCTCAGAAGCTAGTAAAGGGCTGGACTTCTGACATAGCTGTTTACTTTGGGTTTAGCCTTCTCACTTATGTCTAATGGCTTTTCAGTTGATTCTCATGAGTTTTCCAGTTAACACATGGCATCGTTTGCAAAGGATCATGCTGTCTCCACTCTCGCAGCCATTATAACCTCTTCTTTCCATCTTCTTTGCACTGGGCAGGACTTTGAGACCAGTACAGGTCCGCATCCCCTCATCCAAAACTCTTGGGACCAGATATGTTTGGGAATTCAGAATGTTTCAAGTTTCAAAAAGGTGGTAATAAGAGTCTTCCATAGTAAGGTATAAAGCAGCACTCCTTGACCAACACATTAACGCTTCTTCAAGCAACAAAATGAATGTTCTAGGGATGAATAAATGCTATATAGCACCTCACTTAAGCTCAGGGAAGGTTTTGCTATCACATGAGTTATTTAAAAAAACAACTTCAGTTACCGGGGAGTAAGGGGAGGGGAGGGATAAATTGGAAGATTGGGATTGACACATACACACTACTACATATAAAATGGATAACTGATAGGGACCTACTGTAGAGCACAGAGAACTCTACTCAATACTCTGTAAAGGCCTATATGGGTGGGGAAACTGAAAAAGAGTGGATAGATGTATTTGTATAACAGATTCACTTTGCTGTACACCTGAAACTGGCACAACATTGTAAATCAATTATACCCAAAAAGAAATTTAAAAAAAAAAAACAACTTTTGGTTTTCAGAGCTTCAGGATTTCGTAATTGCAGATAAGGGACCGTGAACATGAAATAAGAAAGCAGTGGCTATAATGGGAATCATTTTTGAGAAGGGACAAAAATGGATGAGACTTGAGATGGTGTCTTTTTCGAGGAGGGAGGTGCTATAAGAGAATGAGGTTAAATGGGAAAGAGAGAAACGAAGACCGAGGAAATGTTCCCCCAAAGAGCGGGAGCACATGGACCCCAGAGCTCATGCATTTTAGACAAGCAGAAAGTCCTGCCTTCAGATGCAACCCCAGGCCTTTAATTTTTAGAACCAGAGCACCCTGAGATATAACTTACTGAAAAGCACCTCTCACGCTAATCTGGTTTCCATCCCGGTATAAGCTAGATCCTAAGAGCTAGGTCATGGCTTTATCATCTCTGCAATCCCTGAAAACACCTCACCTATGACCTGTACTTGCAGCTATTTAATAAACCAACTTTTGTGGAGTTAATTTCTCTGGGTATGCAAAAGACACTGAGTAGAAAAAAGAGGAAATATTTTCGGAGGGCAGTAATATTGGCCATGCCATACACACATGGATCACCCATTTCCACGACAGCAGTCGCTAAGGCGCATATCTGAGGAGTCATGACCAACACGGGAGAGTCTGGAAAAGATGGAGCAGGCTTCAGGTACTCAGCCTAACTGCAGAGAATGAGCAAACACTTGACCTCGCTGATTTCTGAGGTCACTGCAGGGAAGGAAGGGCTCCTTGAGCAAGTGGACTTCCTCATACAATAGCTCCTGGTCCTCTGAGTTACACCTTTCAACACTATTGTAAAAATCCCTTCTGTGGAAACTGTTCAGCAGAAAGCCCTTAATATCTCCCAGCCCATTATCCTCCTTCACGCTCCTCTATCCATTTCAATGATGTACCATGATCACCCCCTTCTCCTTCTCCCTTCATCTTGCCAATCCCCATTCCTGCCCACCTTCCACTCACCAGTGTCCTTATATGTTCGCAGGCAACTTCTCTCCTGAGCAAGTGCCTGCTGGGTACGCACATCTAATTGTTTGATTAATCTCAAGTTCAATATGTCCAAAATCAAACCCGGAATTACCACAATACCACTCCTCTTCCTGACTTTCAAATGTTTAAAAACTACGTTGCCGGGACTTCCCTGGTGGTCCAGTGGTTAAGACGCCGCACTTCCAAAGCAGGGGGTGCGGGCTCAATCCCTGGTCAGGGAACTAATCCCACATGTCACGCAGTGGAGCCAAACATAGATACATAAATAAACAAAATAAAAATGAAAGGTTGGAATTTAACAGAGAGCGTGTTATTCGCGATAATACAAATAAATACTTAAAAAACACACAAAATGCGTTTAAAAAAAACTACATTGCCATTTTTCCACTGACAAATTTTAAAATGATCATACCTCAAAGAAAATCAGATTCTAAATTCCTCTTCAGGTTTATTTACGTTCTCCCAATCTCCCACCCAGACCATTTCAATCGTTTCTGCCCAGATTTCCTTTCCTCCAATTAAGCCATCACATCGATAGCAATCTTAATCAGGCAGGAATTGCATTCAGCTGTGAGTAATAAACCTCTGAAAAATAATGGCTTAAACAAGATTAGGGTATATTTTTCTCTCTCTTTGACTCAGGTTCCTTCCAGCTTTGTACTCCACTATCTTTAGGGAGGGCCTCTTCTCCTCTAACTGTAGAGATGGCTGCTGGAATTCAAACCATCTTGTTCATTCCCAGGAAAGAAGAAAGATCTAAGAGAAAGGGGGCATGACATCTGAGTCAGCAGGAACTCCCCTAGCAACTCCCCAAAAAACTTCTTCCTAGAATACAGTCCCAGGAGCCCCTCACCTACAGGGGGGACTGGGAAACAAAGTTGTCTAGCTGGCATTCATCAGTCCCGCTAAAACTGAGACTGAGGCAGTAAGGAGGGTGAGAAGAACGTTAAATAGGCAAAATTAGACTGCAAGTTACTATTTCTAAAATAAATTTGTGATAAAAAGAAAACATTCCGTATAGCCTCATTGCCTATGAAGTTAAATCTAAAATTGTAGCAAAATGTTCAAGCCTTTCCAGGATCTACCCGCAACCCATCTCCCCAGCCCTTTCCTCTACTCCTCAAAGCAGCTGTTCTCAGATTTTAATGTGCTTATGAATCACCTGGGGATCTTGTTAAAATGCAGAAGCTATTTCAGTAGGTCTGAGACGAGGTCTGAATTTCTACATTTCTAACAAGTTCCCATGTGATACTGATGCTGCTGGCCCCTGGAGCACAAGGTTCTAGAGCAGCGATTCTCAACTAGGGGCTGTACTGCCTCCAAGGAGACTTTGGGCAACGTCTGGAGAAAATCTTGTTTGTTACAACGTGGGGTGCGGGGAGTCGGGAAGGCAGGGCGCTACTGGCATCTAGGAAGTAGAGGCCAGGGTTGCTGTTAAGTATCCTACAATGCACAGGACAGCCCCCTGCATCAAAGAACTGTCTGGGGCTTCCCTGGTGGCGCAGTGGTTGAGAGTCTGCCTGCCAACGCAGGGGACACGGGTTCGAGCCCTGGTCTGGGAGGATCCCACATGCCGCGGAGCAACTGGGCCCGTGAGCCACAATTACTGAGCCTGCGCGTCTGGAGCCTGTGCTCCGCAACAAGAGAGGCCCGCGCACCCCGATGAAGAGTGGCCCCCGCTTGCCACAACTGGAGAAAGCCCTCGCACAGAAACGAAGACCCAACACAGCCATAAATAAAATAAATTAATTAATTAAAAAAAAAAAAAAAAGAATTGTCTGATCCAAATTGTCAGTACTGCTGAGGTTGAAAAGCCCTGTTCAAGAAGTAGCCTATGCTCCAGAAAGGTGGGATTATATGTTATTCAGAGAAGCCCTGCCTTTTCCTATCTTTATCAACATGTTTCCCCCAGTTAGTTCTTATCTTCCCTACAGTCAGCTCTATCAGCTGATTTCTCATTCGTGTATCCAGGCACTGTGGATACACCACCACTTCATGAATGTATGCCGGTTCCCCTGACCATGGGTTCTCTCCCACCTCTGAATTGCCTTTTATGAACTTGCTATAGACTGAATGCTTGTGCCCTCCAATACTCATATATTAAAAACTAATCTCGGCCTTCCCTGGTGGTGCAGTGGTTGAGAGTCTGCCTGCTAATGCAGGGGACACGGGTTCAAGCCCTGGTCTGGGAAGATCCCACATGCCGCGGAGCAACTGGGCCCGTGAGCCACAACTACTGAGCCTGCGCGTCTGGAGCCTGTGCTCCGCAACAAGAGAGGCCACAATAGTGAAGAGGCCCGCGCACCGCGATGAAGAGTGGCCCCCGCTTGCCACAACTAGAGAAAGCCCTCGCACAGAAACAAAGACCCAACACAGCCAAAAATAAATATAAAAATAAATAAATAAATAAATAAAAGATTACTATTAAAAAAAAAAAACTAATCTCTAACAGGACGGTATTTAGAGGTGGGCCCTTTCGGAGTGATTAGGTCATGAGGGCTAAAGAGACCGAAGAGCTCCCTCATCCCTTTCACCATGGGGGACACATCCAGAGGACAGCTGTCTATGAACAAGGAAGCAGGCTCTCAACCAGACACCAAATCTCCTGGCACCTTGATTTTGGACTCCCCAGCCTCCAATACTATAAGAAATAACTTGTGCTGCTTATAAGCCACCCACTCTATGGTATTTTGTTATAGCAGCCCTAATGCACTAAGCGAGCACTTCTCACAAGAACTAGATTATAAATTGTTCAAGGTGGATGCCATACTTTCATCACCTTGGTAAACTTCCATGGTAGCCACTGGCATGGTGCCCTACACACTACTGAATGGGCTCCCTTTTTTATTTTTATATAACACATAGGTATTTAAAATTATTAAAATGTGTATGTATATAATGATATAATTATATAAACATAAATATACATAAGTAGATATATACATATATATATATATAAAATACACATTAAGCCTTTAAGAAATTGCCCTAATGCAGTTAACGCACCATGGCTCTATCTTTCCTAGTCTCTTCCTTATAACAACCACCAGTGCAGATTGTAACACATTCCAGTCCTCATAAAACCCAAATATAATTCCCATAGACAGGTTTTAAAATGCAGAGGAAAAGAAAGTTTAAAACCCCTCATTTAGGGCCACTGTCTGGCTTTCATTAAGCCTTCCCCGATTCTTTCGGGCCAGGGTTCATGGACCAGTGCCTATTTACCTGGTTGGCTGAGATTAAAATGAGTAATAGACCCTCTGTGTTATCAATATAGTCCTAATGCATATTTCATTCGGCTGAACTCCCACTCGGGTTCTTTTTCTGAGTTTCAGACAGAGGTAAGACAGGTATGTCTTGCTTGTTCACTAGCATTTTAAAAAGGTTGCTCTTTTCTCACAAATGATAACAATTTTGTGCTTAAGATGATTTCTGGGAAGGTAGAAACATTGTGTTTATTTGACCATCTGTTAGGAGAACACTGATTCACTAGAACAGACTTCCAACTGATTCACATTTCAAAACTTTAATAAAATATTTTAAGCAAAGGTCAGAGGGATAGCCCATTTTCCATTAAATTATACCCAAATGCATATACATGCATACACATCACACATTCACACACATATACACATACATGCATACAGTTGCACACATGTGTACCTACATGCACACACTATGCAGATCAACATGTGTATACACAAGTATACACACATAACACACTCAGACGCCTGCACACACATGCACGTACACCCATCACCCATATGCACATACACACACTAACATATATACACACTTACGCACCCACACACATGCATAGACATATACACCTGAAGTAGGCTGCAAAGTGGCGCCCCAAAGATATCAGGACCTAATCCCTGCCACTTGTTATCTTATTTGGGGAAAAGGTCTTGACTAATGTTACTAAGGATCTTGCAATGGAGAGATCATTCTCATCCTGGACTGTCGAGATGGGCCCTGACGCCATCACTGGTGTCTTTATAAGAGAGAGCAGGGAGACATTTTACACACACACACACAGAAGTTCCATATGAAGACAGAGGCAGAGACTGGAACGATGTGGCCACAGTCAAGAAATGCCCAGTGACCAGAGGCTGGAAGAGGCAAGGATCAGTTTTCTCCTTTAGAATCTCCACAGGGACTGTGGCACTGCCTACATCTTGATTTCAGCCCAGTCATACTGATTTCAGACTTCTGGCCTCCAAAACTGTGAGAGAATAAATTTCTATTGTATTAAGCCACCAAGTTTGTGGTAATTTGTTACAGCAGCCCCAGGAAATACCCATCAATATATGCACATACATACATACATACTCTCACATATATACACCTCATATGCCCACGCACACACACGCATGCACACATATGTACACCCATCGCTCATGTACACAAACATAAACGTACATACACATTCATACACTCACACGATTGTATGTATGTGCTAACAGGTTAACTTGGTTATCTCTAAAACACCTTCAATGAAACCAAAAAGTTGAATCATACCCTTCTCAAATAAAATAAATATGTAAGAAAAAAGTGTCAAAATATTAATAACAATTAGAGGAGGAACCCATGAATTCTTCCCTATATTTAGTCTTACCCGTAATTAATAATAATTAGTAACATTAGGTAAAGCCTGTTATGGGTTAAGCCATTGTGCTAATTGTTTTAGAGGTATAATCACAACAATCATACACAGGAGAAACAGAGGTGCAGAGAGGATAAAAAACTTTTAAGGTCACAGACCGATGGAGCTGAGATGAGAGCCCAGGCATTAGGATGCCAGAGGCCACATTTTAACCAATAAGAAATAGTGTCATTTAAGATCTCAGTATTTTTCTTTAATAAAAACCTATGTATTTAGTTACACATTTCAACAGTGTCACTTGCTACTTTATTTCAAGCCATAGCACTTGTGCACATGCCGGAATCAGGGCTAATTGGGTATCTTAACTGAAATCGGAGTACCATCAGGTACAGGCCTTTTCTTTACCCTGCTGTTCCCTTCATAGCCCCCCACGCAGTATGAGGCTTTTTGCAGCTAGAGAGACAGGATGTGTGCTGTGCACACAAGGGCCTGAGCCCCTACCAGCAGCCTCTCCACTGGGCTTCCCAGGCGCCTGAAATCCTGTTCCCTCCACTGGGCCAACTGGAACCACACAGGCTCTTGGAGCTCTTTCTTATGACAGTGACTTTGGAAATACTGTTATTTTTTTGTGTTGCATATATATGGGTCACATATTTCGATGCACAAATCAAAAATGTGTTACGTTAATACATGTTTATCTCAAGGCTTATGTAAGCAAACCAAAATCTAAGCTTATAAATGCCTCAGGTTGCAAAAGCAAAACACTAAGGACAACCAATCACAAACAGCAAACTAGGCTTTAAGCTATAGGCAATCAATAATTGCCTTCCTTTTTTCCACCTTTTGTCTGTAAAAGCCTCTCCCGTAGCTCTTGTCCACGGAGCCAGCGTTGGTGGCCATTTCCAGTTTGGTGCTGCACCATTCTGATTGATTTTTTGTCCAAATAAACTCTTAAAATGTTTTAACATGCCTCAGTTTTATCTTTTAACAGCATAAAGGGACCAGCCAAGTCAAATGCCAGGCTCAAGGTTGTAAGTAGCTCTGGCCACTTCAGCTCTGGGCTGAATTCTGGGCAGTTATATCAGTGGAGACAAGGGAGGGTTTATTCCTTGGATTTGTTTTGATTTTTTTAAAACTGTAAATACAGGAGGAATCAGGCCTCACCCTGCACCTCCCTGATCTCCCTCCCTTACCTTCTTTCATTTGTTGTGGGAAGGAGGCTCAAGAGACGGTGACAACCCTAATCAGGGACAGGGTGAGGATCTCAGGAGCAAATGGAAATGTCACATTCAGACAGACCTTGGAGAAAAAATGTAATTGCAGCTTCTCACAGGAGGACATCGGGCAGGAAATGGCAGTTCTCTGAGAGATAAGCCACAAGCCTCCCCTATCTTAGGATCTCAGTGAGTCTTCCTGATGTATCCCAGAGGGCGGTACCATGTCTGGAAGATTAAGCGAGGAATAAATGGGAGAAAGGGGGTGGCGTGGGTCCTTTGTGGGGAGGGGATGTGGCTCTTATTTACATGGGATCACAGCCATATCAGAGTGTCACTCACTTCCATACATGGACAATGGAGAAACTGTGACATTCTACTGTGGCCGCAATTCCTGCAAGTGCTTCTGTACAGTTTCTCCCTTTTTCTAAAGTAGAATGATTTATGCCACGTGGATGAAACATTCCCCTGTAGATAAAATGACATCCCATGGGTACTGCTTTGATGTCGTCCACTATATCTCAGGGTTTAAAACCTATTTTCTCTGCTTCCCATGCTTTTTGCTTCTCTTGGTTTAAAATAGTGACAGTGCTAGACTACAGGCGTTCCCTCTCACATTTTGAAATCTGTGAATGTTTGTTGAAGAAAAAATATTGCCACACAGTATTTATCTAACCTGTAAAATGAGAACTGAAGAAAAATTAAAATAATTGTGGGAACCCAGTTACAGACGACTTTCCTTTGTTTTATTTTTATCATTCTTTCCTTCTCTCTATCCTTCCTTCCTTCCTTATTTATATATTAGCTGAAGAAGTCCCTCCCTTGTCTTGTGGACTTGTGGATTGGAGTCGGTCCCTCTGTTTTGGGAAAGTCGTCAAAATGACCCCGTTGGGAGCACAAAGGAAAGGCAAATTCTCACTCCTTGTATTCAGAGACAACTGAACACAGATGCCAAGGACTGAGATGTTGGGGTGAATCACTTTGTCTTTTGCCAGACTCTCTCCTAGAAGAAGGAGAAATGTGTTCTCTAAATACACACTGCTATATATAGAATAGACAACTAATAAGGCCCTACTGTATAGCAGAGGGAATGCTACTCAGTACTCTGTGATGGCCTACATGGGAAAAGAATCTTAAAAAGAGGGAATATATGTATATGTATAACTGTTTCACTTTGCTGTACACCTAAAACTAACAGTATTGTAAATCAACTATACTCCAATAAAAACATTTTTTTTAACTATAAATGGAAAAAAAATGTGGAGTAGACTGTAATGCTGATGGGACGTACTGAGTAGCTGAAACTATAGGACATGGACCACTGACCATTAGGATTATACTAGCTGGACC
This sequence comes from Balaenoptera ricei, assembly GCF_028023285.1. Lineage (NCBI taxonomy): Eukaryota > Metazoa > Chordata > Mammalia > Artiodactyla > Balaenopteridae > Balaenoptera > Balaenoptera ricei. The sequence continues at coordinate 52,694,968 of NC_082656.1, forward strand.
ACTGTGTAAGCCTTACCTGGGCTTTGAGGGACTGAGAGGAGGCAGCTTGGTTCAGCTTGGAGCTTAGAGGAGCAAGTTAAGAAACACCCCCAAGGTGACTTGGAGGGCCCTCACGTTCCTCTGGACCAAACAATACACAGGTGTATGAGCGAGGCAGCAGGCAGACAGGTTACAGAACATAGAAGCATTCCTCAGGGGTCCCTAGGAATTACTTGGCAAGAAAGCATCAAGAATATAACTCACCCTCCTACAGACAGATCTTTGCATGTGGGGAGATTATTAATCATTTTTAAGAGTGACCTTAATTTGTTCCCATAAGCACTGAAGTGGTACATAGGGATTACAGCTTATTTCTAATTTTTAACTAAGCAAGCTTTTTTAAAAAAAATTCACACCTTTCAGTTTGAAAGGTACACAAATCTTAAATGGAAAGTTTATCAAATATATGCACATCCATATAACCATAACCTAACTCAACATATAGAATATTTCTGGGCAAAACTCTCCGCTCTCCCAAAGGTAACCAGTATTCCAACTTCCATCACTATAAAGTAGTTTTGCCTGGAATTGAACTTTCTATAAATTGAATTATACCATGTGTATTCTTTTTGTGTCTGGCTCTTTTTGCTCCATGGTTTTGTCTGTGAGATTCACCAGGTTACTGTGTTCTTTTCATTGTTGTGAGGCATTCTGTTACATGAATATATCAAAATTTATTTACCCATTCTAATGATGATGGACATTTGAGTTGTTCTCATTTGGGAGCTATAATAAAGAACAGAACTATACTGGTACATGTTGTTTGGTGGATATTAACACTCAACTTCTGAGAGTTATGTGCTCAGGACTGGTGCTGAGGGTTAGAGAGAATGGATACTTTTACCTTTAATGAGAGAGTTCTACAAAGTGGTTTTAGCAATTTACGCTTCTACCACCTCTGCATGGGTGCCAATATCTTGCATTGCCAGTTCTTTTCATTTTAGCCATTCTGCTTGGTATATAGTAGTTTTACAATGTAGGTGTAATTTAAATTTGTTTGAACTTATGAGGTGGAGCATCTTTCGGTAATGCTTCATTTCAATATCCTCTTTCGTAAAGTCACTTTCTCTTTTGTTTTCAGTCATTTTTTTCTTATTTATTTGTAGGAGATGACAGAAAGGATAGACAGGTGATAAAATGGATAGATAGGTAGGTAGGTAGGTAGGTAGATAGATAGACAGACACATACTGATAAAAGACAGTTAACAAAACATATATCTAACATTATGCATTGTTAACGCCTTCTCCTAGTAGGTGACTTGCCTTGTGACTCTCTTATTGTTTTGTTTTGATTAACCAAAGTGTTTAATTTTAATGAAGTCCAATTTATCAATATATTCTTTTGTGATTAAGATATTCTGATGTAAATTTTAGGAAATCATTCCTATCCTAAGTTCAAGAAGATATCCTTCTATATCTTATTCTATAAGTTTTATTGTTTTATCTTATACATTTGGGTCTATAATACATCCTACATGAATTCTTGCATATGGTGTGAGATGGTGGTCAATGTTAATTTTTTCTCCATATGCTTATCCAATTGACCCGCAACATTTATTGAAAAGACTATCCTCCCACACCACCCTCCTCCCCCAAGTTGCTGAGGCTCCTTTGTGGTATATCAGGTGACTGTATATGTGTGAGTCTGTTTCTAGGCTAATACAGTCATTTCTGTGACATTATAATAAATCAATCTTTATATCTGCTAGTGTAAGTTCTCCATCTTTATTCTTTTTCTAATCTGCCTTGGCTATTCTAGGTCTTTTGATGTCTAATGTGTATTTTAGAATTAGATTGTCAATATCACACTCACACACACACACACACCACTGAGATTTTAAGGGGATACTACTGAATTTACAGGCCAATTTAGGAAGACTTGATATCTTAATAATCTTGAGTCTTCATGAAACAGGGTAAGTTCTTCCTTTTAATCAGGTCATCTTAATTCCTCTTAGCAACATAGTTTGCAGTATAGAGGTCTTGTAGCTCTTTCCTTAGACTTACTCCTAAGTACTAAAGATTCTTGGTATTTTTATTAGATTTATTCCCAGATACTAAAGATTCTTGCTATTTTTAATTGTAACTTCTATTTGGTTGATGTTACTTATAGAAATAAAATTGATTTTTATTTTGATATTGATGTAGTACCCAGTAATCTTGCTAAATTCACTCAATAGTTCTAATAATTTGTACTTTCTTTAAATTTATATATGTTTTTGTATTTTATATGTAATAATGTCATCTGCCAATAATGACAGTGTTGTTTTTTTCTTCCCAACCTTTATAAATTTTATTATTCTTTATTGCCTTGTTGCACTGGCTAGGATCTTCAGTACATTGAACAGAACTAGTGACAAAAGACATCCTTGTCTTGCTTCTGAACTCAGGTAAAGCAATCAACATATTATCATTAAGCATTGGCTTATGAAGATACACTATATAAAACTGGAATGTCCCTTTCTGTTCCCATATTGATATGCATTTTTTAAAATTATGAACATTAAATTTTATCAAATGCTTTCTTGGCATAAATTGAGAAAATCATTGGGTTTTTTTTCATTTCTGTGCAACTGTGAAAAATTACATTGATTGATTGATACATAATAGTTAAATCAACTTGGCATTTTTGAAATAAACCCTACTAGATTACAGTGTAATTTGCTACTAATACATCCCTGGAATTGATTTGTTAATGACTTTTTAGGATTATTTGTGTGTATGTCTATATTTGTGAAAGAAATTATCCAGTAATTTTCCATTCTTATAATGTCTTTATCAGGTGTTTTATCTCAGTGTTATGCTGGACACACAAAAATGAGTTACAAAGTATTTTCTTTCCAATTTTTCTGGAAGAGTTTTTGTCTAACTGATATTATTTCTTCTTTAAATATTTGAAAGAACTCACCAGTGGAAATATCCGGGCCCAAAATTTTTGTTGTTGTTCTTGTTGTTTCTTTTATGAAAATGCTTTTAAATAAAGGTTTGCTATTTTAAAAATAAATATAGAAAGATTTCATTTCTGATAACTGTCAAGTAAGCTCCTGTTGGACTGACCCTCTCAAAGGTAACAGTTTTAAACTCTGGAAAAAGTACAATAAAAATAAATACAACTACTTAAAAGTACTAGAGAGAGAACAAAAGCAGCAGATTTTAGAGGGAAGTCGATATTCAGAAGAAGGGAATAACATGTGAGGTTTTACTTTTTTTTTTTAAACTGAAAGCCAGAGGACAGGCCAAAATTGGCACCATACATGGTGGTCAAAATTCCAATAAAAAGCCTATAATCTCTCTGGCCTAAAGACTCAGAAAAGAGAATTCCATAGTTTCTGGAAAATGAAGAGAAAATCCTGGAAGGATGGATTCAGAGAGAGGGAGTCCCACATTCCAGGTATGTCCAAATATCTGACCAAATCACGAACCATACACGTAAAGGGAAGACTCAAAGAAGCCTAGCTAAAGTCAGAGAACTGAACTGAGATTTGAACTGTTGTCCAAGACACAGTATTACAGTATTATAGTTTGAGTCCAGCCAAGTTTAACCAAGTTTAATGTTCCATTAAAAAGAAAAAACAACACATAACTCTCTTCGGAGGTAACAGAATCCATACTGTCTACTACATAATGTTTGCAATGTTCCATGTACAGCCGCAAATTACTCAACACTAAGAAAATGTGATCCATTCTCAAGAGAAAAGATAGTCAATAACATACCACAAGATGATCCTGAAGTAGTATTTGGCAGATAACGATTTTAAAGCAGCTGTTGTAAGTACGCTCAATGACATAAAGGAAAATATAATCAAGAAAGAAATAACTATAAAAAATCAAATAAAAATTTTAGAACTGAAAACATAATATATAAAACTTTAAAAATCAATTGGATTGGCTTAACAAGAGATTTGAGAGGACAGAGGAAAATGTCAGCAAATTGACAATAAAGATATAGAAATTACCCAATCTAAAAAATAGAAAAATAGATTTAAAAAATGAAGAGATTTGAAGAATAATATAAAGTGATCTAATATATGTGTAAATGGAGTCCCAGAAGGAGATAAGAGAGAGATGGGACAAAAAAACCTACATAAAAATAAACGGATGGAAGAAAGACATATCAGTACAAATTGTCTGTTTGTTCTAATTTCTGCATTGCAAATTACCACAATCTTAGCAGCTTACAACAACACACATTTATTATCTCAGAGTTTCATCAAGTCAAAAGTCTAAGCAGGCTCAACTGGATTCTTTGCTCAGAGTCTCACAAAGCCATAATTAAGGTGTCACCCAGGCTAGGTTCTTATCTGGAGGTTCTAGGGAGAGCCTGCTACCAAGCTCATTCAGGTGGTTGGCTGAATTTTGTTTCTTGCAATTGTAAGAAACATGTTCTGCCTGGCTGTCAGCCGGAGGTCACGTTCAGCAATGCACGGCCCCTCTCAGATTCTTCCATGTGATTTCCCTCCATCTCAGCAAAGGGGAACCTTCCTTAAGTCAAGGCTCCCTCATGCTTCAAATCTCTCTGACTTCTTCGATCAGACAGAGAAAGCTATCTACATTAATCAGCTAATGATTAGATAAGGCCCAACCCAATTATCTCCCTTTTCCCATATAATGCCACAAATTCATGAAAATGATATCTCATCATATCCATAGTTACTGTCTAAGAATTAGACAGTAAATCTTTGGGGACCATCTTGGGGTTCTTCCTGCCACAAATAGTAACTAAAAGAAAGCTGGGTTGATTATATTAGTATCAGATTGAGTTTAGACACAAAAAGAAAATTTTAATAATACTAATAAATGGGTCAATTTAAAAAGGGAAGTAACAGTCATGTATGAATATACACCTAATAACAGAACTTTAAAATATATAAAGCAAAAATTGACAGAATTTAAGGGAAAAATAGGCAAGACCAAAAGCATAGCTGGTGATTTTCATGCCTCTTTCTCAAAAACTGATAAAACAACTAGGCACAATTTAGCAAAATATAGAAAACATGAACAACACCATCAAAACCTTGACCTGTTATTTAAGAGAGCACTACTCGGGCTTCCCTCGTGGCACAGTGGTTGAGAATCCGCCTGCCAATGCAGGGGACACGGGTTCAAGCCCTGGTCTGGGAAGATCCCACATGCCACGGAGCAACTAAGCCCGTGAGCCACACCTACTGAGCCTGCGCGTCTGGAGCCTGTGCTCCGCAACAAGAGAGGCCGCGACAGTGAGAGGCCCGCGCACCGCGATGAAGAGTGGCCACCGCTTGCCGCAACTGGAGAAAGCCCTCGCACAGAAATGAAGCCCCAACACAGCAAAAATTAATTAATTAATTAATTTAAAAAGAAAAAAAAGAGAGCACTACTCTTAGTAACTTCAAAATACACATAATTTTAAAGAGTACATAGTACATTACCCAAGTTATACCGTATGTTAAGCTATAGAGCAAGTTTAACTTTAAGGGGATTGCAATCATATGTTTGTATGTTCTCAGCACAAGAGAATTAAATTAAAAATCAATAGGAAGAAAATATATATATAAACAGAATTTGGAAATTAAACAACAGACTACTAAATAATCCATGGATCAAAGAAGAAATCACAATGGAAATAAATTTTTTAAAAACTTTGAATAGAATGATAGTGAAAATATATATCAAAATCTATGTATCTCAAAGAAAATATAAAGTTTTAAACATTTATATTAGAAAATAAGAAAGGGCAAAAAAAAACTAAGACTTAAAATTCTACCTGCAAAAGAACAACATAAAAAGAAAGGAAGTCATCAAGAGCAGAAATCAATGAAATAGGAAATACACAAATGACACAGACAATTTTAAAATCCCAAAGCTGTCTTTTGGAAAGATCAACAAAAATATTTTTTTAAAAAGCCCTCATTAAACTGATTACAACAAAAGGATACAAATCACCAACATCAGGAATGAAAGAACAGTTATCACTACAGATTCTACAATCATTGAAAAGAAAAAAAGAGGATACTATGAAACACTTTATGCTAAAAAATTCAACAATTTAAGTAAAATGAACTGGCCTCCTCCCATGCACACAAACAATCTACAGCCATACACAGAACAATGCCCTCTGAAAGAAATCCAGAAACTAGCTGAGCAGCAACTTCTACAGAATTGATGAATGAAAAAAAAGCAAAAAAAAAAAACCACATTGAAATGGGTACAAAAGGCTGACACACTCTTGCCATAAACCCCACATGGCACAGCAACATACAATCAGCAGGGAACTTACAGTTCCCACTTTCCCTTTGCAGAGTGAAGGGTTGGGACCCAACATCTAGTGCCCCAACTTTTAAGACTCCCGCCTGGGGGAGTTTTGATATTTTGTATTTTCATGATCATGCATTATGGTCTAATTTCCATTGTGACTTCTTTTACTAATAATCAATTTCTAAACATTTGGGGGGTTTTCTAATCACATTTACATAATTAATATCTACTTTATACTACGGTTAGAGAACATGCTCGGTATTATTTCAGTCCTTTGGAAATCATTGTCTTAACTATGGTCCAGCATAGGGTATATTTTGTAAATTTTCCACTGACATTGGAAAATAATACACATTCTGAATTTGTTGAGTGTAAAGTCCTATACATATTCTATATATTTCAATTTCTTAGCTGTAAAATGTAAATCTTCTGTATCTTTAATGACGTTTTCTGTCCTCTATTGACCATAACTCAAAGGTATGTTAGGTCTCCATCCTTGATTGTAAATCTGTTTATCTTTCCATTTTTGTTAACTTTTTAAAAATATATTTTGAATTTTGTTACTGACTGAATACAAATTTAGGACCTTTGTATCTTCTGGTGGAATTGAAATTAAGGACTATGAAAGCTTCTTGCCTCAAATTATATTCTATCTTATACTGATATAGATGTATTAGCTTTTGGAGGTTAGTGTCTGAATTATATTTTTTTCCATCTTTTACTTTCAACCTATTTTTGTGTGTGTCAACCTATTTTCAGATTGTTTCTTATAAAGAACATACACTTGGGTTTTGAGGGGTTTTTAAAATTATTCAGGTTGATAATTGCTTAACTGGTTGCTTAGTCTATTTACATTTATACAATTAAGAAAATATCAATAGTTGAGATTATGCCTAGAACCTTACTATTTATTTTCTACTTTTTCTGTTTTTTTCTTTGTTGCTTTATTCTTTTCTTGTCTTCTTTTTGATGAATCAAGTACTTTTTATTACTCTCTTTTACTTCTCTTAGTTATACATTCTTGTATTATTATTTAGTGGTTACCCTAGTGCTTACTATGCACATGCTTCACTCATTACATTTTTTTTTTTTTACTTTTTTTTTAAATTTTATTTATTTATTTATTTATGGCTGTGTTGGGTCTTCGTTCTGTGCGAGGGCTTTCTACAGTTGTGGCAAGTGGGGGCCACTCTTCATCACGGTGTGCGGGCCTCTCATTATTGCAGCCTCTCTTGTTGCGGAGCACAGACGCCAGATGCGCAGGCTCAGTAATTGTGGCTCATGGGCCTAGTTGCTCCGCGGCACGTGTGATCCTCCCAGACCAGGACTCGAACCCGTGTCCCCTGCATCGGCAGGCAGATTCTCAACCACTGCACCACCAGGGAAGCCCCCACTCATTACATTTTATATTAACTAAACTTCCTAAACAATGTAAGGAACTTACTTACAAGCATTTAATTCCACTTATATTCTTCTGCCCTTTTCCTTATTTATTTATTTATTTTTGGTGTATCTTACTTCTAACATTTGTTAGAACTCTACAAGACATTACTATTGTTGTTGTTTTAAAAGGTCAATATTATATTATCTCTACCCACACATGTATCTTTCAACAGCATTTTATTGTTTTATTGTTTTATTCCTTCCTACAATTTCTGACAGAGATCACTTTTCTTCAGTCCAAACTTCTGCAAATCTTTTTTTAGTACAGGTGTGCTGGCATCAAATTGTCTAATATTTTCCTTGTTTTAAACAGGCTTTATTTAGCCTTCAATTTTGAATGATATTTCCACAATGCACATGATTCCAGGTTGGCAGTCTGTCCTTTCATCTTTATAACGATGACAAGCCATTGTCTTCTGGTTTTCATACTGTCTGCAACAAAGTTGGTCATCAAGTTTATTACTGCTATTTTTGGGGTAACATGTCTTATTTTCCCTGCCTACTTTTCAGATTTGTCTTTGGTCTCCAGCCATTTGACAAATTTAGCTTTTATAAAAGCTCTTAATATGAAGATGTTAAAACAATTTTATAAAAGTTTATCTAATTGTAATACCTGTAATCAATCTTCCCAAGAGATAGGAAAAGGAAAAATGTAGAATTCAAACTCAGTTAATCCCATTATCCCAACTCAGCAAGAGAATTCTTAACTATTTAGAACAATACTCCGAAATCTCAATTTTAAAAGATCTAAAAATATTGTGATATTTGGAAAAATAATTCCCTTGAGAAAAATACTAGAAACTTCTGAATCCTTTCCATTATCAATGTCATCCTCAATCCATACCTTCGCAAAAGTAGCAATTGTGTTTTAATCAGACACAAAGGCAAATATATACAATTGATCCTCATTATTCATGGATTCTGTATTTTTTTAATTTGCCTATTCATTAAAACTTATTTATAACCTCAAAATCAATACTCATGTTGTTTTCATTATCATTTATGGGCATGTGCAGAGTAGAGAAAAATTTGAGTCATCCAGTGTGTACATTTCCAATTGAGGTCAATTTTTTTGCCTTGTTTCAGCTCTCAGACTATAAACAGGTTATCATTTTCTTGGTCTTCTTAGTGCAAGGGTTTTTGCCAGGTTTTTTGCATTTTTGTGCTTTTTGTTGGTTATTGTGCTATTTACAGTCATTTTTTAAAATTTGAAACAACAGAATATCTTTGTAAAGTAAAATTACCAAAATCCAATTACCCACAGATAATGGTATACATCTTTCCAAGTTGCTTCTAGGCATGTAGATTTTTTTTTTCCAAAAATAACGTTACGTGAGAGAGACACTGCTTTGGGAAAGATCCCCTTAGTTCTCCTTACCTGCTACAAGTAATAAATCTTCCTTCTCCCCCCCCCCCAAAAAATAATAATAACGTTATATGATATTTTCAGTGCTTCAGCCTCTTACTAAAAGGGAATCTTACCATGTCTAAGAATAAAGTTCTACGTTATCAATCTGAAAAAAATAAAAATAAAAATAAAATGATCCTCAAGCATAGTGCTTAACTACTGTCTAGTGTTCCTAAACACACAAAGGCTAGGATGTGTCTAATGGAGAAATATATGTGATAGATAAGCTTCATTCAGGCATGAGTTTAGTGCTTCAGGCTGTGAGCTTCAGGCTGTGAGTTCAGTGTTAGTGAATCAACAAAATATATTAAATAAGGTGTCTTTAAACAGAAACATACATAAAACGAGATTACATGTTGACTAGTTGACAAAATACTGTGTCCAGAAGCTCACAGGAACCTAATTCTGTATTTCCCCTAGGAGCAGTGATTCACTACTCACTAATTCAGTGCTCGTAATGACTTTATGGAGCATAACTACCATGAATAACAAGAATTAACTATAAATAGAAAAGTTTTAAGACAAGTAGTAAAACTGAACATCAGTAGAATATGGATATTCACAGATTTAAAACACTCTCTAGTTATGAAGAGAAGTTCAACTGGTGAAGTTCAACTACTAATAATATACTCTGCAAGAACACACAGCTGGGCAATTTTCTGAAGAAAAAAATGAAATTAAACTACATCTGTAACTTATTTTTTGGAGGAAGGGAACTTTCTTTACCTATTTAATACATTTCTCAACTGAAATATATTCTCTCTCAAAATGGCAGCAACCAACTGAACTTGCTATTCCTATCTTTCAGTCCTTATTGCCATAGATTGAGGTTACTCACAAGTGATGTGAGCATCTATGACACCAGCCCATGAAGTAGAGGTTACTTTTTATATGGTCATATTAGGTGATAGTCATTCTACACTGCTCTGGCTCTTTTGGGGTAGGAAAAAAGGTCAGAGCGTGTCCTCTGAGGCCAGACCTCTGAGCTGGAGTGTAGCTCAGCCACTTACTAGCTGTGTGATGTTGGACATACTATTTAAATTATGTGTCCTTGAGTTTCCTAATTTATAAATGGTGATGAAAATAATACAACCTCAAAGAGTTAGGAAGAGAATTAAATAATTAACATTTCTAAAGCACTTAGAACAGTATACATCATAAATGATAAAAATGGTTCAACTATCACTATTATTATTAGCAGCCCTGTGTACAAGATAAAGATTCACTAGACAGAGATGTGAGTGGCTGAATTATCATACTGAAGAAGGTGTAAGTGACTTGGAAGGAGGAGTTTGGTCCACCCTGTGGGACTGTGTCTTTCTCCAGTTCCTGCTCAGCATGTGTATTATAATAGTATGTCTTAGATGTAGACAATGATTGCCTATTGATCAAATCTATGGATGATATAGAAACAGAAAGGATTCAGTCAGAAATCATTTTCACTTATAATACATATATTTTTTGCTACCAGTTACTTTCATAAAACTTGAACCTGATTTTACAAATTCCCCCTCAAAACCTCTCATGATTTCCAGTGCACATAGAACATTTCAAACTCTTTATTGCAATTTGTCTCCAACCAAAGATATCCTGATTCATCTTTCCTCATAGCAAGAGAAAAATATGAGAGTAAATATTTCTACCATATTCCATACAAGGTGCACAGCTAGAGTATTGGTTTCAGGTCTAGATAATGTACTACTAAAACATCATCAACAAATATAAGTTTGAACAACAACAACAAACAACAACAAAAGCAGGAAGAAACGATTCACCACCATGTCCTTATGAAACATTCAAGGAGCACTCTCAAAACAGATCATTTAATGGGAAAGGAGGGGTAGAAGAGTCATGTGTCTTTGGCTGATGTCCAGAAGGAATGAACTGAAGAGTTCTGACCCGCCCTGTGTGAAGGCGGAGGAGAGTGAGAACAAAAGAAGGTGAACTTCCATTCAACAAAAGACAACTTTATAGCGGTTATATTGGGTTGGCCAAAAAGTTTGTTCAGGTTTTTCCGGAACTTCCTATGGAAAACCCGAAGGAACTTTTTAGCCAACCCAAACCTATCTGAGAATATAGCAGGCTAACTCAAATTCTATGGTTTTTACAATGCGCTAAAAAAGTTACTTAGCCTCTGAGAACTGTGTTCGTCTTTGAGCAGTTCTGATGAATGAAGTGGGAACTGGGAGAATATGTAAACTAGGAGCAATAGTTTAAAACCAAATTCTAAATCATATCTTTCATGGATAATCACGATTATGTAGTGTTCAGGGGCATAGTCTCCAAACACTTTCCAGATAGTAAAGAGGAAATTAAAAATCCATGAAGAATTTTATACATCTTAATACCCCTTCCTTTTGCAAACTAAAAAGGCTTCCAGGCTCTCCATATTACACAAGTGAGTTGTTCCATCTAAATTTAAAACTCATGCAAATACTGCAATAGTCCGTAATCAAAAATCAAAGGTCAGTTTAAATCTCATGCTTTATCAAAAACCAAGTTTAAAAGATTAAAAATTGATAGAATATTTTGGCCTTCACAATTCCATTATATTCATCTTAGAAAAGGCAAATCCTAACTGACGTTCAGTTAAATCTCTGGACTCAAACATTTTCCTTTTTTTTTTTTTTTGGCTGCATTGGGTCTTCGTTGCTGCGCGCGGGCTTTCTCTAGTTGCGGCAAGCGGGGTCTACTCTTCGTTGCGGTGCGCGAGCTTCTTATTGCAGTGGCTTCTCTTGCTGCAGAGCACAGACTCTAGGCGCGGGCTTCAGTAGATCTGGCGCACAGGCTTAGCTGCTCCACCGCATGTGGGATCTTCCTGGACCAGGGATCTGCCTGCATTGGCAGGCAGATTCTTAAGCACTGCACCACCAGGGAAGTCCGACAATCTTTTTTTTTAACTTTTTACTTTATATTGGAGTATAGTTGATTAACAGTGCTGTGTTAGCCTCAGGTGTACAGCAAAGTTATTCAGTTATACCTATACATGTATCTATCCTTTTTCATATACTTTTCCCATTTAGGTTGTTACATAATATTGAGTAGAGTTCCCTGTGCTATACAGTAGGTCCTTGTTGGTTATCCACCTTAAATATAGCAGTGTGTACATGAAAGATGGACAATCTTAATGAATGCTAAGGGAAAGGAAATACAATACTGAATAACTCCTAGGAAAAGGTATATTGAATTTCTGTTACTCTCAAAGCCAAAGAAATATGAATTCATCTTATGTAAGCATAAGTGAAGAATGGATGAGGCATCATCATATTGTTTGCTGAATGAATTCATTTTGTTGAGTACACATTTTGTGCCAGATGCTATGTATGCCAAGACAGTCCTTCTTGCCTCTAAGGCACACACAGTCTAACAGAAAATAAAATAAACTACAGTACAATGTGTCAAGTGTTTTAAGTCATGGCATTGGACACTTGTTTGCAGGAGGTTAATGGGTGATTGGGAAGTGAAAAAATGAGGCTGGACTATTTTTTTCCTGTTGTTTGCTGAGGACTTAAAGTTGTGAAATGAATTAGCAGAACAAAGAGAAAGGAAGACTTAAGTGGGATAAAGGAGATGGTTTGTAGGCTGCATGGGAGGAGCTAATGAAAGGAGTAACAGAGAAGTTACAGGAAGAAGAGAATTGATGGAGGGTGACACAGCCACTGTTATTTATCAAGTCCAGGTCAGAGTATGAAAATATAATGTCTTAATCATTAAAATTATTTCTAATAAGGTGTAGATGAATTTTTATTGCCTTCCATCACATTACTGAAATCTTGAGATAAAAATAAGCTATCCTAAGAATGCTTATGAAAAGATTAAATGAAAATTTAAAAATTATTGAGGAAATAACTTAAAATGCAGGAGAAGCTAAATGTAAAAATATCTATAATATATTAAATAAGAATGCATTTGAGGACTTCCCTGGTGGTGCAGTGGCTAAGAATCCACCTGCCAATGCAAGGGACACGGGTTCGACCTCTGGTCCAGGAAGATCCCATATGCTGTGGAGCAACTAAGTCCGTGTGCCACAACTACCAAGCCTGAGCTCTAGAGACCACCAGCCACAGCTACTGAGCCCGCACACCTAGAGTTCGGGCTCCACAACAAAAGAAGCCACCACAATGAGAAGCCCACGCACTGCAACGAAGAGTAGCCTGTGTTCACTGCAATTAGAGAAAGCCCGCATGCAGCAACGAAGACCCAACACAGACAAAAATATATAAATAATTTTTTAAAAAATAGAAGAATGCATTTGAAGCCAAGATCGAAAAGAGGAATGGCTAATTATAATAAATCCACATAATGAAATATTATGCAACCACTGAAATTTTCATGGAGATTTTTTTTTTAAACATCTTTATTGGAGTATAATTGCTTTACAATGGTGTGTTAGTTTCTGCGGCTGCTTCCCGCTAGCTATCTATTTTACATTTGGTAGTGTATATATGTCCATGTCACTCTCTAACTTTGTCCCAGCTTACCCTTCGCCCTCCCCATATCCTCAAGTCCATTCTCTACTATGTCTGTGTCTTCATTCCCGTCTTGGCCCTAGGTTTTTCATGACCGTTTTTCTTTTAGATTCCATATATATGTGTTAGCATACGGTATTTCTTTTTCTCTTTCTGACTTACTTCACTGTGGAGGAAAGAATCTAGGTCCATCCACCTCACTACAGATAACTCAATTTTGTTTCTTTATATGGCCAAGCAATATTCCATTGTATATATGTGCCACATCTTCTTTATCCATTCATCTGTTGATGGACACTTAGGTTGCTTCCATGTCCTGGCTATTGTAAATAGAGTTGCAATAAACATTGTGGTACATGACTCTTGTTGAATTATGGTTTTCTCAGGGTATATGCCCAGTAGTGGGATTGCTGGGTCGTATGGCAGTTCTATTTTTAGTTTTTTAAGGAACCTCCATACTGTTCTCCATAGTGGCTGTATCAATTTACATTCCCACCAACAGTGCAAGTGGGTCCCCTTTTCTCTACACCCTCTCCAGCATTTATTGTTTGTAGATTTTTTGATGATGGCCATTCTGACCGGTGTGAGATGATATCTCATTGTAGTTTTGATTTGCATTTCTCTAATGATTAATGATCTTGAGCATTCTTTCATGTGTCTGTTGGCAATCTGTATATCTTCTTAGGAGAAATGTCTATTTAGGTCTTCTGCCCATTTTTGGATTGGGTTGTTAGTTTGATATCGAGCTGCATGAGCTGCTTGTAAATTTTGGAGATTAATCCTTTGTCAGTTGCTTCATTTGCAAATATTTTCTCCCATTCGGAGGGTTGTCTTTTCATCTTGTTTATGGCTTCCTTTGCTGTGAAAAAGCTTTTAAGTTTCATTACATCTCATTTGTTTATTTTTGTTTTTCTTTCCATTTCTCTAGGAGGTGGGCCAGAAAGGATCTTGCTGTGATTTATGTCATAGAGTGTTCTGCCTATGTCTTCCTCTAAGAGTTTTATAGTGTCTGGCCTTACATTTAGGTCTTTAACCCACTTCCAGTTTATTTTTGTGTATGGTGTTAGGGAGTGTTCTACTTTCATTCTTTTACATGTAGCTGTCCAGTTTTCCCAGCACCACTTATTGAAGAAGCTGTCTTTTCTCCATTGTATATTCTTGCCTCCTTTATGAAAGATAAGGTGACCATATGTGCGTCGGTTTATCTCTGGGCTTTCTATCCTGTTCCATTGATCTATATTTCTGTTTTTGTGCCAGTACCATACTGTCTTGATTACTGTACCTTTGTAGTATAGTCTGAAGTCAGGGAGCCTGATTCCTCCAGCTCCATTTTTCTTTCTCAAGATTGCTTTGGCTATTCGGGGTCTTTTGTGTTTCCATACAAATTGTGAAATTTTTTTGTTCTAGTTCTGTGAAAAATGCCAGTGGTAGTTTGATAGGGATTGAATTGAATCTATAGACTGCTTTGGGTAGTAGAGTCATTTTCACAATGTTCATTCTTCCAATCCAAGAACATGGTATCTCTCTCCATCTATTTGTATCATCTTTAATTTCTTTGATCAGTGTCTTATCATTTCCTACATACAGGTCTTTTGTCTCCTTAGGTAGGTTTATTCCTAGATATTTTATTTTTTTGTTGCAGTGGTAAAGGGTTGTGTTTCCTTAATTTCACTTTCAGATTTATCATCATTAGTGTATAGGAATGCAAGAGATTTCTGTGCATTAATTTTGTATCCTGCAACTTTACCAAATTCATTCATTAGCTCTAGTAGTTTTCTGGTAGCATCTTTAGGATTCTCTATGTATAGTATCATGTCATCTGCAAACAGTGACTGCTTTACTTCTTCTTTTCTGATTTGGATTCCTTTTATTTGTTTTTCTTCTCTGATTGCTGTGGCTAAAACTTCCAAAACTATGTTGAATAATAGTGGTGAGAGTGGGCAACCTTGTCTCGTTCCTGATCTTAGTGGAAATGGTTTCAGTTTTTCACGATTGAGGACAATGTTGGCTGTGGGTTTGTCATATATGGCCTTTATTATGTTGAGGAAAGTTCCCTCTATGCCTACTTTCTGCAGGGCTTTTATCATAAATGGGTGTTGAATTTTGTCAAAAGCTTTCTCTGCATCTATTGAGATGATCATATGGTTTTTCTCCTTCAGTTTATTAATATGGTGTATCACATTGATTGATTTGCGTATATTGAAGAATCCTTGCATTCCTGGGATAAACCCCACTTGATCATGGTGCATGATCCTTTTAATGTGCTGTTGGACTCTGTTTGCTAGTATTTTGTGGAGAATTTTTGCATCTATGTTCATCAGTGTTATTGGCTTGTAGTTTTCTTTCTTTGTGACATCTTTGTCTGGTTTTGGTATCAGGGTGATGGTGGCCTCGTAGAATGAGCTTGGGAGTGTTCCTCCCTCTGCTATATTTTGGAAGAGCTTGAGAAGGACAGGTGTTAGCTCTTCTCTAAATGTTTGATAGAATTCGCCTGTGAAGTGACCTGGTCCTGGACTTTTGTTTGTTGGAAGATTTTTAATCACAGTTTCAATTTCAGTGCTTTTGACCGGTCTGTTCATATTTTCTATTATTTCCTGGTTCAGTCTTGGAAGGTTGTGCATTTCTAAGAATTTGTCCATTTCTTCCAGGTTGTCCATTTTATTTGCATATAATTGCTTGTAGTAATCTCTCATGATCCTTTGTATTTCTGCAATGTCAGGTGTTACTACTCCTTTTTCATTTCTAATTCTATTGATTTGAGTCTTCTTTTCTTGATGAGTCTGGCTAATGGTTTATCAATTTTGTTTATCTTCTCAAATAACCAGCTTTTAGTTTTATTCACCTTTGCTATTGCTTCCTTCATTTCTTTTTCATTTATTTCTGATCTGATCTTTATGATTTCTTTCCTTCTGCTAACTTAGGGGTTTTCTTGTTTCTCTTTCTCTAATTGTTTTAGGTGTAAGGTTAGTTTGTTTATTTGAGATGTTTCTTGTTTCTTAAGGTAGGATTGTATTGCTATAAAGTTCCCTCTTAGAACTGCTTTTGCTGCATCCCATAGGTTTCAGGTCATCGTGTTTTCATTGTCACTTGTTTCTAGGTAATTTTTGATTTCCTCTTTGATTTCTTCACTGATCTCTTGGTTATTAAGTACTGTGTTGTTTTCCCTTTGCTGCTTTTAATATTTTTTCTTTGTATTTAATTTTTGATAGTTTGACTCATATGTGTCTTGGCGTGTTTCTCCTTGGATTTATCCTGTATGGGACTCTCTGTGCTTCCTGGAGTTGATTAACTATTTCCTTTCCCATAATAGGGAAGGTTTCAACTATAATCTCTTCAAATATTTTCTCAGTCCCTTTCTTTTTCTCTTCTTCTCTGGGACCCCTTTAATTCAAATGTTGGTGCGTTTAATGTTGTCCCAGAGATCTCAAAAACTGTCCTCAATTCTTTTCATTCTTTTTTCTTTATTCTGCTCTGCAGTAGTTATCTCCACTATTTTATCTTCCAGGTCACTTATCCTTTCTTCTGCCTCAGTTATTCTACTATTGATCCCTTCTAGAGAATTTTAAATTTCATTTATTGTGTTGTTCATCACTGTTTGTTTGCTCTTCAGTTCTTCCAGGTCCTTGTTAAACGTTTCTTGTATTTTCTCCATTCACTTTCCAAGATTTTGGATCATCTTTACTATCATTACTCTGAATTCTTTTTCAGGTAGACTGCCTATTTCCTATTCATTTGTTAGGTCTGGTGGGTTTTTGCCTTGCTCCTTCATCTGCTGTGTGTTTCTCTGTCTTCTCATTTTGCTTAACTTACTGTGTTTGGGGTCTCCTTTTCACAAGCTACAGGTTCGTAGTTCCCTTGTTTTTGCTGTCTGTCCCCCAGTGGCTAAGCTTGGTTCAATGGGTTGTGTAGGCTTCCTGGTGGAGGGGACTAGTGCCTGTGTTCTGGTGGATGAGGCTGGACCTTTTCTTTCTGGTGGGCAGGTCCACGTCTGGTGGTGTGTTCTGGGGTGTCTGTGGCCTTATTATGATTTTAGGCAGCCTCTGTTCTCATGGATGGGGTTGTGTTCCTGTCTTGCTAGTTGTTTGGCATAGGGTGTCCAGCACTGTAGCTTGCTGGTCATTGAGCAGAGCTGGGTCTTGGCATTGAGATGGAGATCTCTGGGAGATTTTTGCCATTTTATATTATGTGGAGCTGGGACGTCTCTTCCGGACCAGTGTCCTGAACTTGGCTGTCGCACCTCAGAAGCACAGTCCTAACACCTGGCTGGAGCACCAAGAGCCTGTCATTCACATGCCTCAGAATAAAAGGGAGAAAAACAAAGAAAGAAAGAAAGAAAGAAAGAAGAAGATAAAATAAAATAAAGTAAAATAAAAAATAATTATTAAAAAAATTATTTTAAAAAAGTAATAAAAAAATTAAAATGAAAGAAAGAAAGAAGAGAGCAACCAAATCAAAAAACAAATCTACCAGTGATAACAAGTGTTAAAAACTATAATATATATAAAAAAAAAGGACAGACAGACTCCTAGGACAAATGGTAAAAGCAAAGCTATTAAGACAAAATTACACACAGAAGCATACACATACACACTCACAAAAAGAGAAAAAGGGGAAAATACATATATATCGTTGCTCCCGAAGTCCACATCCTCAGTTTTGGGATGATTCGTTGTCTAGTTAGGTATTCCACAGATGCAGGGTACATCACGTTGATTGTGGAGCTTTAATCCGCTGCTCCTGAGGCCGCTGGGAGAAATTTCCCTTTCTCATCTTTGTTCGCACAGCTCCCGGGTTTCAGCTTTGGATTTGGACCCGCCTCTGCGTGTAGGTCGCCTGAGGTCATCTGTTCTTCGCTCAGACAGGACGGGGTTAAAGGAGCAGCAGCTTCGGGGGCTCCGCCTCACTCAGGCCGGGGGGAGGGAGGGGTACGGATGTGGGGCGAGCCTGCAGTGGCAGAGGCCCACGTGACGTTGCACCAGCCTGAGGCGCACCGTGTGTTCTCCCGAGGAAGTTGTCCCTGGATCACGGGACCCTGGCAGTGGCGGGCTGCACAGGCTCCCGGGAGGGGCGGTGTGGATAGTGACCTGTGCTCGCACACAGGCTTCTTGGTGCCTGCAGCAGCAGCCTTAGCGTCTCACGCCCGTCTCTGGGATCCACGCTGATAGCCGCGGCTCGCGCCCGTCTCTGGAGCTCCTTTAAGCGGCGCTCTGAATCCCCTCTCATCGCGCACCAGGAAACAAAGAGGCCAGAAAAAGTCTCTTGCCTCTTAGGCAGATGCAGACATTTTCCCAGACACCCTCCCGGCTAGCTGTGCCGCACTAGCCCCTTCAGGTTGTGTTCACGCTCATGGAGATTTTTATAATACTATAACAAGCATTTTTACTGTATTTGTGGGAAGGGGAAGTATACTGCATAAGATATAGAGAGGGAGAGAAGAGAGAGAGGGTGAAAAAGAGAGAGGGAGGAAAGCAGTAAAAGGAGATGAAAGATGAGGAAGAGGAGGAAGCATGAAGAAAATAGTACTACGTTAGATATAAAATACACCAAAAATCTTAAGCCGTAATCTTTAATTAGTTATTTTTGTAGTGGAACTATAGACAACTGATACCTACAGGCAATCTGAAACGATTTCATTTTTGACCTATTATTTTAATATATGATCCTTATTCAGCTGCCTAATGATAAATAAGAGTTATTCCCATGTTTTCCTGGGTATGTTTTTGGTAACAATCATTCTGGAGAAATATTAATAGATGTTGCACACACCAAAAAGAAAGTTTTATGGTACGAGAAGCTTGAGAAATACTAGGTTACACTGGCTTCTTCATTGCAGCAAGAATTCTCAGAACCTTATGGTAATGGACATCATGAATCTCCAGTAAGGTATAAATTTGACAGCATTTCACAAATACTTGACCACCGAATACCTTGGTGTGTTTGAATTCTTTCATGGAGCTAATTTTCTGCCAAATATATGAGCAGGAATTTTTCACTCATAAGGATGGCATTTACTTTTAAGCAACAAAACAAAATTACTTGAAACATTAACAGCATACATTTCTGTGATAACCAAGGTGACAACAGGTTAATGAATAATTTCAGAGCCTTCCTCTGCTATCTTCTCTGCCAAAAAGTTCCTTCCAGTCCTCTCTTCCTGGGGATTAGCTGAATATACTTGTCAACATTTTCAATTCCCTTGCCCTCCAACTAGACCAACCTACACCATTATTTCAGCTCTGAATCCTTCCTTGAACTTCATATTCGGGTATCTGACTCCTTCCTAGAGGGCATTTTCTCAATATCTTATGGTCCTCACAGTATTATGAACTCTACCAACCTTCTGTCTTTTTTATCTTAATGTTAAAACAGCTACCTACCCAGTTATTCAAGCCAGAATCTAGTGTTCTGCTCTCACTTTGACAGTGTGCGCCCTGATGACCACCTGGTTCCCTCTGCTTACTCTTAGTTTCTGCTCCTTCATTACTGGGCCTGTGAGACACCAGATCAAAACCTATCTGTCTCTGATTCTTCCTGATGAATCCTCAACCAATTATTGCAAGACTACCAGGATCGTTTGCTTAGATTTTCTTACTTCAAACTTGAGAAAAAAAATAAATTGGTTCAACTCATTTTTTTAATGTCACCACATAGATTGCTGCCAAATCCATGAATCTATGAGGCAGATTTAGACACTTCTGACTGAAGCAGTTATGGCAATGGGGCCAAGGTCACATCTAGGTAGCTAGAAGAAAAAAAAAAAAGTGGCATTGGAATGGCAGATATTCAGATGGGTGGCTTATCCAATGCAATGGGGCCAGCTGGGCAGAAAGGGCTATGAATTCCTGAACTGGAATGCTAGAATTTCTAAATCAAAATAAAGAAGCCCCCAAAATAACATTTCACTACCTAAACTGAGATAGAAGTTAAGTCAAAGAAACGTTCTGGTAGAAGCTCAATAATTTATCATGATGTGAGAGGACGAGAGCAGAGAATGGGAAAGATGAGATCTACTCTACTTCTGCTATTAAAGATTATTTAATATCTCTTGTGCCAACTGAGTAATCCAAGACATACAAAAGAGGCAAGTTGACCAGAGATGACAGGTCTCTTCCCTGATGCAGTGGTTAGTAGCACCAGGAAGAAAACTGCTTGCAGTCACACCAAGTCCCTGGACGTGAAGCTAGGCTGACAAGAAGTCTGTGTAGAGAAATTTACCTGCATACTTTGACATCAACAAATATTAGAAAAAAATACAGAAAAATTAAAAGTCCCCTGCTGGGCATATCTATGATCTACTCCCTCCCTGTCTATTTCTGGCTTCTAGAGCTGTGTTGTCCAAAAAGGTAGCCACTAGCCACATGTGGCCATTTAAATTTAAATTTAACTAATTTAAATTAAATTAAAAATTCGATTCCTTGCTTGCACCAGCCATATTTCAAGAGCCCAAATGCCACATGTGGCTAGTGTCTACCATATTGGACAATGCAATAGAAGCATTTCTTTCTTTGAGCGTTAATTGACAGTAATAGACAGCAAGTAATAACATCAAGTTATTTTGATGAATTTCACAAGTTTCTCTGGAAAATATATTTGTGAGAATCAGAAAAACACCAAAAAGAAAAAAATTAAAGTGGGGGAATTTGCCCTGATACAGTATGAAAATATATGTAAAGCTGCTATAATTATAACAGCCTGGGAGATGTCAAAAGGAATAGAAAAACAGATCAATGCACAATTTGACAGTACAGAAATATGTCTAAATACACATGGGAATTTTAAAATTATAAAATGTGTCACTTCAAGTCACTGATATTGGAACAACTAGATATAAATTTTGGACTAAAATAAAATAATTATTAGCTACTTACTTCACATCAATAAAGAATATATTCCAGATAAGATTAAAGATCTAACTGCATTTAAAATAGCTTAGTAATCTTGAGATGAAAAAGGTGGAAAAGACTTTCTAAGGAGGACATGAAATCAGGAATAATAGGCATAATTATAGATATAAAATAGGAAAAAAACCTGAGGTAAAAACCTGCACTTGCAAGTTAAAATGGCTTGCTTTGTAGCATGCATAGTAATGACAAAAGGCCATCATCTAGAAATGGCTTTAACATTTTCTGAATTCCAAGGATAAGGAGAGAATTCTAAAAGGAATCCATGCAGGAAAAAAAAAAAAAAAAAAAAACAGTTTCCCAAAGAAAAGAATACATTCTATTTAAGATTTCTTTGAGCAGTAACAAAAATTGACTGTATAATTAAGCGATAAAAATAACTTCAAATTCTGAAAAGTAGAAACAGTATAGGTTGCTTTGACCATGATGCAATAAAAGTAGAAAAAGATTTTAAAGTACAAATTTTTAAACCCAATCAAATAGAAATTTTAGGAAATAAAACTACACTGTTCTAAATAATTTGTAGGGCAAAGAAGACTTCAAAGTTCTAATTACAGACTATTTAGAAAATAAGGAGACTAACAGGGAACTTCTTATTCCTGACAGATGATGAACTAGCTTGAGCTGCTGGGTTCCTCAAAAAAAAAAAAAAATTAACAAGTAAATAAACAGTGATGAAAGGAGACCTTGCATCCAAAGAACTAATCTGCAAGAACCCCTTGTAGAGAAACAAAGGAATAACCTCCTGGAATCTTTTACCTGGACAAAGAGGAGTCCATCTCTGTTTATTTTCTTACTCACCAAAAGACATAGAAGCTAATACTCAGGTTCACCACACTTCTTTTCATATTACAGAAAGATAGTTATAGCCCTAGGGGAAACTGAGCTCATAGGCAAAAAAACAGCTAGACTATGAGTATATGACAAATTGTATTTTTACAAAGCTGCCCACATCTATATGTTCAACCATTTCCCCACACTCTTTTTGCAACGTAATTGACATTCCTCTCTCTAAGATATATGGCCTATGTTCTTTCCTCTTGAATTTGGGCAAACTCATGCCTGCCTCAAACAGAGGAGTAGAGCAGAAGTGATGCTATACGACTTCTAAGGCTAGGATAAGAAAAGAATACTACTCTGCCTGATTCTTTCTCTCTTTTTCTGTCTGTCTGTCTGTCTGTCTGTCTGTCTGTCTCTCTCTCTCTCTCTCTCTCTCGGAACCCAGCCACCATGTTACAAGGAAATTCAAGCCAAATCGAGAGGCCACATGAGGGTTTTCCTGCAGACAGCCCCAGCCAGGCCTCCAGCCAAAACCTACATCAACTACCAGAAATGTGAGAGACTGCAATTCACATAATTCCAGTCCCCAACCTTCAAGTCTTCCCAGCTGAGGGCCCAGACACCACGGAGCAGAAACAAGCCACCCCTGCTATATGCTGTCTGAATTCCTGAACCAAAGAAACCATGAGAGACAAAAAAAAAAAAAAAAGATTACTGCTTTTTAAATTCTCCAACTTTTAAGAGTAATTTGTCATGAATTTGTTATGGGGCAATAGATTACTAACTTTGTAGTGCATTCACTACAAAGAAGAGCTCTATCGCATAAAGCAGAATTAAGAGAAAGAATAAACTTCTCAAAGAAACAGGGCAGGTTATAAATAATATGAAACAAACCAGAAGTCAAAAAGAAGAACCAAGTGGAAATATTGGATACTGAAAATAAAACAGTTGAAGTACCGAATATAATAATGAAATAAATTAAAGAATCTATAACGACTAAGAAGGGATAAAGAAATGAAAATTAAGAGGTATGGAGAATAGAATAAGATGCCAATATACAGATAATAGAAATCCCAGAAAATTAAAAAGAAAAAGATGGGAGAAATATTCAAAGCTAATTATGATATATTTCCCTGAATTATAGAATGATTAAAGATCTTAAATCCAAAAATCTATAGAATGCAAAATTGATAGTTAAGGGGAAAAAACACTATATACATGCTATAGCAAAATTTAGGAACATCAAATTCACAGATAATGATTTTTTGCTTTTTTGTGTCCTTCATTAGTTTCCTGTGTTAAGTTTGTGATTAGAAAATAATGCAAAATACTTGGGAAGGTTAGGTATCACTTTCTCCAGAAATCCTTCCCTATCCAGCTCCTCCGAGGACAGATTAAGTGTCCCTGTTTTGGGATTCTATAATATCCTGTTCACATCTCAGAAGTTGTTCTTACCATGCTGTGTCTATCCCCACCTATTAGCTTGTTGAGTGGTGGTTATTAACTAGAGTGACACATCAAAACCCCAGGGAAGTCGTTTTGTTATTGATGACGGAGTTTCTTAATCTACTTGCTCTGGTCCCACTGCAGGGCTTCTAAACCTGAGTCTCTAGGAGTGCAATATAAGTTTTTAAAAACACACCAAGATTTACCTTCATCAAAACCACCAGTAGAGCAGGAAGGGACCATATGTTTACCTCTGTGTCCCATGACTTTACAGTGTCTGGTAGGTAGGGTATGATCTGAAAATGTCTGTTGAATGAACACACGGAACACAGATGCACATTATTTTCAACATGTACAAGCTAATGACATTTGTGTCTCCAAAACCCACAGCAATTCGTTTTGCTGTATGATAATTCAATGTCATTTATTAATCCTAACATTGTCATCTGCGTTGTTTCACACTCTTATGTATTTTGTCAGGGGTCAAGCTTTATTTCACTATTAACATACTGTTGAGGACCTTGGTTTCAAATGGACATTTTCCTTCTAATGGTAGATATTGGGCAGCTTAAACTGACATCTCTCATGTACCTTTGCATTCCAGATTTAGCTATGATACAAAGTTGTTTTATTCTACCGGCGAGATTTTTCACCTTCCCCCAGAGTAATCTGATGCAAGTTTCTGCTTTAAAAAAGGCACTAATTTAGACCTCATAAATAGAAAAGGGATTAAAATTGTTGTATGTATCAAGAAGCCAATAGCTTGCCCTTCCTTAGAATTTCAAATAAGAATAGTAAATATTGTCATTAAATGTGGAAGTTTCTATAAAACAACTGTTCATTTTCCACTGTTCCTTTTGAGAAGAATCCACACATGGGTCTCCACCCACAGTGATTATTTTAGTTTTGAAATGGTTAGGAAAATCTGGACAATCCCTTGGCAGTTTTAATACCTTACACCTGGGTAACATTTTCCAATTTTTTAGAGCATTTTCACATACATTATTTCATCAGGACATTACAAAACCCTATGAGGTTTATACAGCATTATTACTGTTCCTACTTTACAGATGAAGAGCTAGCTTGAGATTCCAACCTGGTAAGTGATTGACTCAGACACTTGAAGCAGAGCTGGAATGAGGACCAGATCATATGCCTCCCTACGTGGTGCTCTCTCCATCATGCTATGGTGTTTCCAGTAGATTCTGCCCAAAGAAGCAACAGAACATGGGCAGTTACTTATTTAATTGTCCTGTACTCTCAAGTTCGCTACTCACTTCTTTCAGATGGAATTTTGGGAAGAAGCACATCCTCAATCATGTGAAATGGTGAAAGAGACTAGATAAAGGACACAATACAATATCAAGAAAAGAGACTCTTCATATTCTCTTGTGATGTGCTCCCTATGTGATATATTCATGTGAAGAAGTTTCTTTTTTCCAAAATTTAAAAAAATATTTACAATTTTAAAAGCCAATGAACATATTTAAAAGCACAGTCAGCTCTAGACAGTATCGATAGGAAACACTTGCTGTATGCCACGAACTTTGATGTTTTCTATAAATCCCATTTAATCTTCACTTCAGTCTTACGTCATTTATGCTGTCCCAACTTTCATAAGAGGTAAATGCAGAGTCTGTGCTCTGTGCCAGCAATAAGCATGAAAACATGTTAAACTACGTTTAATAATATGCAAAAACCGGGTTTCATAACAGTGAACTGTCCACGATTCAGTTGGGAGGTGAGGATGTGCACAGCTGACTGGTATGGAAACTTGTAGGAAGTTAAAGCCCAGAGGAAGCCTATAAAGCAGATGTGGAAATTCACAGAGGAGTTCATGGCAGGAGTTTGCGCTGTGAAAATGGGGGAAAAAAGTTTTCCACTTACCTAATTCACAGGACTGTTACAGGAATGAATAAAGAGACTCACAGACTTAGAAAACAAACTTAAGTTTACCAAAGGGCAAAGGAGGGGGAGGGAGGGATAAACTGGGAGTTGACATATACACACTACTATATGCACACTACTATATGTAAAATAGATAACCAACCAGGACCTACTCTATAGCACAGGGAACTATGCTCTATATTCTGTAACAATCTAAATGGGAAAAGAATTTGAAAAAGAATAGACACATGTTTATGTATAATTGAATCACCCTGCTGCACACCTGAAACTAACACAACATTGTTAATCAACTATACTCCAATATAAAATAAAACTTGTTAAAAAGTGTCAATGAAACATTGGACCATTTAGGTGAGAACAACTGAGCCACCCCAACAAGACAAAAGAAAAGTTAAAGATTCAACTAAATTCTAAATTTCTGTATAAAAATCTGTGTATCTGACTAGATAGGCAAGAAGGACAGGTTAATGACCCTTTCAGAGCTTTCCTATTCCTGGACTTAGAGTTTTTAAATTTTAGAAATTCAGGCTTAATTTTAATTCTTAAAAGAAATTCCAACAGAGGAGGAAGGAACAGCTGATTCCCTCTGGTTCAGTGGGCTACTTTTCCATTCGATTTTATCTTTTCCGAGCAGCCGTTAGTAGCGTTCCAGGACTGTGACGTCGGATAACATATGCCATGCAGATTCTGTACCACATTGGTGGGCCAGCAGTTCATCCAGCCTCCTACCCCCACAGAGCTGAGCCCAAAACGGAACTCCTGTCAGCCTCAAAACCTCCCGCTGACTCATTCTTGGATTTTCTCTATGAGACCACAGAGCAGAAAAAGAAATGCCTGGGGGTAAGAATTCTGCACGCTCATTCCAGACCAGCTCAGATAGCTGGGTCTCCACCGACTCTGGGCCTATGCACAGGATAGAAACAGTAGAACTCCCACAGTAAACGATTTCCTCTCCTCTCAGATCCAAGGTGAATCCAATAGTAATAGCTAGGGTTTCTACCTTAGCCAGCTGCTTCAGCTGAACTTGGAGCTCTGGGGCCAACGTAGTGTGGAGATCCAGACTGAAACCGCCTTCCCTCCCGATCTCATGAGCCATGGATTTCAGCAGAAGGTACACGATACTTCAATACTGGAAATGGAATTAAAGTAGAAAGGACACATTCATTCAATAGTCATTTATTGAGTACATACCATGAGCCAGGCACTGTGCTCGTACTAAGTATTTTATAGATTTACATCAATAACTTGAATTGTTTCAACCTCGTAATATACGTTAAATCATGCACGGGCAGCTGAGGTACAGTAAGAAAGAGTCATCACTCTGAAAACATACTGCCATTCAGAAAATGACCATCTAACTGCAAATGGGACAGCTCTTACATCATGAACTGGAGGGAAAAAAGAGGACGCTTGGTCTTTGCTGCTAGTGTTCATTCATTCATATTCTCTCTTGTTAAAGGGTTAATCAATGATTTGATATTCCAAATAAGTTAAAACTTTATTTTAAAAAAAAGATAATCTCTATATACTAAGATTTTAAAATCCTCATTCCCAGATTTACACAAAACCTTTTTTTTTTTAACAGCATACTGTTAGATGGTAAATTAGCAGAAGCCGTGTCTGCAAACCATGAAAGAGTTGATAATGTATTTTTGTTTACTATAACCAGGCTGACTTAAAAGAAGATAGACCTACCCCAGTTAAACCAAATAGAGATAAACTTGAAAAGATAGTGCTGAATAAATATACAGATTAATAAGAATTCTAAGATCTTAATCTATCATACATCTTCCTCCACTATGAATGATTTCATTTGCTTTTTAAATAGATAAATACAAAAACAGCATTTTCCCTTGGCAAGAGAGTAACTGTTTTGTATTATTTACCTAGACTGCATCTGTGTTTCTAAAAAGAACAGTAAATACATTTCTGGAGCAAGACATGTTTCTGTGATAATGTGAGTAATGCTCCTTAAACACTTGGGAGATTATCAGAATGCCTTCCAGAAGCTGCTATTGAACTCAGTCAGTTTAGCAGGAACACAAGAAAAAGAAGAAGAGACACTCTCAGCATTTTTTACTAAACTATTAGTAGAATGATGTGATTGGAAGTCCTTCAAGAGGTTGACTGCCAGAAGGTGAGGGCCAGGACTCTGCCCAGGCATTCAGAAGGCAATCTGGTTCCAAGCCAGACTGAAAACTACATAGACCCAGAATGCCTTCCTCAGGAGGGCCCTCTGAATAAACAATCCAGTCTGGGTGACACCACCCACCCCAAATACCGGGCTAACTTTCAGCCTCCCTAAGAACTTAGATTCACAATATGGGAGCTGCAGAGTCTTCCAACTGGTGTTCAAAACTTAATTAGGGAGCACTTCACAAGAGTGTCAAAGAGAAAGAAACTAGCTGATTAGATTAGGTCTTGTATACACTCCCTCCCAAGCCAGGCTAGACCTGGGAGAATCATGGCTCAAAGCAACAGCCTTCTTGGATCTCTCAGATACCCTAGAACCGTGTGGTGCTGCTGGTGGTAGCATATATGCACTCATCCTTCTAAGTCATCCTTCTGAATCTAAGACAGATTCATTCATTCATTCAACAATGTTTATTGAGCTGCTCTGATGTCCCTACATGGACCTTATATTCAAATGTGGGGAGGCAGGGAGACAGACAAATAAGTGACAAACTAATAAATACCCAAATAATGATAATTTGGTTGATATCATGGAAGTGTTATAAGTGTTATGAAGAGAATGAGAGTGCTGCTAATCTGAATGTGGGTGGTCAGAGATTTTACTGAGAATAGCCACTTAAGAGAGATATTATATGAATCATTTGTTAGTTCTAGCTACTCAGGTCTTCAAAGAATTTTTCCTAAGTCACCACATCATGAGATGTATTTTTAAACTTCGACATTACACACACAAGAATTTCATTAATTTTTTCATCAGTTCTTTTAGCATAAGTTAAAAAAATGACTTCTAGATTTTCCATTTACAAAAATTTTCTAAGAATCTCTATGTATTTGACAAAATTTGCCTCCCTTGCTCCACTTAATTGAAATATTTCTTCTAATGATGGCCAACAGGCACATGAAAAGATGCTCAAAGTCGCTAGTTATTAGAGAAATGCAAATCAAAACTACAATGAGGTACTACCTCACATCAGTCAGAATGGCCATCGTCAAAAAATCTACAAACAATAAATGCTGGTGAGGGTGTGGAGAAAAGGGAACCCTCCTACACTATTGGTGGGAATATAAGCTGGTGCAGCCACTATGGAAAACAGTACGAAGGGTCCTCAAAAAACTAAAAATAGAGTTGCCATATGATCCAACAATTCCACTCCTGGGCATATATCCAGACAAAACTATAATTCAAAAAGATACATGCACCCCTATGTTCATAGCAGCACTATTCACAATAGTCAAGACATGGAAACAACCTAAATGTCCACTGACAGATGAATGCATAAAGAAGATGAGGTACATATATAAAATGGAATAGTATTCAGCCATAAAAAAGAATGAAATAATGCCATTTGCAGCAACACGGATGGACCTAGAGATTATCATACTAGGTGAAGTAAGTCAGACAGAGAAAGACAAATACCATGATATCACTTATATGTGGAATCTAAAATATGACACAAATGAACTTATCTACAAAACAGACGCACAGACATAGAGAAGAGACTTGTGGTTGCCAAGGGGGAATGGCTGGATTTGGAGTTTGGGACTAGCAGATGCAAATTATTATATATAGAATGGATAAACAACAAGGTCCTACTGTACAGCACTGGGAACTATATTCAATATCCTGTGATAAACCATGATGGAAAAGAATATGGGGCTTCCCTGGTGGCGCAGTGGTTGAGAATCCGCCTGCCAATGCAGGGGAAACGGGTTCGAGCCCTCGTCTGGGAAGATTCCACATGCCACGGAGCAACTAAGCCCGTGCGTCACAACTACTGAGCCTGCCCTCTAGAGCCCGCACACCACAACTACTGAAGCCCGCACTCCTAGAGCCCATGCTCCGCAACAAGAGAAGCCACCACAATGAGAAGCCCACGCACTGCAATGAAAGAGTAGCTCCCGCTCGCCACAACTAGAGAAAGCCTGCATGTGACAACGAAGACCCAACGCAGCCAAAAATAAAATAAAATAAATAACTTTAAAAAAAAGAATATGAAAAAGAATGTGTATATATGTATAACTGAATCACTTTGCTGTACAGCAGAAATTAACACATTGTAAATCAATTATACCTGAATAAAATAAATTTTTTAAAAATGTTTTTTCTACTGAGATCTCCACAGATTCTCTCTGACCCTTTAACCCAGTGCTTGTTGATATGTTTCCAGGATTGACTATAATAAATAAAGTTTCTCTCTGTCCCCTAGACTTTTTCCTAGAGTTCGATTCCCAGATCTGTGACATTAGAATTTCGTCACTTTGAAATCCAGCTTACCCCCAAGTTCAACATTTCTAAAACTAAATTATATCACCCTATCCCTCCACCTTCCCTCCAAACCACATATTCCAGCTTTATTTCATTGTTCTGTTAAGGGTATCACCATCATCTCTTTCCTTGAGATTTAGAACTTCTGTGTCACCTCTGAGGAAGAACGGCATTTTGTGGTGTTGTTTTGTGTGTGTGTGTGAAGTTATTCCATTAAAAACACATTTAATATTTTCTCATATAGACTTAGAGAAATGCTTTTAAATGACATTTCAACCTTAAAAGAATTTTCAGATCTCATTTACCAGTTGCTTAATTATGACTAGATCAATAAAATTATATTCAGCAGGTCAATTTCAAAGGTAGTTGAATAGATTCAGACTCCAATGGCAATCACAGTTTATTCATCTAAGAGAACAAACACAATTCTCTAGAGTAAACATTCTAACAAATGTATTGTTTGGGTTTCTTTAAACAATCAATCTGAAGTTTATAAAACATCAGGCTCTGGACCTAGTGAAACAAACTTCTATTACAGGAAAACCCTATGCCCTTTTAGTGAACAGACTGACAGAAATTCAACTTTAGAATGACAAGATAAAGAAGTACCTTTAGCTTAAGTTGGGGTGGGTACTGTGTTTAGCTTCTAATTCTATATGGGTACATATGCATAGTACCTATTCAGTTACTGGCTAAAAAATGTGTTTTTTTGATACTTTTTCAAGTGACTTGGTCAAAACTTGATCAAATCACTACATTGACCGTGGGACTTTTCCGCACAGATTTGCTAAGGGGAAAGCTTTGCTCAAGCTATCTAAACTCAAGATTCAAACGTGGATGCTTAAAAATGTTTCTATTCCTTCTTTAACACACACAAGTGTTCCCCCATCCACTCACCCATATCCACACAGCTCCAGTTAATATTTTTCCCTCCCCTGAAGTCAATACGGCATTCAAGATGTCATTTTGTTTTTATTTTGTTCAACTTATCTTTTTTTTTAACCAATCAAGAAATTCTCTAAGTTTTATACGCACACACACAAGTCTCCAAGAAAAATAAATTTCAGAAGTCACATGTTAAATTTCCCTCTTGAAAGAATATGAGGCTCATTAAGAAGTCTGAAGAATGTACTTCAGAGAGAATCTGTTTAACATCACTTAAACGCCTTAGAAAATAGCAGTCTTTTTTCAAATAACACCTTTAAGATATCAAAGAACAAGAACCCTAAGGAAAACCCCTTGGAAAACCTTTTCACTGAGGTTTCGATTGTTTTACTGTCTTATCCTTCCTTCCCAGAACTTCTCCGCCATCACCTTCTCATCATGGCTAACCACCCTCCCTCACCCCAGAAATGAACCTCTTATCCAGTTCCCCTACTTCAAGATGTTTGGCAGCTTTCCACAATAGCTAACGTTTCATGCAAAGCTAAGAAAAGAGAATGAAGAAAATTAGAATGCCCTCACATCAGAGGCATGACATTCCTGGAGAACCAAGTACATTACGGCATCCCTCATACCACACATTTCACAGGGCGTGGTACACTTGTCATCTTGAGGGCAGGATTATATTCATCTTACAAATTTAATTGCTTAATAGTTTTATGCTCTAAAAGGTTTATTCAGTTAGTGATAAAAGTATAATGTTAAATGCGGATTTGTACTTAATTAGGTGCTAGGCCAAATAAGTTACAAATATTGTTCTTGCCTTCAAAAAGCTTACAGTCTGTGAGACAGAGAAAAACATAGACTCTACAGAATATTACAGCATCCAGTGATCAACTGAAATCATAACTTATTTAACTCACATATACTTTGCACAAAACAGTGCAGGCATAATAAAGCATAATTATGCCATTGTTGAAACCATGAGGCTAAAAAATCTAGTAAAGAGAAAGTCAGATTCTTAAAAGATATAAGAGGCATAAAATACACCATAAGGGAAGCAGAAGTATAATATGGAGTGTGGCAGACATTCTAAGGAGGCTACCACGATCCTTAAGGTATTTATGCCTTTGTGTAATTCCTTCCTCTTGAGAGTAGAAACGACCTGTGGCTTGCTTCTAACCACTGGAAAGTGGCAACGTTGATTGGATGTGCATTATTACATGAGAGCACAGAGTCCATTTACCGGAGTCCCTCTCTTTCCGTTGCTTGCTTTCAAGAAGCAGTCTGCCATGATTCCTACAACTACAAGGAATGAATTCTGCCAACAAAGGGAGCCTGGAAACACATCCATTCCCAGTTAAGTCTCTAGATGAGAACCCAACTCATACAGGCTGACACCTTAATAATATCTTTATGAGACCCTAAGCAGAGGGAGAGCTAAGTTGTGCTGGAACTCCTGATCTACAGAAACTGTAAGATAGTATATGCCTACTGTTTTAAGCCACTGAGATTGTGGTAATTTGTTAAGCAAAAGATAACCAATACACAGAGGTTCAAAGGGAATAATATATAATTATAAACAGTAGGACAGT
Source organism: Balaenoptera ricei (assembly GCF_028023285.1). NCBI lineage: Eukaryota > Metazoa > Chordata > Mammalia > Artiodactyla > Balaenopteridae > Balaenoptera > Balaenoptera ricei. Next base: position 52,727,529 of record NC_082656.1, read on the forward strand.
TTTCACTGAGGAGGTAGCAGTGTTACAGATGTTATGGATATTAAGGAATGATTCTGATTTGAACACTTAGAGAGTAAGGCAACAAAAGTCTCAATTTCAAGGAGCTATTAAATTTAACTAAAAATGTTAAATTAATAAAAGTATGGCATGTCAATAAGAAACAGCTCATACTTGACGGTGATAACTCAAAGATTTCCCACTAAGATTAAGTACAAGGCAAAAATGTCCCCTTTCAACATCCATTCCACTTGAACATTCGACTGTAACTCCTTGCTAATGCAATATGGCTAGAAAAGAAAACATAAGGTATTCATATTGCAAAGGAAGACATAAATCTGTCTTTTTTTCATGATCAACTATGTAGAAAATCCAAAAGAATCAGCAAAAAAACTCCTGGAACGAATAAGCCATTACAGCAAGATTTCAAGATACAAGGTTTATCTATAAAAGTCAATTTCCTTCCTATATACCAACAATGAACAAGTGGAATTTGACATTTAAAACACAATACCATTTATATTAACACCTAAAAACTGAAATACTTAGAAATAAATCAAGCACATATAAGATATATGTGAAGAACTATAAAACTCATGAATGAAATCAAAGAAGAACTAAATAAATGGAGAGAGAGTGCACGTTCCTGGACTGCATGATTCAGGCTCAATACTGTCAAAATGTCATTTCTTCCAAACTTGATCTGTAGATTCAATTCACTCCCAATCAAAACAACAGCAAGTTTTTTTTTTTAACAAAAGGGAGAAAATAAGACATTAATTGATTTTATGGGTTTTTTTTATTCTTTTGAGATTTTTTTTCTTAACATCTTTATTGGAGTATAACTGCTTTACAATGTTGTGTTAGTTTCTGCTGTATAACAAAGTGAATCAGCTATATGTATACATATATCCCCACATCCCCTCCCTTTTGCGTCTCCCTCCCACACCTCTAGGTGGTCACAAAGCACCGAGCTGATCTCCTTGTGTGATGCAGCTGCTTCTCACTGGCTATAGATTTTACATTTGGTAGTGTATATATGGCAGTGCTACTCTCTCACTTCTTCCCAGCTTACCCTTCACCCTCCTCATGACCTCAACTTCATTCTCTACATCTGCGTCTTTATTCCTGTCCTGGCCTTAGGTTCTTCAGAACCATTTTGTTGTTTTATTTTTAGATTCCATATATATGTTAGCACAGAGTATTTGTTTTTCTCTTTCTGACTTACTTCACTCTGTATGACAAACTCTAGGTCCATCCACTTCACTACAAATAACTCAATTTTGTTTCTTTTTATGGCTGAGTAATATCCCATTGTATATATGTGCCACACTGTATTTATCCATTCATCTGTCAATGGACACTTAGGTTGCTTCCATATCCTGGCTATTATAAATAGAGCTGCAATGAACATTGTGGTACATGACTCTTTTTGAATTATGGTTTTCTCAGGGTGTACAACCAGTAGTGGGATTGCTGGGTCACATGGTAGTTCTATTTTTAGTTTTTTAAGGAACCTCCATACTGTTCTCCATAGTGGCTGTACCAATTTACATTCCCACCAACAGTGCAAGAGGGTTCCCTTTTCTCCACACCCTCTCCAGCATTTATTGTTTGTAGACATTTTGATGACGGCCATTCTGACCGGTGTGAGGTGATACCTCATTATAGTTTTGATTTGCATTTCTCTAATGATTAGTGATGTTGAGCATTCTCTCATGTGTCTCTTGGCAATCTGTTTATCTTCTTTGGAGAAATGCCTATTTAGAAATGTTTGCCCATTTTTGGATTGGGTTGTTTGTTTTTTTGATATTGAGCTGCTTGTATATTTTGGGGTTTAATCCTTTGTCAGTTGCTTCATTTGCAAATATTTTCTCCCATTCTAAGGGTTATCTTTTCATCTTGTTTATGGTTTCCTTTGCGGTGAAAAAGCTTTTAAGTTTCATTAGGTCCCATTTGTTTAGTTTTGTTTTTATTTCCATTTCTCTAGGAGGTGGATCAAAAAGGATCTTGCTGTGATGTATGTCATAGAGTGTTCTGCCTATGTTTTCCACTAAGAGTTTGATAGTGTCTGGCCTTACATTTAGGTCTTTAACCCATTTTAAGTTTATTTTTGTGTATGGTGTTAGGGAGTGTTCTACTTTCATTCTTTTACATGTAGCTGTCCAGTTTTCCCAGCACCACTTATTGAAGAGGCTGTCTTTTCCCCATTGTATATTCTTGCCTCCTTTATGAAAGATAAGGTGACCATATGTGTGTGGGTCAATCTCTGGGCTTTCTATCCTGTTTCACTGATCTATGTTTCTGTTTTTGTGCCAGTACCATACTGTCTTCATTACTGTAACTTTGTAAAATAGTCTGAAGTCAGGAGCCTGATACTTCCAGTTCTGCTTTTCTTTCTCAAGATTGCTTTGGCTATTCAGATTCAGGGTCTTTTCTGTTTCCATACAAACTGTGAAATTTTTTGTTCTAGTTCTGTGAAAAATGCCATTGGTAGTTTGATAGGGATTGCACTGAATCTGTAGTTTGCTTTGGTTAGTATAGTCATTTTCACAATGTTGATTCTTCCGATCCAAGAACATGGTATATCTCTCCATCTGTTTGTATCGTCTTTAATTTCTTTCATCAGTGTCTTACAGTTTTCTGCATACAGATCTTTTATCTCCTTAGGTAGGTTTATTCCTAGGTATTTTATTCTTTGTTGCAGTGGTAAATGGGAGTGTTTCCTTAATTTCTCTTTCAGATTTTTCATCATTAGTGTATAGGAATACAAGAGATTTCTGTGCATTAATTTTGTATCCTGCTACTTTACCAATTCATTGATTAGCTCTAGTAGTTTTCTGGTAGCATCTTTAGGATTCTCTATGTGTAATATCATGTCATCTGCAAACAGCGACAGTTTTACTTCTCTTTTCTAATTTGGATTCCTTTTATTTCTTTTTATTCTCTGATTGCTGTGGCTAAAACTTCCAAAACTATGTTGAATAACAGTGGTGAGAGTGGGCCTTCTTCTCTTCCTCCTGATAACAGAGGAAATGCTTTCAGTTTTTCACCACTGAGAACTATGTTGGCTGTGGTTCTGTCATATACGGCTTTTATTATGTTGAGGTAGGTTCCCTCTATGACTACTTTCTGGAGAGTTTTTATCATAAATGGGTGTTGAATTTTGTCCGTTTTTCTGCATCTATTGAGATTAACATATGGTTTTTCTCCTTCAATTTGTTAATATAGTAAATCACATTGATTGATTTGCATATATTGAAGAATCCTTGCATTCCTGGGATAAACCCCACTTGATCATGGTGTATGATCCTTTTAATGTGCTGTTGGATTCTGTTTGCTAGTATTTTGTTGAGGATTTTTGCATCTATGTTCATCAGTGATATTGGCCTGTAGTTTTCTTTCTTTGTGACATCTTTGTCTGGTTTTGGTATCAGGGTGATGATGGCCTCGTAGAATGAGTTGGGGAGTGTTCCTCCCTCTGTTATATTGTGGAAGAGTTTGAGGAGGATAGTTGTTAGCTCTTCTCTAAATATTTGACAGAATTCTCCTGTGAAGCCATCTGGTCCTGTGCTTTTGTTTGCTGGAAGATTTTTAATCACAGCTTCAATTTCAGTGCTTGTGATTGGTCTGTTTATATTTTCTATTTCTTCCTGGTTCAGTCTCGGAAGGTTGTGCTTTTCTAAGAATTTCTCTATTTCTTCCAGGTTGTCCATTTTATTGGCATATAGTTGCTTGTAGTAGTCTCTCATGATCCTTTGTATTTCTACAATGTCAGTTGTTACTTCTCCTTTTTCATTTCTAATTCTCTGGATTTTTCTCCTTTTTTTTCTTGATTTCCTCTTTGATTTCTTCAGTGATCTCTTGGTTATTTAGTAGTGTATTGTTTAGCCTCCATGTGTTTGTATTTTTTACAGTTTTTTTCCTGTAATTGATATCTAGTCTTATAGTGTTGTGGTCAGAAAACATACAGGATATGTTTTCAATTTTCTTAAATTTACCAAGGCTTGATTTGTGACCCAAGATATGATCTATACTGGAGAATGTTCCATGAGCACTTGAGAAGAAAGTGTATTCTGTTGTTTTTCGAAGGAATATCTTATAAATATCAATTAGTCCATCTTGTTTAGTGTGTCATTTAAAGCTTGTGTTTCCTTATATATTTTCATTTTGGATGATATGTCCATCCAAGGTTGGTTCGGTGGGTTGTGTAGGCTTCCTGGTGGAGGGGACTAGTGCCTGTGTTCTGGTGGGTGGGGCTGGATCTTATGTTTCTGGTGGGCAGGGCCAGGTCTGGTGGTGTGTTTTGGGGTGTCTGTGAACTTAGTATGATTTTAGGCAGCCTCTCTGCTAATGGGTGGGGTGGTGTTCCTGTCTTGCTAGTTGTTTGGCATTGGGCATCCAGCACTGGAGCTTGCTGGCCACTGGGTGGAGCTGGGTCTTAGCACTGAGACAGAGATCTCTGAGAGAGCTCTCGGCAATTGATATCACGTGGGGCCGGGAGGTCTCTGGTGGTCCAATGTCCTGAACTTGGGTCTCCCACCTCAGAGGCTCAGGCCTGACAGCAGGCCAGAGCACCAAGACCCTGTCAGCCACATGGCTCAGAAGAAAAGCGAGAAAAAAGGAACGAAAAAAATAATAAATTTAAAAAAAAAATTTAATTATTAAAATAAAAAATGTTTTAATTATTAAAATAAATTTAAAAACTAATAATAATAAAAAAAGAAGAGAGCAACCAAACCAATAAACAAATCCACCAATGATAACAAGTGCTAAAAACTATACTAAGATAAACATAAAAATCAGAAACAAGTCAGTTGCAGACAGCAAACCCCAAGTCTACAGTTGCTCCCAAAGTCCACCGCCTCAATTTGGGATGATTCGTTGTCTATTCAGGTATTCCACACATGCAGGGTACATCAACTGGATTGTGGGGATTTAATTCACTGCTCCTGAGGCTGCTGGGAGAGACTTCCCTTTCTCTTCTTTGTTCGCACAGCTCCTGGGGTTCAGCTTTGGTTTTGGCCCAGCCTCTGCGTGTAGGTCGCCCTCAGGCTTCTGTTTCTGCCCAGACAGGATGGGGTTAAAGGAGCAGCTGATTAGGGGGCTCTGGCTCACTCAGGCCGGGGGGAGGATGGGTACAGAATGTGGGGTGGGCCTGTGGTGGCAGAGGCCGGCGTGACATTACACCAGCCTGAGGTGCGCCATGTGTTCTCCCAGGGAAGTTGTCCCTGGATCACGGGACCCTGGCAGTGGCGGGCTGCACAGGCTCCCGGGGGTGTGTGGAGAGTGACCTGTGCTTGCACACAGGATTCTTGGTGGCAGCGGCAGCAGCGTTAGAGTTTCATGCCCATCTCTGGTGTCTGAGCTGTGAGCTGTGGCTCGCGCCCGTCTCTGGAGCTCGTTTAGGCGGTCGTCTGGCTTCTTTGGGCAGACGGGGAAGGAATCCCCTCTCCTCTCACACCCCGAAATAATGGTCTCTTGCCTCTTAGGCAGGTCCAGACTTTTTCCCAGACTCCCTCCTGGCTAGCTGTGGCGCACTAGCCCCCTTCAGGCTGTGTTCACGCCGCCAACCCCAGTCCTCCCCTGGGATCCGACCTCCGAAGCCCGAGCTTCAGCTCCCAGCCCCCGCCCGCCCTGGCGGGTGAGCAGACAAGCCTCTCAGGCAGGTGAGTGCTGCTAGGCGCCGAGCCTCCGTGCGGGAATCTCTCCGCTTTGCCCTCCGCACCCCTGTGGCTGCGCTCTCCTCCGTGGCTCTGAAGCTTCCCCCCCCCCACCCATCCCCCATCTCCACCAGTGAAGGGGCTTCCTAGTGTGTGGAAACCTTTCCTCCTTCACAGCTCCCTCCCAGAGGTGCAGGTCCCGTCCCTATTCTTTTGTCTCTCTTTTTTTCTTTTTTCTTTATACTATCCAGGTATGTGGGGAGTTTCTTGCCTTTTGGGAGGTCTGAGGTCTTCTGCCAGCGTTCAGTAGGTGTTCTGTAGGAGCTGTTCCACATGTAGATGTATTTCTGATGTATTTGTGGGGAGGAAAGTGATCTCCACGTCTTACTCCTCCGCCATCTTGTACGTTCCAGCAAGTTATTTTATGAATATGAACAAACTGATTCTAATGTTTATATGGAAACACAAAAGACCCAGAATAGTCAACACAATATTGAAGGAGAAGAACAAAGCTGGAGGACTGATACTACCCAACTTCAAGACTAACTATAAACCTACAGTAATCAAGACAGTTCGGTATTGGTCAAACCATGAAAAGACATGCAGGAAACTTAAATGCATATTACTATGTGAAAGAAGCCAATCTAAGAACGTGCCATACTGTATGATCTTTACCTATACGACATTCTGGAAAAGACGAAACTATGGGGACAATAAAAAGGATCAGTGGTTGCCTGGGGACAGGGAATAGATAAATAGGCAAAGCACAGAGAATTTTTAGGGCAGTAAAAATACTCTGCATTATATTATAATGATGGATATATGTAATTATATATTTGTCCAAAACCATAGAATGCATAACATCAAGAGTGAACCCTAAGGTAAAACTATGGATTTTGAGTGATTATGATGTGCTGATGTAGGTTTATCTTTGGTTAACAAAATGAACCATTCTGGTGAGCAATGTTGATAAAGGTGGAGGCTATGCAGTGTGGCAACAGAGGGTACGTGGGAAATCTCTATACCTTCCTTCAATTTTATTAGAAATCTAAAACTGCTGTTAGAAATAAAGTCTTTTATTAAAAAAAAATAAGAAACAGCCATAGCCCAGGCTGCCTAGAGTAAAGGTTTACCCCTGGAAGAAGTAACCAATATTCTCTGCAGGGTAACCCTAATTATTACACTGCAGAGTTTGTAATTTATTTGAAGAGTAAATAGGGAGTCACTGAAGATTTTTGAACTGGCAGTGATGTGACCAGAATGTCTTCAGAGAAGATGACTCTGGAAGTACCAAGCCTAAACATTATGTTGGAGAAAGGAGAAAGCCCACAAGAATCTAGAGCAACTGAGTGAAGAAAAGGTTGAGTTAGAGGAGTGAGAAGGAGGAACTGCAGTGGAAGAAGTTTCCAGAAACATTCACAAGTGGAAGTGAAAGAGCCTAGCAGCTGCTCAGCATGAAAGAGCAGAGTTGACTTGAAGGTTTCAAACCTAAGCTTCTTACCTCTCAAGAACAGATAAAAAAAGATCCACGAATGGTGACAAGAAAGGAAGGCAGAGGAGCTATTAAACTACAAGACAGCACTGCCGCCAGGCATTTTTATCAATGTGTCTTGATGAAAGAGTCTCATCCAAATGTCCAACTACCTCACTGAAAATGTCTGACAACAAAGCAAAATAGTTCTAGGTGGCACTACTGGAAATAAGAGTGAATCAAATACTGTTATCAGCTATGTCCACACCATGTCCTGTAATATTTAATATGCATGACTTTGGATAAAATATGAGTTGGAGTTAATAATTTTGTTATCATTATACTACATTTCTCTAATGTATATGCAATGTGATTTTTTAAAAAATATAATGAGCAGGGCTTCCCTGGTGGCGCAGTGGTTAAGAATCCGCCTGCCAATGCAGGGGACACAGGTTCGAGCCCTGGTCTGGAAAGATCCTACATGCCATGGAGCAACTAAGCCCGTGTCCCACAACTATTGAGCCTGTGCTCTAGAGCCCGTGAGCCACAACTACTGAGCCCGCACGCTGCAACTACTGAAGCCCACGTGCCTAGAGCCCGTGCTCCGCAACAGAAGCCACCAGGATGAGAAGCCCGCGTACCACAGTGAAGAGTAGCCCCCGCTCGCCGCAGCTAGAAAAAGCCCACACGCAGCAACAAAGACCCAACACAGCCAAAAATAAATAATTAAAAATAAACAAATTTAAAAAAAAAAAAATATATATATATATATATATAAAATGAGCTACCAGACACCTATCTTCAATGAAGGGTGAAAAAAAATTGAGAGTTTCCAATTTTCAGCAAGCTAATTACAGGTCACCAGATTACAGGTAATTCAGAAAAGCTACAAAATCCAACATCTCTATTTCCTCCATCACAGACATTGAAACCACTGTGACAATGCTGTCATTCTCCTTTGTGAGACCAAGGCAGAATGGCAGGCTCTAAATAATGCATAAGCTACTAACATTCCTGCTCATATCCCTTTCAAAAAATAGTGAAGTGTCTCTTTTATAGTCCACAAAGAATTGAAATCATATGGTGAATCCTGATAATTGCTTTCAGGAGGAGCGCTTGGCACGAGCTGCAGGTTCTTCAGTTCGCCCGTGGTGGGAACACAGACTGCCACTGCATACAGATGAGGACAGCGGACAGCGCCCAGAGAACCTCCTGGCTGCAGAATTTTCCCAGGGCTGCACGAATCCACACCAGCTTAGAATCCTGCCTCTACCTCTTCCTCACCAATTGGCATTTCCCTCACCCACTTCATTCCTGTCCTGTGAAGTCAGGTTAGTAGCTTACACAAGTCAGCAGTGCTCTTGGAGAAACGGACAACTCTTTCCTTTACCTCTGAATACAGATCCCAGGCTAAGTAGATGGAAAACAGAATAAAAAGTAGAATCAATGTATCAATTAGCACTAGCTCTCAATTACTGGCTGCACAGACACAAAATGACATTTCAATGTTTCCATGAGGGTCGGACTAGAGAAGATCTAGGGACAGAGATGAAGTGCTGGGGGGAAACAGCCACTGCCCAAGTATAATGTGTCCCGCCCCTTTGCTCTCTTCTCTTTGTCTCTGGATCCTCCCTAGGCTTTCAACTTTCAGAACATTTTTTTCCAAGATCACACTAACCAAAATATCTCACTGTGGTCCCTGAATTCATAGTAACTCTTAAGAGCAAGATCCTCCTCTATGTGATTTCTTATAGCGTTGCTTTGTTTTTCCATTTATTGGATGTATATGACTTACTTTCTCTACCAGGTAAAGGCCATAAGATAGAGGATATATTATCTCCTGGTTACCACCTAGACTCCTTCCCGGTCACAGTACTAGGAACATAATAGGTTTTCAATAAATATTAGTGAAACAAATAAAAATTAATTTTAGAAAAAACATTCTCCTTGGAGGAAGAGATTAGTAAGATGTACAGGGTTTCCCAGAAAGTAACCATGCTATTGTACTCTTACATCAAGAGAGGTCAATATAATTCCTATTAGGGAAAGAGGAGTAAGCTGGGAATTAGGGGCTGAAAACTTCACGCTGCCCATGGTGCATTCACTGCTAAGGCCAAATGTATCAATTTAGCCTAAGACCATAGAAAGTTTACTATTCAATAGAGATTTACATGTTAAAGATTATAAAGAGAAGACAAATCAATTTATCAAGGCATATTATTATTTGCATGACTTTCTTTTGGAAATGTATTTTCTAGTCATTTCTCTTCCTAGTCATCTAGCACAGCTTAGTCTCTTGTCTCATAGCCCTGGGTACTAACGTATTGGTTGGCTGGTGTCACACATGCAGTGGTAAATGATCCTGAAGTCTACTTTGTGTATGAAGAAACAGGCACAAAAGGGCCAAATATTGTGCCTATGGCCTCATAACATAACAGCAGACGTCACAAACTGAGTCTTGTTCTTCAGTGACATACGTATATTTAGTCTTCAGTCAACACGTACTACAGAGGTGTGAAGTACGTTACAGACCTGCTTTTGAGATCCTACACCTGCCTGATTTGGGGCAACTCACTTTATCTCTCTACCATCCAGTTTTGACATTAAAAAAGAGGACAATTCCTAATAGGCAGACATATTATAATTGGAGATACGTCTAAAACAGTGGTTCTCAAACTTCAGAGTCCATTAGAGTCACCTGCAGGCTTGTTAAAAGACAGGTTTCTGGGTTCCACCCCTCAATATTCTGATTTTGTAGCTCAGGAGTGGAGGCCAAGAATTTGAATTTCTAATAAGTTGATGAGGTGACGCTGATGCCGAGGGTCTAGGGACCACACTTCGAAAAGCTTTGGTCTAAAGCAACTAACATAGATTGATACTCAATTATCAGTTGCTATTATTACTTCTGAAGCATAGAAAGCAGTTTAATGAAATACTTGATGATGGAGAAGACTCTGAATATCCACAGATGATATAACCAAGAGCACAAGTCCTGCCAACTCAGAGCACAGATGGAAGGTCGTCTCAGCCACAGCAACTCTGAGCGCTTTAAGAAGGAAGTACTGCTCTTTAGTTTTTATGCTAGAAGAAAAAAATCCCTTCATTTTACAAATATCTTTTAGACATTTTTTAACAGCTCATACAATACACTGCATGGAAATGATTTACTTGCCTCTCTTCTTCCCCTTCATGTGTGACCTCCTCCTCTGAATGTGGTGAAACATTAATGGCCAAGGAGTTGAATGATTAACATTAATGGGAGTTGCCTGTGTTAATCCCTTGTGCATAACTGGAACAATGAATTTTATCTGTTAAACCTTTCCAGATTTAGCCCTTACATATGTGATATAATGTAATGTCAGAAGAATTCTGTAAATGTGTTTTATGTAAAAGTGAACACATGGAAGTTGGGCTCTTGGCTCGTAAATACTACTGAATATCTAATAGGTATAATTTTAAACAATGTATGCACACATGTAGGGGCAATTCAAGAAAAAGAACTGCCTAGTGACACAAAAATGTCTTCTGAAATTGCATAGTAAAGAAAAGCAATTATTGAACCAGATGTAAGTTTGAAATTTGGGGTCATACCTGTGTTGCCTACTTCTATTAATTCTCCCAGTCAAAACTCAGAAGAAGCAAAGATAGTACAAATATTCCTATTTTTCCACCCTTCATATCTGAGACTCATTGATTCTGTCCCTCAACTTCTCTCTCTCAATTGTCCCCTCTTTTCCATTTCCACTTCTCCAGTTCAGAGTCTCATTAATTCTCACCTAGATTATTTCAATAACCACTTAATTCTTCATTGTTCTATTCAAGGACATCTTATACCTAATGCCATATAATTTTTTTATTATGTCAACCCTCTATCCATAAGGCAATCATTTGCACTGCCTAATGAATAAAAGTCTAAACTCAGCCTGGCAATCAAACTTCCATGATTTGGCCCCAGCCCCATTTTCCAGTGTTTCACTGATCTTTTTACATTCATCTCACCCTAGCCATATTGAACAACCAATGACTTCCAGCAAATCTTGGGCTTTCATTTTCTATGTTGTTCACCACGTTATCCCCGTGTCTTTAAATAATAAAAAAAAAATCAGTTTCATTATTTATGAAACAATATCATAAGGATGGTCTCAATTCATCCTCAAAGAATTAAATAGAGCTGTAAGACTTAGAGAGATTATATATTGATAGAAATAGCCCAGCTGAACTATAGCAACAATAACTCTAAAACAAAATCAAACCAAACACACACACACACTTGGGAATTATTCCAGCCTTGGACAATCTCATCTTGTAGATCATAATAAGGAAAGAAGTTGCAAGATCTATACATCAAAAGTGTTCCTCTGAGAATGTCTTGATAGAACATGAATCAATTCAATGATAATTACACTTAAGGCAGAGTGATGTAGAATGAATCCCAATAGCCTGAATATGGATCGTCTATGGAGCGAGCTACCAAGTAGCCCTAATGAAAAGTTCATGACTAATGGGTTATTTATTCATTTCAAACTTAGGGAGTCTTTCACTCTCAGCAAATAGAATCTCCCCCTCCTTTTCCTTTCCTAAGCTTCTGTTCTTTGGCTTTTATATCCTCTTTCCCTCAAAAAGGAATTGAAAAGTTTGTGATAATGCTAGCTGTCTTCTCACTGTTTAATGTTGTTGTCAATAAAGGGTAAGTTTATTTAATCACAAAGGAATAGGTACACGTGAGGTTTTAACCTATCGAATCTAAAAAAATACAGAGTTTGACTGCAGCACCAACTATGTTAAAATTATCTGGAACTTTGTTGAAAATGCAGATATAAATCAGAATCTTGAAATGTGGGTCCCAGAACTACACTTTTCAGGCACTTTGAATGATTCTATGCCCTCTAATCTTTAAGAAATAATAGAGATCTTCTACTTATATCAACAATGGAATAGTTCATATGAAATCAAACCTTCTGCCATGGACAACCATAAAAGATGTATAAAATGTAAAAGACTAAACATCTGTATAAAGGCACATGAGAGAGACCAAAGAAGGTTGGCTTGAAGAATTAACATCTAGGAGAGAAGAGATGAGCATTGAGGTAAACCCCACACTCACTACTATTTTTCCTTTGATAAATTTGTTAATTCCTAGCATGGTACATAGAAACCAAACAAAAAGCTACAGCCTCGAGCTTATGGCAGTCATGCTGGGCTTGGAGGTAAAAATTTGAATTCAAAATTCTCAAGGCAGCCTAGAGTTGGGAAGCCAAAATCCAATAGAAAAGAGAACCATAGAGAAGGAAGCCAATGTTCAGTTTGATTTTTGGCCTTTTAGATATTGGCAGAACGAAGTAAGAGGTAGAAAAAGCTAGCATAAAGCTGCTAAGATCTTTAAAAGCTAGGCAAAATTTCACATCTTCACAGAGCTTGGAAGTCAAAATATGAGTTTCAGGGGCTTTGAAAGTAGGGGGTTATGGTAAACTTCCCAGGGTTTCAGATAAGACCATAGAAAAACAACAGACGAGTAGTGGGAGAAAATCAAAAAGAGATCTGCCTGAAAATCAGCCCCAGTTCATCTCATTATTGATTGGATGACTGGTCTTTACCCTTACTGCCTTCTGGAAAAAAAATTAATTCTCTCAGAAGGAAGATGATATTATTAAGAAACTTTCCAACTTTTATGCATAATGTCAAGCATGTAATCCAAAATTTCCAAATATGATTGGAATTAGGGTCAAATGACACAAAGAAAAAAAAACAGTAATGGTAACAGACCTACAGCGATGCAGGTATTGGAGTGATCATAAGAGGACATTAGAATAACTGATATGTATGCTCAAAAAAATTGTTTAAGTTATAGAAAACTTCAAAAAGAACTGAATCTACAAAAATAATAAATTAATTATTGAGAACTGAAATTAAGAAATTAATAGATGAGTTTAATACCTAATTAGACACAGCAGAAGGGAATGTTAGTGAACTGGAAGAAAGATCATAATAAAATATCCAAACTAAAGCAAAGATGGATCCTAAATAGAAAAAAAAAAAGTATGTAAGGAACATACAGGACTAGGTAAAGATATCTAACATAAGAAGATAAGAGGAGAAGAGAAAAATGTGACATAAGCAGTCTTCAAAGAGATAATGACCTGAAAAAAAAAAAAAGATCCAGCAGACAGAAAAAAAACCAGACACATTCCCTTCAAAGGAGCAGCAACAAGGTCTAAAGCTAACCTATCAACAGAAATGATGGAAGCCAGGAAACAATGGATATAAATATTTAAAGTGCTGAAAGAAGATAACTATCAACCTAGAATTCTATGTTCAGTGAAAATATCCTTAAACAGTGAAGACTAAGTTGGGATGTTTTTAGACAAAAACAGAGAAATGTCATTGCCAGCAGGTGTGCCCTAAAACAAATCAATCTTCAGGCAAAAGAAAAGGATAGCAGTTATAAATATGGTAATACAAAAAATGAAAATCTTTGGGAAAAGTTAAAATGTTGGTAAATCTAAATAAATATTCACTGTTTAAAACAGCAATGATAATTTTTCTGGGGTTTAAAATATATGTACGTTAAAATAAATGACAGCAATTGCACAAAATTTGTCAGGAACGAAAGTGCTAACTTATTGCATACATACTTAGTCAAGTATACAAGTTTCAGTCTCTAGGGTAACAACTAATTGAATATACACCTAACAGGCTAATACAGTGAGGGAAATGGAATAAGAGTAAAAGAAGACAGGAAGAGAGAAAAAAAAAAGAATATATTGGTCAAATAGGAAAAACAAATAATAAACATGTGGGTTTAAACTCAGTAATTAGATTAATTATAAACGAACTAAATGCCACAATTAAAAGACAAAGATTATTAGACTGGATAAAATAACAAAATGTATGCTGCTTATTGGAGACACTTTAAATATAAAGATACATAAAAGTTGAAAATAAAATGATGGCAAAACATATACCATATAAACACTAACCAAGAGAAAGTTGGTACTGTTATATTAATATTAGAAAAAACAGTCTTTAAGACAATAGAAGAACTAGTGGTACATTTCATTCCAATAAAAAGCATTAATTCTATAGGAAAAATAACAATTTTCAGTGTGTGTCTAGCAGCACATTCTCAAAATATATACAGCAAAAACTGATGGATTTAAAGGAGAAATAGACAAATCTACAATCATAGTTGAAGAATTTCAACAATATCTCTCAGTAACTGAAATAAAAGCAGACAAAAATTGGTAGCAATAAATATGAACATGATTAACAAATCTGACTTAATTGGTATATACAGAGCCCAACACCTGAGGAATACGCATTCTTTTCAAACACAGTCAGAACATTTACCTAAACTGACCATGTACTGAGCCATAAACCAATTCTAAAAAAAATATTTAAAGGCTTGAATTCATACAGAGCATGTTTTCTAAACACAGTGGAATTAAGCTAGAAATCAATATTTTTTAAAAGATAATTAGAAGGTCCAGAGACAACTAGAAAATAAGCAAAAGACGTCTAATTAGCCCATGGATAAAAGAAGAAATCATGATGAAAATTATTAAATGCTCTGTACTAAATGAAATTGAAGCTATGATATAGCAAAAGTTATAGGATACAGCTAAACTCATAGTTAGAGGGAAATGTATAGCCTTAAATGAGCATATTAAAAAAGAAAAAAGAGGCTTAAAATTAATGATCTAAGTGTCCATCACTAGATGCTAGAAAATAACAGTATATTAAATCTGAAGAAAGTAGCGAGAAAAAAATAAAGAGCAGAATTTAATAAAATAAAATGTACAACGTGAAGAATTTTTTAAATTGCTTCTTTAAAAAGATTAATAGGGCTTCCCTGGTGGCGCAGTGGTTGAGAATCTGCCTGCCAATGCAGGGGACACGGGTTCGAGCCCTGCTCTGGGAAGATCCCACATGCCGTGGAGCAGCTACGCCCGTGAGCCACAACTACTGAGCCTGCGTGTCTGGAGCCTGTGCTCCGCAACAAGAGAGGCCGCGACGGTGAAAGGCCCACGCACCGCGATGAGGAGTGGCCCCCGCTTGCCGCAGCTGGAGGAAGCCCTCGCACAGAAACGAAGACCCAACACAGCCAAAAATAAATAAATAAATTAATTTAAAAAAAAAAAAGTGCCATTAAAAAAAAATAAAATAAAATAAAAAGATTAATAAAATTAATAAAAGACTAATAAACCTTACCAAGCCTGATAGAGAAAGAGGGAGAGAGGAAAGAAGGAAGGAAGGAAGGGAGGGAGGGAAGAAGGAAGGGAAGAAAGGAGGAATGAAGAAGAAAAAGAAAACACAAATAACCACTATCAAGTATTTTAAAAATGGACTCTTATCCTAAAGATATTAGAAAGATACAGAGGATGAACAACTTTAAGACAATAAATTTGAAAATTTAGTTGAAATGATCAAATTCCTTAGAAAATACAACTTAAACTGAAAGAGGAAAAATAGAAAATCTGAATAATTTTCTATTAAAGAAATTAAATCTGTAATTAATTTTTTTCCACAGTAAAATATCAGGATGGCAGATGGCTTTACCACTAACTTCATTTAAACATTTAAAAAAAGAAACAACACCAATCTTACCAAATTCAATCACTGAAATTCACTACATTAACAGAATAAAGAAAAAAATGTTATATGGTCATCTTCACGGGTGAAAAAAAAGGGGGGACATTTAATTAAAATCCACTCTACTTCATGATAAAAATCCTTCAAAAACTAGGCACAGAAATGATTTTTCTCAATGTATAAAAAGTATCTACAAATAACCCAGAGGAAACATATTTAATTGTAAAATATTAGAAGATTCCCCCCTGCAATCAGGAATGAAACAAAGGTGTTCCTCAGTATCATTTCTTGTTTCATTATATAGGAGTCCTTGCCAATGAAATAAGGCAAGAAAAAGATAAAATTATAAGGATTGGAAAGCAAGAAATAAAGGTATCGTTATTCACAGACAAGATGGTGATGAAGAAAATCCAAAACAATCTATAGAAAACTTACTCGAATTAAGCAGTGAATTTAATAATGTGAGATGCACAATCAATATATAGCAAAAACAGGTGTATTTCTATACAACAATTTACAATATCAAAAACAAAATACTTGAGAATAAATGGAATTACATTTCTTAAGTTCTCTCTATATACACACACACACACAAACACACACACATACCCCTTTGTTGAGAGAAATTAAAGACGAAGTAATAGAACTGGTATATGATTTGGAAAGCTCAATATATATAAACATAACAACTCTCCTCCAAATTGACTGATTGATTCAAAGCAATCCCAATCAAAATCTTAGCAGGATTAAAGCATCTGCTTTATAGAACAACTGCTGGTACCAATGGTTGTAAGTAACGGTTCCTGAAAAATAGAGCTTTAAACCCTGGAGATTTACATGCAGGAAACTAGTGGGCAGTGCTCCAGAAAAACTCTGAGGAGTAAATGCCACAATATGGGGCAGAGGAAGAGGTTCAATTGCAATGCAGTTGCGCCAGACCCTCAGTCAATCCTAAAGGGAGTTCTGGAGCCAGCATGCCCATTCTTAATCCTCCTAATTGTGACAAGATGGCTACACCTTTCACCCCTGCAAAGACCAGTCACTGGATACAGGCTGCCCCTACGGAAGGGTGTGTATCCTTGGGTTAGACAGCTTCCTTTGTTCCAGAACAATTCTTGAGGAGGGCCTTAGATATAAGCCCTCAGCAGCCAACATTCCAGGCATTTGGGGGAATAAGTGCCTCAGTCCTAAAGGGGGATCATCTGGGGGCACACCACAGCGTCCACTACAGTACTTTACATGCACCATTTCATTTGTTTCTTACAACAACTCTGGAAGGAAGGTGCTGTCATTATCAAGTGGCAAATGCAGAAAATAAGGATAACAGTTAAACAACTTACTCAGCACTGTCATATTTTGCTATCAATAAAACCTGTACTATTTACCACTCATTATGCTAAGGTTAAATTGATGAATGCATACGTCCTTTTAATCAAATTTACTAAAGAAAAAAAATTTTGTCCTCACATCTGGAGAGTTAACTTTATGTAGAAGAAACTGTTCTTTATCTGAAAAATACTTAAGATATTCTACTACTTTGAATGTCTTCTACCTAATGCTTTTAAATTATTCTACACCCATGGAAGGGTTTTCTCCATCAGCAGATGTTTTAATAAGCAATTGAGATTACATTGTTCAGGCCCTTTAATTATACATTAAGACAAGGCATTTATTAAACATTCACTATGATCATCACCTTATTATTCTAAGCACTGAGGGGACAGGGGCTGAGCATGGGAATTAAAAGATAAACCCATACCAAACCAAGAAAAAAAAAAATCTTGCCTCTTAGATCTGTTTATCCTTCTCAGCCAAGTAAGCAATAAAACTAAAACTGTAGTAGTTCTCATAGCATGAGGCCTCCTGAAAGATGAGGTTATTTGTGAAAAACAGCCTTTAAATTTGATTTAAACTTCATTATGACAGGGATTCTAATGAATGTTAGTTATCCTAAGACAATGCAGGAAATTAGATTACTTGCTCTTCTTTGAATTATAACCAGTCACCACATTTTACACTTTTCAGGCATCATAGCCTTTTTTTGTATATTATTTTATTCATGCTATTGAGATATAATTTACATTCAGTAAACTCTACATATTTGAAGTGTACAATTTGATAAGTTGTCACACATGTATACACCTGTGAAACCATCCTAAAAATCAAGACAATGAACATAATAACCATCCACAAAATTTTCCTCTTGTTGCGTGTAGTCCGTCTTCCCACCCCTCATACCATGCACCCCGTGCCAACATGAGACTTCCCCATTTTGGTGGGGGTATCTGTCCTTCTGTTGCTGAGTAGTATTCTATTTTAAGAATATACCACTATTTGTTTATCCATTCACCTGTTGATAGACATTTGGGTTGTTTCCTGTTTGAGATGGATACAAATCAAGCTGTCCAAGTCTTTATTTGGACATGGACTTTTAGTAGTTTGGGGTAAATATTAGGAGTGGAATGACAGGATCATATGGTAGGTATATGTTTAACTACTAAAGAAGTTGACCAACTTTTCCCAAAGTGGTTGTGCCCTTTTATATTCTCTCTAGCAGGAAGGGTATATTCTTTAGCACTTACTCCTCTCATCCTATTGAGACAGGAAGGCAGCACCAGAGATATTCACCCTAGAAAGATTCTTCTTCCTCCACCAGGATTTCTGCCCCATGGCCAGACCACCCCAAGCCTTGTCTGTGTAACAAGCCATATGGCTTGTCTGTGTAACTCCCCACTCAGCCTTGCCTCCTCCACAATGGAACACTTCATGCCCCAAGTCTCACACCCTCAGGTTCTGTACTTACTACTCACTTCTGCTAACAAGGAAAATGCCTCTCCTCTTGAAAAAGTGTACTTTACTGGCTCGTTTAGAACTGAATACATGTTAATAAAATATTTACAATAGTTCTAGGAATATATGCTTTGGATTTTTATATCCTTCTCCAAACCAATGGATATGTATCCTTGCTTATGTGGCAAAATATTTAATAAGGCATGATACCTAAAACACTACATACAGCTCTCTAGTAGACTCTGATCCATACCCAACCCAGTGGGATCACAACCTCCCTTGCCTTAGACACTTCATTTTGTTAATGTAGCCTAAGATACCCCTAGCGTTCTTGGTAACCAACTCATATCACTGACTAGCTGTAAACACTTTGGGCAGTTGCATAGAGATTTTTTTCACATGAATTACTGCCAGGCAAAGTCTCCCCTTGTACTTCCACAGTTCTTTTTTAACTTCAGTGCACAACTTGATATTTAGTTCTACTAAATTTCCTCTTTCTCATTTTTGCTCATTACTCATCCATCAAAAAGCCATTTGAATCCTGATTGTCTTCCAAAATGTTAGCTATTTCTCATCAGTTCTTATTGCTCATGAATATGATTAACTTGCCTTCTATCTCATCAACACTGCCGATGACATTTTTGAACAAAGCATAGTCACAGATGGGACCCTACAGCCTGCCACTAGACACCTTAGTCCAGGTTGATCTCAACCAGTTATTTAACACCATAATCCAGGGATCAGCAAACAAGAGCCTATGGACCAAATTGGACCTGCCATCTGTTTCTGTAAAGAAAGTTTTATTGGAACCTCTGCCACTCATTCATGTATGTCCACCTATGGCTGCTTTCATGCTACAATGGCAGAGTTGAGTAGTTGCAACAGTGACCATGGGCTACAAAGCCTAAAATACTTACTCTCTGGCTCTTTCTAGCAAAAGTTTGCTGACCATGGCTCTAAGCGACAACCAGGTATAAATACAGCTTAATGGTGCAATCATCCTCTGTTTAGTCATATGAACATTTTGCAAATGTCATCTTGCTAAAATAAAAATAACTTTTATTTAAAGCATTCTCTTGGTCCACAGAATCTCATAGCATCATCCAAAAAGGAAATGCAATTATTTCTGTTTGGATCTTCCCAGTGCAGTCCCCAGGCTTCTAGTGATTATTGCTCCCTCTCCTCAGCTGACAGTTTTCCTGCTTAAGATCTCATTCTAGAACATGGCTAGGAATCCTCAAGCTATAGTTTTTAAATTTCTTTTGGCCAATTTTTTTGGAAGTTGAGCCTACCCTACTTTTCTGCAATATCTACCATTCTCCATGATAATATACAGGGGTTCCACACTCAAATAGGGGAGCCAATGCATGTAGCTATTGTAATACCAGAGCAAAATAACTACTGTGTTATTTCTGTATTTAATACCAAAGTATTTGTAGAAAAATCAACGTTTTATCTTTCATAATGATTTCTTTAACATCATGAAATTTAAGCAATCAACTAAACAGTGCATTTATTGCAGATATAAAATTTTCTAAATGTCATGAAACAAGAAGACAAAAAGATAAATTTATAAATGTGTATAGTAAACATACGTTATCATTCTTACATAAATTATTAGCTTCTCCTGGCTCTGACGCCTCTCTCTCATTACCCCCTCTAACCCAGGAGGCTCTCAGAGTTGTCATCTCTAATGTAGGTCTGAATGGGTATCAGAAGCTCTGAGCTGAGCTGACTCCCTACAGAGAGGTTTCAGGACTGCTACCTCCCAACAGGACCTCTGCTCTGCAAAGTGGGGGGTCATGTTGCCCTAATCACTATCCATCTTCCCACCAGCCCATGGAGACTGGCCTTGGTTTAGTCTACATTTTCCCCCAAAGAAATATCTACCCATTTCAGAGAATTTCTCCTACCAGCTCTGTGCTTACCCTTTCCCATTATTTTTGGAGTCAGGGACTGGGCTGGGGAGAGCTGAGGGCCTGGGGTTGTGGCCAGAGTTCAGGGGAGGAAGAGTATGAGAGTGTGACAAGGAGGGGACATGAGAGGAAGGTTGGAGAAAGCAGTCAAAGGGTGAAGGAAGCTGCTGACCAATGATTGGAAAAATGGTATTACACCAAGCAAAGTTCTTTTACTGGGGCACTTAAATACAGTAAGGTACAGTATATGGAGACTTTTATTAGGTACTTTAAAATAGCAAGCTATATGGGAACTTTAAGAAACAATCATGAAACAGCTAAAGATAGTATCATTCTGGGCCCCTTTCTCCATTCTGCTACCTCATTTCAGGCCTTCATCTCTCACCTGGACGAACGCAGTGACCTCTGAAGCCACCTGCTTCTGCTACCCTGCCCACGAAGCTCTTTCTCAATGCTTTGAATCCTCTCCAGGCTCCTCACCACCCACAAGGACAATCCCAGGCTTCCTAATGCGTCGCCCTCAGTGTCACCTTCTACCACTTCTCCCCATGGACCCAATTACTCCAAGCATAACACACTGCATATCCTTGAGCGAAGGATGTCCCTGTGTCTTTGTACTTACTTCTTCTTTCTGGAATGACCCTCACCCACTTTTCCATCAGAATCACGACTGTTGATCCTCCAAGTAAATCATCATTTAATTTGTTAAGCAGTTCCTAACTACTACTCAATATAGCTCTTCAAGGCTATATTGGAATATTACTGTATTCCAAAAATATTCTACACAAGGGTTTTAATGGGACTTTTAACGCCATATTATGGTTACTCATTTATGTATGTTTCCCCGAACTTCTTGAGGAAAGGGCCATTCTTTCTTCAGCTTTGTGTCTCTAACTGCTATCACAGTGCCTTTCACATGGCCAGAGCTGAGTAGTACTTAATGAATGAGGAAATGGATGGGTGAACTCATTCAAAACAGCCTGGTCCATTCTCATAAACTCTCTATCCATGTTAAACTCCAGTTATGTTTTAATCATATTTATCTGATCCTTTCTGTAGTTGAATGTGGTCAGGTCATCTGTAATTTCTATACCTGCAATTTGCAGCTTCTTTAATTTCATAATTCGAAATCCATTTTAAATGGATCTTTTCTCCTTGTTTTACCTCAAGTCAAACAAATTAAGTCAAAAGATGGCTCTGCTTGCTTTCACATCCATCAGTGCCTCCCTCCCCACTGGGGCTAGTTCTGCTTCACAGCCGTTCCCCTGCACACATGACTGCATCCTCCCCAAGGGTCCCTTCTTGATTAGCCACGTGCCCATCATTACACGTGCGCCTCTCACTGCTGACTGCCCCCACTCTCTGTTCCGTTTCGTCTTCCTCCTCCTCATGTTTCTTTGTCTGCCCCACAAGACCCTTCTCTCTGCATCACATGGCAACATGAGGAGGAGCTGGGAATCAGAAAACCTAGAGCACAGACCCAGCTCCCACAGTAACCAACAGAGTACCTTAGAGTAACAAGAGCACCCATCACTGCTGTTGAAGCAGCTGAAGTTTATTGTATTAGATGTTTCCCTTGTGTTCTGATTGAATTGTCAAACCACCCTGCAAGGTATGTAACAAATATATCCATTTTAAAGATAAGGAAACTGAAACTTAATTTCCCATGGTCACATGTCATGTAAGCTGTGAATTCCAGGGAGGTAGTTTGGAGGAAGCCAGGCCAATGAGTGTTCAGCTCCTGACTCTGCCATCTATTAGCTGGCCCATTGCCAGCCAATTCATCATTTTAAGTAGTAATTTTATATTTATTAAAATGTGGATAATACTACCAACCTTGTAGCACTGTGTGTGATTTTTTAAAATACATGTTGAATTCTTTTCTTTAATTAATAAATTTATTTATTTGGCTGCGTCGGGTCTTAGTTTTGGCATGCGGGATCTTTCATTACAGCGCGCAGTCTCAGCAGTTGCGGTGGGCGGGCTTAGTTGCCCCATGGCATGTGGGATCTTAGTTCCCCGACCAGGGATCAAACCCACATCTCCTGATTGGAAGGCAGATTCTTAACCCCTGGACCACCAGGGAAGTCCCATGTGTGTGACTGATAAGTGAGAATTTTGTAGTGTAAACAGCATGGCAACTGGCACACAGTACATGCTCAATAAATGGTAACTCAATGTGACACCATGATGCCAGGCTTCAAGCCTGGTTATAAAGTCTTTGTCCCTAGGACCATGATGTCCTGCCTCTTAGGCAATTAATTTCTCCATTAAGTAGGGATTAAATAAGATGGCTCTAAGAATTGCAAAGACCTGGCTTTTTCTACCTTAGACACTTGCTAAGATAGGCTTGTTATTTAACCTCTGAACTTAAGTTTCTTCATCTATAAAACTGGGGGAGGGGGAATCTTCCTAATTCCTTGGAATTTTTGAGGGTCTGATTACATAAAGCAGAATATTTTGAAAAGTGCCATAGGTAAAGGAATCTCTCCATAGGCGTTAACTGATTAGGACTCCCTCAACACCACCACTTCAGAAATGTTTAAAGTTTAACAGGGTAAATAAGAAAAATAAAAGCTATAAAGAAAAAAAAGTATAAATTTCTGATGTTTGAGACCCTAGACATCAACAGGTAGTGTGAGAAGACAGCCGAGCGCTTGGTGAGGCCCTCAGATAACACCGTGCGATTATACTTGGTTTCCAACTCATGGAGCCAGACCTAACAGCGCATCTGTTCCTATGTTCTGAAAACTAGTGGGTTTCTTTTCTTACCTAGAGAGTAGATCTCTATTAAGTAGGGAAAAAATGTTCCCTATCAAAAAATAAAATAAAATAAATCAACTGCAGCGTGCTGGAAATAGGGTCCAACATAAACTGTGTGCAGTTAACACTGACTGCACTGTGACTGTGCTTGGACAGAATTCTGTGCTCCTGAGCAATCTCACACCACAGAAATATCATAGGATTGTTGAATGGTTAAATATCTTATTGAATGTGATTGGTGTTATAATGATGAGATCCACTGAAGATTTGCTCTGAGAATGGGTGAGAAGTTGGGGCTAAGACATACATAAAGACCTGCATAGCCTGTATTTCGTTCTATGCCCTGTCTTGTTCATGCTGGACCCAGATATAAATAAAGCTGACCTGATACTGGTCACATTTCTACATTATTCTGGAAATTTCCTAGATTCAGAAAAACCATGGTTACTTATGAAAAAGTCCTGGAACTACTGATTCTGGCCAAACACCGGGAACAAACCCAGGGTCCTACAGGGGCCTGGCTGCAGGGGCATTATTCCAATGATCCAGTTATGAGGTTTGACTTATTTACCCCCAAAGAAATAGGGAGATGTGTGTGGTACCAAACAGTAGATAAAAATTCAGTGCAGCGTCAGATCAACACTGAAGCCCTCCCTCCAGTTCTGCCTGGCAGTGGACCCCCTCTCTTCCAAGCCCAACTCTTCCATCTGGCTTTTGGAGCCCATCCCCTCCCATCAGCTTTCCTGCATCAGTGATGTTTTATCTCGCGTAGATCAGTCCTGCAGTCTTTATTGTTCCTCTCTCTTTGTCTGTTAAGAAGATTCTCAGGTCCTGCTGACACCTTGAGTTTGTCTCTCATTTCCTTTCTTCGAGGGCCATTACTCTCAAGAGCAGCTGGTTCTCTACCGCTTCTACCTCCTCATCATACATTCACTGAAGCCTCCTCTAATATCATTTCTATTTCCAGTATTCTACGGAAAATGCTCTCCCCAAAAGCAAACAATGATCTCCTAAATGTTATCTCCTGCTCTGTCTTCTCAGCCATCAAACTATTGAAACTTGGCCCTTTGCCACACCCACCTTCTTGGACCATTTATCCTCTGCTTTGGGACACTGATTTCTGCTGATTCTCTACTACTCGTAACCATTCATATTTTACTCTTCTGTGTCTCTGCCTAGCCTTTAGTGTCAGTATTTACCAGCATTCTATCCTCAGCCTTCTTCTAATTATTTTCCTTGACTATGATGATGAATATAGTCACAACTTGGTTGCAACAATCAAGACAGTTGCACAACACCTGACACTTACTAAGCATTCAATAAGTAACAGCAGTTTTAACAAATCTTTTCCACTTAGGTTCCTGCCATACTTGGTCATAAAATCTATGCTCCAATACACAGATTTTATGCTTCCCAACAACAACCTGGTATCTCCTGAGACATTATTTTCCTCATGGAATGTCTTGCCTCCTCCCGCAAGGACTCCTTACAGCCTTCAAAAACCGGTTTAAATATTATCTTCTCCTTTCTCAATATCCCATCAAAATTTTACTCTGGGCCCACATAGCACAGAGTTACCTCCATTCACTAATTACTTTATGTCTTCAATAACGATGCAGCCTGTCAAAAAGCCAGGGTTCCATGTGATTCAGTCTCCATATGAAGTACATTCAAAGGGCAGTCCAGCAATCAAACTATTTAAAATATAATTCCAATTCGTATTTACATTTCTCCATTTGTACTCACTATCCAATTTATAACCCACAATAAAATTTCTCAAGTTCTTTTGCCATTTCTTAGTTCCTTCTCATGATCTCCAACTTCTCTAGAACAACTCAAATGCTAAACCTTCCAAAATTCTCCCATTCACCCAGTACCCATGGAGTTTCTTGCTTTACCTTCTAGACTGAATTAGCCTCTTATTTATTTGTGGGTTTTTTAGTGCCAGTCTTCAGTTACTCCTGATTCTGCATCTCCCAAAACTTGTAATTTCCCTGGAAAAGGTACCTGTGGATGATACAAATGTAGGGCAAAGAGAAAACTAACACTGACATATGAAGAAATCACATCCCAATTTTAATTGTATGGTTTTCTCTCCTTAGTTTAAATTGGTGCTTCGAGGGAGATTATACATCATTTGCATCCTTGTAGCACCAAAGTGCCCATAATTTATGCATTTATTTATAGAACACGTAGTATACATCATACAGTGATAGAAACTGAGATACCAGAAGGAGAAAAAGGAGGAGGAGGAGAGGAGGAGCAGAAACAGAAGGAAAAGGATCAAGAAGGATCCTGTTCCTGAAGAGCTTACGATAAGTGATCAAGAGTAATATACCTAGCACATTAGAGATGCTCAAAAGTTATTGGCTGAACTGGCTGCACTCCCCCAGCTACTCATTTACATATAGAAACTATTCTCTATTGTGCGGCAAACTGGCATATAAAATTTCATAAGTAACTTATTGAAGTTGTCCTCAACCTAAGTAACATAATTGGCTGTGAGAGTTCTGAAAAGTAATTTATAATAATAACAGATAAATGGTCAAGGATTTTTTAAATTTTTAAGATAAATTAAATGGTTATTTCTGTAACAAGATCACTTCTACCCATCTGCTTATAATATACATTCTTAGCTGAAAGAGAATAACAGAATTAAAATCAGTGTGTTGGAAACTGCTCATAAACCTGGGTACATCCATGTGAGTGTATCTTGCATGTGACCACCATTCCCACACGTGGTCACAGTGAAAAAAAAAAAATGATAAGAAGAACTGATGGGGCTTCCCTGGTGGCGCAGTGGTTAAGAATCCACCTGCCAATACAGGGGACACGGGTTCCATCCCTGGTCCGGGAAGATCCCACGTGCCACGGAGCAACGAAGCCCGTGCGCCACAACTACTGAGCCTGCGCTCTAGAGCCCACGAGCCACAACTACTGAGCCTGCGAGCCACAACTACTGAAGCCCCTGTGCCTAGAGCCCGTGCTATGCAACAAGAGAAGCCACCACAATGAGAAGCCCGTGCACCGCAATGAAGAGTAGCCCCCGCGCAGCAAGGAAGACCCAACACAGCCAATAAAAAAAAAAAAAGAACTGATGCTCTAATAAAGTCCCCATATTTACTACTCATCCTAACAGACCAGCAAAAAGGAACAATCTCAAAATGACTAGAGACTCTGGCATTCTCGTCCTTTCTATTCATGTTTTCCCTCATCCTTTCCTCTCCCTCTAATATCATTTTAATCCTTTCACGAACTCCAGTTCTTTCTAAATTCTTCATTCCCATTTGAACTTTTTTTTAATGTTCCTTTTCCATCCTTTTATAGTTTTCTCTTCTTTGCCATGTTTTTCCCTGCTTCCTGCTCCCCCCCTCAACCCCGCTCTCCAGCCCTGCTTGGTGAATGGAGCTGCGGCTGAGAAGGCTGAGCAGGAAGGGGCAGAGTGGAACGAAGCTGATGACCTGTAAGAATGTCATTCACAAGAGCTTGTGAGCTTTATCTTACAACCACACAGGCACTTTTGGGGGAGGTGACACGCAAGAGATTTAATCCAAGGGGAGATTAAGCACACACTGACTAACTGGTCAAGGCCCATCCGGATCTCATTTTTCTTGGAAAGACACTTTGGATGGCACGAATTAAAGCCCATGGTTCTCTTCATCCAATCTCAATCAGTTTCTCCTGTATGATGACTGGAATGCCCTCTTCACGCTACCTTTTCAAAAGTTCTTCCTTTACCATCTTTCAAAATTTCCTGAAACCTCTGCATTATCTTAAGAAATTCTCCCTCAACTTTGAAGCAGTGGAGGACATTTGTCCTAATATTCAACTTTCAATACATTATTCCCCATCTAAATGTGCTTATACCTTGTCCTTATAGATAATATAAATACTTAAATAAAAACGAAATATGCTAACAACAAACCTCGAGGTCCTGGGGAAGGCAAGTTATTTCACTGACTAAAAATTTACATCTCAACTTTTTTCATTAGTAAGGTTTTAAAATCCCTTTCACCTAAAACTTTTCTTCAACCTCATGGATACTATGAGTCTCTTGAACACTCCATTTTCCTGACCTCATCTTCTTCCCTCTCCAAGCATAGCCACTTGGGCTAATCTTTTCCTAACACCTTCAATGGGGTCCTTTCATCCAAATCAACTCTAAACTCCTCAACCCTCATCTTAACTAATCATTCCTCTTCTCCACTCTTCTACCCAGACTACTAAGTGTACCTGTTTTGTTCAGAAAGGGAGGTCACCTGACAGTAATTTCAGGGATGGGGGCCATAACCATAATCCATAGTGGCTTAAATATGATGTGGTTCTTCAGCACCACTTGCTAAACTTATATCTGTCAATACTAATTTCTAATCCCTCAAGCAGCTCTTTCAAACCTTCATCTTTCTCCTCAAGAACCAATCAACTCATTTCATAGTAGACGCCCCTGTCTCATTATTAGCTTAGAGGTTCACTAGAGAAAAGAAAAATCCTCAGATCTATTTACATTCATTCCCATTCTTACAGCCCTCCCTCCAGCCTCAGAGAAAGAAGCATCTTTTCAGAGCACTCAGGCTTTACTCCCTCAAATTTTCTTATCATCCATTCTTCTCTCAGCCTATGTACATTCTAAAAAAATTTTAAATATATATTGGGTAACTGAATTGGTCTGATCACTAATCCAAAATTCCCCCTACCCTTTCTTTATTCTTCCCTTCCATTCCCAGTCAACTTTCTTGAAAATTTCCTAGAAAAATTGGCCATACTAACTTACTCTTCAATTTCCAGCCTCCTATTTAAAACACTTCACTAAAACTAGGCTGAAAGTGGTCAGTGTTTACCTTCGTCTAGTAATATACAGATACTTGAAAACTCAAATAGCATTATAAGACTTTTAACTAACATACACACACACACACACACACACACACACACACACACACACACACACGTCTTCTGTCTTCTTCATCAGAAGAAGGGGCAACCATCAGATGGGGCAACCATCTTCAAATTTTACTTTGGGAATTTAGTTCAAAACTTCTAGATAATATACATATGGTGCCGTCTCTTTATTACTTTCAGACAGTATTTGTTAAATTGCTACTATGAGAATTTACATTCTCCTCTTCACCCTATCTTTTTACACAGTTGTATCACAAATTTTGGTTATTTTCATTCCAGTGTTTATAATTCTATGGTTATGCAAGTTGGTATTTCATATTGAGCCAAGTAACAAACTAAACTAGATCTCCTTTCTTGAACAATTTTTTCTTTTTTCTTCAATTTAAAAAATGTCTAATGTTTTCATTTGCTCAGTTTCTCTGCATCTTGGGCTACATCTCACAATCTTACCATCTCTGTAAGAAGGCTCCTCAGATTTTCTCATCATAAAACTTTACATTTTTTCATAAGTTCTTGTTTCTTCTGAGAATTCCTCTGAGAGCTCTCAGTCTTCTTCCTCCTATCTGGACTACTTGTTCCACAGTGGACTAGTTCACTATATAGCAGTTGATCTGCAACTTCTCATTTTCTTTGTACTAAATAGAATTGTCTCTTTCCAGCATCCCATGTCATTCTTTTTCTTGACTTACTCTCTCATTTTCACAAAAGATATATTTCAGTATATGAGAACAGACTTGAGAAAGGGTACTTGGGAGATAAATTTTAAGATTTTATGCATCTGAAAATGTCTTTATAAGTTGGTTTTGTGCAAAATTTTAGGTGCTCAGTATTTTGAAGACATCACATTTTTTAATCAAATGGTATGTTGAAAGGACCAATGACATTATAAGTCCTCACCCAATACAAAGGAAATTTTTTTCCTATGGAAACTAAAACTCTTTCCTTATGGAACTGTAAATGGGAATGAAGGATTAAGGACTTCTGAAAAGACTTTCCTCCATAATAGCAATGAAAACACTGGCAAAAATTGTCAAAATCAACTTTTCCAGAAGTCTGAAAAACTAACCAAAGGCTTGTAACAATCCAATGAAAGTTTGTTCAAGAAAAATGATTGAATCTCAGTAGTAACAATGATCTTTATGGCATTTTAATGTGTTCTAATCCCATCCCCCTCTTTGCAGCTCTGTGATATCCTTCAAAACCAACCACTCCACGATCATGGTAAAGCAAGCAGCCTAGCAGTCACTAGTGGGTAGAATAGGTTTAGAGATCCCTTCAAATACCATATTCAGAGAACTGCCATTATTTGACATGTCTGTCAATTACCTGAAAAATTCATTCTCAGAGTTTGTTCTTATTTGACCTAACTCAGACCTCATTCAGTGCCTACAGCCTTTTCTATGGAGCATTTGTCAAAAACAATCAACAGCAATTGCTTAACCTCACAGCTGCCTGAGGGAGCATTACCAGCTGGGGTAAATAAGAGCTTGGCAAAGAAACGTAAAGGAAAAATCTGGGGAATGAGATGTTCAAGCTTTGAACATCACATCTTTGAAAGCCTCCATTTTATTACTGGAAATCTAGAAGGCCATGGATATGTGTAGGGCTGTACACAGGCACAGGGTTGTACATATATCCAGGAAAGACCTAAGAAGGTCCTAAATTGATCTTGAAGCACTGCAAAAGCAACAAAAGTGAAAGCAAATGCAGAGGTGTAAACTGCCTGACTGAGCATTGACGCAATGTCCCAAAACACATCCAGAGCCCTTTGTAAAGGTTGGGTGTCTTATTGATCCAAGGCATTTAAGAAAATCTCTGTTCAATCATTATTTGACTACAGAATTAGCTCAGGAAATTTACTAAATAAAGAAACAGCAACAAAAACAAACCTTAGGAGAGAGGAAGAATTTGATCTCCCAAGCTGTCAAATTATATTACTTTAAAGTCTAGTTTTCAACAGAAAATGATGAGACATGCAAAATACAACAAAATTTGGCCCACACAGGAAAGAAACATCAATATAAACTACACTTAAGGATTTGCAGACGACTGACTCCGTAGACAGACATTAAATCAACAATTTTAAACATATTCAAAGAACTAAAGGAAACCTTACCTTAAAAAAAAAACCTAAAGGAACAATAAATTAAATAAAGTATGAGAACAATGTCTCAGCAAATATAGAACACCAATAAAGAGACTAAAATTATAAAAAAGAGCCAAATAGAAATTCTGGAATACAAAGTACAATAAATTTACTAAAGGGGCCCAACATCAGATTTGAGCCAGCAGAAGGAAGAATTAGCAAACTTGAAATGATATTATCTAGTCTAAGGAACAGAAAAAAATAAGAGTGAAAAAATTAACAGATCTTCAGAGACCTGTGGAATACCATTCAAGCATACCAACATATGCATAATGGGAGCCCCAGAGGACAGGCAAGAAAAGGCAGAAAGAATATTTGAGAAAAAAAATGGTCAAAATCTTCCCAAATTTGATGAAAGGCATTAACCTACACATTCTAGAAGCTCAACAAACTTCAAATTGGATAAATTCCAAGAGATCCACACCTTAAAACATCATAATCATAATAACATGAGGAGTGGGGAAGGAAACCAAGCTAAACAGAAAATAAAATTATGTACTATTGAAATTAAGTTGAGAATAATCAACTCCATTTAAATGGACGTTTCCTAATTCCTGTTTAATGGACCTTCCTGATTTACCTCAAGTCCTCCAGTGCATCCACCTTATTGTTGCTGGTGTGAACTAACAACATAATTAATCATCTCCCTCTCCTGCTCAAAATTCCTTATGAGGTTACAAGGCATGTTGTAAGTTACTTTGTGTGGTATATGAAGCTCATCAAGATGTGGTGTCTGTCTACCTAATTCCTCTTCTTTTAGCTCAAATCCCCTCTTGTTTATAGTCCAGCCAGATTAACATACACGAAGTCAGAGAACTGCAAATATCTGCACAACTTTCACACCTTTGCACGTGGTTTTCTCTGTAAAATATTCTTCCTCCTTGTGCCCTCCTGGAAAACAACCATTTTACCTCCAAAATCCATTTCAGATCAGATGTCCTGTCTGATGTGAAGGGAGTTAATCACTCCTTCTTCTCTGCTCTCTGTACCTGGTACGTGAAGTCATCACACTCTACAGTAATTATTTCCTTATGTGAAATTCTCACTCTTTTAAAATTATATATCATGTGTTCAACAGACAGTCTTTCAACTAATTTATTCTTTCAAACGTTTACTGAGCAACATCTCTGTTCTAAGTATGAAATGCTAAACAAACAAAATACCTCATGCCTCTAAGGAAAACAAGGCCACATCGTTATTTAATTTTAGATGATTTTATGTCATGTATCTCTAAGTATACTCTAAGCACCTTGGAGGTAAGAACCATGTCATATACATTACTCTAGAATTGTCAGCACTTAACAGAGAGTCTTGCATATTGTGGGCATTTGATTTTGCCATAGTCTATGAACTGGTCTTCTGTCTTCAGTTTTGCTCTGATCCCCACCCCCAAACTATTCTTCATAAGAAACTCAAAATAATATTTCTAAAATATAAGGCTAGGGAATTCCCTGACGGTCCAGTGGTTAACACTCAGCACTTTCACTGCTGTGGGCCTGGGTTCAATCCCTGGTCAGGGAACTAAGATCCCACAAGATGCACATCCAAAAATAATAATAAAAATAAAATACAAGGCTATATAAGTCATACCCTGGTTTAAAATATTTAATTACTCCCCTTTACCTTTAGGACAAAATTTGTCTTCCCCATTAGACTATAAGCTCATTAACAAAAGTTTCATCTTCCTCTTGTAACCCCAGTAAAGAGCCTGGGACCCGAATATTTGATAATAAATGTACTGGTTGGATTTGTTTAAATATTGGTTGATATTAATGGATGAATCTTAGGATTGACTATATGTTTTATTCAAAGACATTTTAATTTCCCTGGATTTGGAGTAATTAGGACATGACTTGTATTCTATCTAGCTTCTTCATATTTATGTTACCAATATCCTGGACACATCGTTCTCACTTGACAGGAACCATGACTTATTTACAGTGCGTTGGATTGAGCACACTAACACGCTCAAATACACAGCAACTGTTCACAATTTTGTTACACTTAGGTCAATTGCCTAGTTTTTGGAAAGTAGACAATAACGAAGAATAGATTTTCTAATGCCATATTTTTTGTTTAAGAACATTTGCAGTTTTACAGTTCCCTGGACTCTGATAAATATTTCACAAATAACTAAGGACATACATCTTTCTCTAAAGAGCTTAAAAGTAACTGTCATTCTTTTTTATCAAAGGAGGGTACTGAGACAGAGAGGGTGAGTTATATAACCAATGTCACAAATATAATCATGAGGTGCAGTTGGTAGTGACATAAACAAGAGTCAGATAACGATTCACAGAACACATGAGGAAGACCAGGAATACTAAACAGGGAATAATGATGGGGGTATTAGACAGATAATTCTACAAACCAACATGCCTCATCCTAAACAACAAAATCCCTGACCACACAAGGCAGAGACCAAATCAGGAATAAGAGAAGCAAAATCTGAAACCACACATAAAATAACTGTCTTCTCACTGAGATTTTAAAATCAGAAGAATCCTATGAACAAAAACCAAAGATCAGGAACTTCCCTGGCAGTCTAGTGATTAGGACTTTGCCTTCCAATGCAGGGGGTGTGGGTTCAATCCCTGGTTGGGGGCTAAAATCCCACATGCCTTGCAGCCAAAAAACCAAAACATGAAACAGAAGCAGTATTGTAACAAATTCAATAAAGACTTTAAAAATGGTCCACATAAAAACAAAAACAAAAACAAAGATCATGATCCTAACAGAGTCTTTCCCAATAGACCATGTTCATCAGGAATTGACATCTCTATTTTCTCAAGACAACCAATACTACATAGGTCTAACCTAGTCCATTTAGTCCTGTATAATATCCAGACTCTTCCATTTTTGATTCTGAAGCGATGGCCTGGTAGTCAATCTCACAGTCCATCAATAAAGTTCTAGATTTAAAATTCTTTTTAAAAGTGCATGGTCTTACACTACAATAAAAGAATCTGTATTCCTTTATTTCCCTACATGGATTTAGGTTTCCGAAGTCTCTTTATCCTCTGCTCTTCAAGGACCTAATCAGCTCTATTGTCCTGGTGGTTGAAGTCACAGTCTTGATAGCCCTGACCTGGGGAGGAGCTGGTCCTTCTCAGTCAACTCTAAAACTTCAGGAAATCTACATTGTTCTGCAGGGGCTTATGTTGAATTTACGAGAAAGACCAAATAGTGCTAAAGATCACTGAGCTTTTAAAGGTATTTCTCTCTGGCCTGGCAACTAAGAAAATCATCCTTTAAACCATGTCTTATAGAACCACAGAGAACAAATATAAAGAAGCAAGCCCTACAGATAGAGTCCAAGCCGGAAAAAAGGAGCAGGGAGGGTGAATTCTGTTCAGCTATACTAATTCTTCTTTCTAAAAAAATGATGAGTGGGAAGAAGCTGATGGAGTCTCTCTTTCCCACTAACCTGCCCTACTGGCTATGTCAGTGGTCAGTATGCAAGCCACTGGAAATATGTGGATCTGTCAGTGCTACTTGAGAGTTGAGTCTTCAGGAAGGGAGAATATCATATATTTCATATTGTGACCAACAGTGATCTAGCAACAACATTCACACTACTGTAAGCAACCCCATCATGTGTACATTCCATAACTTGAGCTAAGTGAATCCTACTCTTAAGGACTCTTACTTTTAGCACCTCTTATCTTCAGAATGCAATCCCTACCAAGGTATATATATATACAATGGAATATTACTCGGCCATAAAAAAGAACGATAATGCCATTTGCAGTAACAGGGATGGACCTAGAAATTATCATACTAAAGCAGAGTAAGTCAGAAAGAGAAAGACAAATACCATACGATATCACTTATATGTGGAATCTAAAATACGACACAAATGAACATATCTATGAAACAGAAACAGACTCACAGATATGGAGAACAGACTTACGGTTGCCATGGAGAAGCGGAGGTAGGGAGAGGAAGGATTGGGAGTTTGGGATTAGCAGATGCAAACTATTATATAGAGGATGGATAAACAGCAAGGTCCTACTATATAGCCCTGGGAACTATATTCAATATCCTGTGATAAACCATAAAGGAAAAGAATGTGAAAAAGAATATATATAGGGGCTTCCCTGGTGGCGCAGTGGTTGAGAGTCTGCCTGCCAATGCAGGGGACACGGGTTCGAGCCCTGGTCTGGGAAGATCCCACATGCCGCGGAGCAGCTGGGCCCGTGAGCCACAACTACTGAGCCTGCGCGTCTGGAGCCTGTGCTCCGCAACAAGAGAGGCCGCGACAGTGAGAGGCCCGCGCACCGCGATGAAGAGTGGCCCCCGCTTGCCGCAACTAGAGAAAGCCCTCGTACAGAAACGAAGACTCAACACAGCCAAAATAAATAATAAAAAATAATAATAATTTAAAAAAAAAGAATATATATATATGTATAACTGGATCACTTTGCTGTACAGGAGAAATTGACACAACATTTTAAATCAACTACACTTCAATAAAATTTAAAAAAAAAAAAAAAAGAAAGCAATCCCTGCCCTGCCTATCTTCTTCTGAAATTCTCTATTAGTTAGCCATTTGACTTTTTCTCTTTCATTACATCTACGCATCTCAATCAAGAGAGCATTTGATTATAATTGCTGAATCACCTTTGCACTCTTAACAAACTATAAAACCTTCCAGGTGTGCCTCCAACGTGGGGTCAGTAACTCTTCAACACTGCCAAGGCAGCAAATCTTCACACCCTCTCGTTCCCACTTTGGAGCAGGGAAGTGTTCCAGCTTTCAAGAGGGTCCATGGATGGCAGGGGGCGGGGGCAGATATGCAGGAGGCCAGCCCTCTTTAACAGAATAGACCACGGTTAATACACTTTGGTTTGAAAAGCCTTACCAGAAATGTCTCTCCTACCCTGCTTAACATCCCTTTCATATCGTCACACAGCTTGAGAGCCTGCAAACTAGATTTGTTTGGGTTAGTAGCATTTGCTTTCAAGATACCAACCCTCCCAGGAGGCTCATTCAATTGCTTTATTCCTAAACTCAAGCTGAGATCAACCCTTACACATAAAACATGAATATGGATGTGGGAAGAAGAGAAAGGATTTTGTAGCAAACAAGACCTCATCGTAGAGTGTTTAAAAAATAAGGACTTTAGACAGCCAGTGGTCAGCAACAGGGCAATGGGAGCAGGAGTTGGAGGGGGACAAGAAAGACTGACCACATTATGTGCCAGTATTAGCTCATTTTGTCCCAAAACAACAATATAAGGTGTTATTTTATCATGTATCTTTTTTTCACAAATGAAAAAATGGAGCTCAGAAAGGTTGTCACTTTTCCAAAATCTCCTAGTGACAGATCTCCATCTAGGACTAGGATTCAGGTGTGTCTGGGTCCAGAATCTGTGCCCTTGAGTGCTCGTCACCTGGAACTGGCCAGTGGGAAGGGCCGGCAGGGCTCCGGAGTCAGGGTAGGAGCAAGGACCACCAAGTCTGCGCTATCTCTCACGTCTTCCCCTATTTCCCTGGAGAGCTAAAGTCTAATCTCAGCTATATTGCCTTTAATTGCTTCCTAGGACCAACAGGTCAGTGTACTTGGGGAAATAACACTTTTTATGATCTTACTCTGATAGAGTATAATCAATTTAGCATAAGCAAAGTGACAAAATTTTTGAAGATTCTGGGTTCTAGTTTTTTTTTTTTTTTTTCCCAGTCCCTCACGCATCTGCTACCCAAAGGTTAAGAGCATGGACCATAGAATCAGAAGAGTTCAAATCCCTGCTTCATCATTTACCAGCTTCTCGGCGTCTCTAGGCCTTAACATCTTCATCTTAAAAACACGGTCAACGAAAATTTCTGTTTCTTAGGATGGAGGTGATGATTCAATGAGCTGGTATATGTAAGACACATGTGGCAGAGAGCACTTGATAAAGGTCAGCTATAGATTACCTTACTTGAAAACTGTTTTTAGTTCTTACATTTTTAGGCTCTAAAAATTAAGAATTTTTCATCTCCGTGTATGTATAAGGAACATATTTTTTTACAAAACTATTTTAACAGCTCATTTAACATATTTTTCTTACAAAACTATTTTAACAGCTCATATAACATAATAATAAATAAGCCAGAATTCTAGAGACAAATGGAAATTATGTTTTTTATCAAAGATATTTTTCCCTCAATGGACTGAAAATTAAGCAGTGAAAGCTGTATTATTTTTTGTAGTTACTTTCTCAAATTTAGACGTATTCTTAGGATTATAGCGACCTGTCGTCTAAGAGACTAAATACTACAGTTTGCTTTAGACTGTCCAAGTTCAGTAAATCTAGATGTTAAAGAGTGCTATATAAATTACTCTTGATTGATCCACAAAGGTATTTCTGCAACTTACGTCTTCTTAAAATCAGTTCCATTCTTTAACACCGTTCCATTAAACTTTAGTATGTAGTTTAATGCTTTTTTCTTCCAA
The DNA here is from genome assembly GCF_028023285.1 of Balaenoptera ricei. NCBI lineage: Eukaryota > Metazoa > Chordata > Mammalia > Artiodactyla > Balaenopteridae > Balaenoptera > Balaenoptera ricei. Next base: position 52,764,201 of record NC_082656.1, read on the forward strand.
ATATAAGCTAAGAAATAACAAGATTGAAGCAGCATTTTTGATCTGGCAGTCTTCAATTTTGCAGTTAAGAATGTGTTCAACAAGCCAGAGATGTACAATTCCCTAAGCAGGTGAAAAAATGTGATTGTGAGGGCTGAGATGACAGTTTTCATACCATTTTCAATGCATGTCCTGTGAATCTCTTTTACACTTGGTAATATGTTTTTATATATTTATTTCTAGAGAAAATTAAATAAGCATTTCTATGTTTAGTTTTCCAGTTATCGTAAGATACATAAAAGAGAATATGGAAATTAAAGGCCAAGGAGATACTTATCTAAGTGAAAAGCACTAAGATTTCAAGGATGATTATGATCCTCAACAGCTTTTGTCATCGTTATGAGTGTCTGTCCAAACAGTGATGAACTCACTCTCCACAACTGGCATTGAGTAGGACCTTGTGTTCATGTTTAAAGTGAATAAGTTCATTCATGTAGAGCTTGTCGGTCACAGCGTTTGCAAATATTTTCTCCCATTCCATAAGTTGTTTTTTTTTGTTGATGGAGAGAATACAAATACCTCATGAGGTTGATGTGAGGGGTAAATGACACAACACATTACTAATGTACTTCGCACAATGTTAGACACAGAGCCATCACTAAAAACATGCTAGTAGCTGTTCCAGTTCTTGTAATTGTTTACAGAGGACAACGTGATGAGTAGGGAATCAGTCATCTAGCCGAATTTGAAACCCGGAATCCCATTTCACAGTAATTTTCAATCACAGGATACTGAGGTATCAGGTAGACCCTAAAAGTGTAATACAATTTAATTTGTGTGGTATCAACACATCCATAGAGCATAGACTAGTACCTAAGTCTCTAGATTACATTTAGCTGTGGTTCCAAGCATTCAGTAACTCAAAGTAAAGAGCAACTATTGCATTTGCTCCTAAGATGATGGTCTAAAGAATGCAAATGGACACAGCTATACTTTAGGTAGACTAGACATACTCTCGGTATTTTGAATGCACAGATCTGGTACAGTTTCCTCTGTATTAAGACCTTAGTCGAGTTTGCAGACATCTGTCTGTAAACTTTAAAAATTGGTAACCAGGAAACTGCAATTATTTTTGCAAACCCTAAGTCAGGCTTTCAGCCAATGTCCTTCTACAACCGTGAATGGTTAGCACGCCAATCCCCAAAGCCTGAGTACAAGCCATAAACTGAAATGCCAGGCACTAACCTGCAGTTAGTGATGCGATCAACAGCCCCGGCCCTGGGTAGATTTCTAGCCTTAATATTCTGAGCTTGTTGTAAAAGCAGCAGCAAGAAATCTGTCACTGGCGTGTTCTAGGTCAGGTTCTGCTGAAAGGGTGATGATTAACGTAAATATATCAGTCAGAAGAGGCAATTGCTTTCTTCTGGCATTGCTTCTGAAATACACGGTAAGACACTCAACAGAAATATGGAGAGAAAACATGGAAACTAAAAGGACCCTGAATTTCTTCCTGGAAGAGGGGCTAAATGATGTTGCTCATCAGATTTCAAACCAGAGAAACTTTTAACTGGATAAAGTCAGTCACCATCTGGCTACCTTGGGCCAGAGCTCAGCCAAACCACAAGACAATGCAATAATCTTCCTGCCAAGACCTACGTAACTGAGGACAAGTGTTCTCCTTAACACCATAGAAGTCAAAAGCCTAGGGCTTGGAAATAATTAAAACAGTGCCTTCTGTGTTATCTATAAGAGGTGGTGCCAAGATGGACCTTCATCTAATTATGGCAAGAGGGGGCAAAAACAACTCTGACTTCTCTAATCAGCCGAGTTTTGGAAATAATTCACCACAGATCAAGATTAAACGATGATGGATGGTTTACCTTACTAAGGTATATTTTATTCAATATTTTATTATTCCTTTATATTTTTTATTACACTATTTAATAAACACTTCTGTAGCATTTACTTTGCCAAGCATACTTCTGAGCACTTTACAAATATTAGCTCATTTCCTCCTCGTAATAACCTTATGAAATAGATACAATCATCAACCTCACTTTGCAGCTTGAGGTTATTGGCAGTTATGTGCCTTGAGTTTCTAAAAGAGTTTCTAAAACTGGTGAAATAAAGATATCCAAGAAGACTCTAGATTTCTCTAAAAATGACATTTTAAAACACCAGTAAGTAAACAGTAGTCTTATCAGCATGAAACAGGCCCAAGAATCTGAAGACAAAAGTATAAAATATTCCTCCAAAAAAGCCCTTATAAAGCCAAGCCCTGGTTATTTTAATGGTACATATTGCAACTAAACTATAGTTGAGGTAGACTGAAATGCCAGTGGTTTTCAGACTCACTCTCCACTTCTCACCACCTTCTGGAGTTCTTGCTCTCTCACTCTCTCCTTGTCTTTTTTATCTCCTTCTCTGTCTCACTTCTCTTTGACTCCCTCAAAGAAAGCCCCCTCTCTCTGATAAACTGCAGGGGCTAATGAAGAGATTGGTGAAGAGGGGCGCCCAATAGGAAAGGACTTACTTCAAAGGCACAGCACATCAAAGTGACTTGCCAGGAAGCCATGAAATCTTGCTGAGTTTGGTGGGCCCCCTTCTCCCATCACCTCCTTGCTCAAATGTCCACTTGGGGACTATGATGGAAGGGATTTCATAGCTCCAGCTGCCTCCTTCAGCACCATCTGGGGAGCGTGAGGGGTTCATACCAGGTGTCACGTCTTTTGATTAAGTAAATGCTCTCAATAGATATCACTGAATAATATTATCACCTAATTCTCCTGGGGTTTCTTTCTCCTTCTCGAATTATTTGACAGTAGTTTTCAAATTAGGTAGCATAAATGCAATGAGGATCAGTGTCAGTGTGCCCTGGTGCGTTGAGTGATAGAAGTCATAAGGATGCAGCCTCTGTGACGTCATCAAAAGTATATCATTGGAGCTGCTACAACACGTGTTATAGGAAAGGAAACAAATGAACTTGATAGCACCTATCACACTACAAAACCAAATGAAGACTTTATCTTCAGAACTGGGCCGTGTTGACAATACAACAAATATCCAGATGGGAACGGAAAGATTCTGATTGTCACACAGATTATTTCAAACATATTGGTTGATGTTGTCACATCAGTGAAGCATTTGGATGCTTTTGTCACTTTTCATCCATGTCTTAGCTGTGCTTTAGCTACAACCTCAGGGTTGTTTGAGTCGCTCTTCCTCCTTAATATCAAGGCCCACTGCACACTTCCCTCTGCATTCTTTCTACTTCCCAGCCCAAGCCCTGCCCAGAAGAAGGACCAGTGAATATTGCCTGACTGAATGATGATGAATAACATAGAATGTAAATGAAGTCCTTTCTGTGTACATTTTTCAAGGCCTTAAGTTGATCTGGAAGATTTGGCTTTAGCATGCATTGCCTAATTCCAGCAAAAAGTGGACCCCAAAAGCCCACTTTATTTCAGGTTTTGGAGAATTTTTGCTAACTATTTGTTTTGCATCTTATCTTTCTATGAATGTGAACTTGAATTATAAACGGTTGATGACAATAAAAATCTATATTACCTTCTACACAGTCTACCAACTATGTGATCCTACAGTACAAACAGGGTGATAGAAAAGAACTTGGAGACAAAATTTTTTTTTCATCTCTTTAAAGATTGAAACACACGATTGACTCATGCCCAATGTCATGTTTAAGAAACTTAGAAAAATTCAACATTAGACTTACAGTGCTGTCATCAGTGTTATACCTGCTGCTAAAACCCATATTTTTCTAAACCTCCCACAGCTTTGGATTTGCCGGGCTATCTACAATAGAGATTTAGTTTCCAACGTGTTCAGAAACTGTAATAAACCACTGTTATTTTCAGCTGAAAAGCCCAGAAGCCAGTGCAGGCTCTGTTTCTTTTCCTTTGCCTCTGAAGACAAAAAAAAAAAAAAAAAAAAAAATGCTAATCAAATTATATGGTTATGTTATTTGATGTAGAAAAAGCGTTTGATAAAATCTAACACCATTCATGATAGAAACTCTCAACAAGTTGGGAACAGAGAAGTGTTAGCCTCCACTTGATAAAGAACATCAACAAAAACCTATAGCTAATGTCATATTTCACGGTGAAAGACTGAATGCTTGCCTTATAACATCAACAACAAGGCAAGGATGTCTGACGTCTACTTTCACCACTCTTATTCAGTATACTACTGGAAATTCTTGACACTGCAATAAGGCCAAAAAATAAATACATAAATAAGAGGCGTACAAATTGGAAAGGAAGAAATAAAACTGTCTCCATTTGCATATGGCATGGTTATCTACATAGAGCGTCCCAAGCAGTCTACGGAAACCATCCTAGAACAAATGAGTTGACAAGATTAAAGGATACCAAATCAACACAAAATCAATCACATTTCCAAGTACTAACAATAGACATGCAGAACCAAAATTAAAATCACAAATGCCATTTACAATTTCCACAAAAAGGAAATAAAATACTTAGGTATGTTCAAAGCACAGCAGGTACAGAAACAATATGCTGAAAATCACAAAATACTGATGAAATAAATCAATGCCATAAACAAATACAAATCAAATACTACAAAATCAAAGTTTAAAAAAGTTAAAAGATAAGAGGTAAAAGAGGTAAAGAGCAAAATGTGGACTTATAATCTAAATTTCCCAGTAATCATCTCAGTAAAATGACCTTTAACGCAAGCAAATATTTGAGCAAAAAGAACACTAGTGTTAGAGTTTAATAATATTTGGATATTAATCTTGGCCCTGGGAATCCCAGTTATGTGCTCAGTGATTCATGGCAAGAGTTATACACATTCAGCTTCCCCCTCTGTAACTAGGGAATAATTGCAACTACCTCACAAGTATATCGGAAGATTGAATTACGAAGTAAACATAAGAACAGCTGGCATAGAGCCACTCAGGAAGGCTGCAATATGTTCAGTCCATGGTAGCTGTAATTTTATTGATGATACTTTGAGGCACCAAACAGTTATCAGTCTCCAAGTTGTGGCGAACATCTTATTTTCACCACCAGGAAGGTACGAGGAGTGAAGAAAGGTGGAAATTGCCATTTACTGAACATTTACTATTTGCTAGGCATTGTCCAGTACCCAGAGTTTTACAGGTGCTCAAACATTCCATCCTCAGGCAATACAGTGAGGAAGGCACTGTTAACTGCATTTTAGTGACAGGAAAACTGAGTTTAAGTACCTTGCTGCGGATCATTTCGCTGACCACTAACAGAACCAGGATGAGAACCTATCTCAGTGGGCTCCCTTATCCACATCTCTTTACTCCGGTTCCCCCATGACAAGAACGACTGCCAGCACCCCTTCTCCCCGTTTAACCGAAAAGATCCCCTGCAATCTCCCCCTCCAGCTCCTATTTTAGTTACAGGGGCCTGTATAGTTCACAGCCCATTTTCAGAGAACTGAAAGTTGGTGCCTTTGAGCTCTAATGAATTCTTTCTTTCTTTTTTTTTTTTTTTAATTTTTTTTTTTTTAAATTTATTTTTGGCTGTGTTGGGTCTCCGTTTCTGTGCCAGGGCTTTCTCTAGTTGTGGCAAGTGGGGGCCACTCTTCATCGCGGTGCGCGGGCCTCTCACTATTGCGGCCTCTCTTGTTGCGGAGCATAGGCTCCAGACGCACAGGCTCAGTAATTGTGGCTCACGGGCACAGTTGCTCCGCGGCATGTGGGATCCTCCCAGACCAGGGCTCGAACCCGTGTCCCCTGCATTGGCAGGCAGACTCTCAACCACTGGGCCACCAGGGAAGCCCCTGAATTCTTTCTTTTAATATTTATTTATTTTATTTATTTATTTGGTTGCACCGGGTCTTACTTGTAGCACGTGGGATCTTTGTTGCTGCATGCAGGATCTTTAGTTGCAGCATGTGAACTCTTAGTTGTGGCATGTGGGATCTAGTTCCCTGACCAGGGATTGAACCCAGGCCCCCTGCATTGGGAGCATGGAGTCTTAGCCCCTAGACCACCAGGGAAGTTCCTTGAGGTCTAATGAATTCTTAATGCTTCCTTGAGCAAATTCCTTCTTTCGTTTTGTAAAATTTGAATTAGCTTCTGTGAGTGTTAGCAGGAGTGACTGAAAAATTCTAGCTAAGTTTTACAATATGCAAACCTTTATGGCTTGTGTATATACTGTAAGAATAATATTCAATACATAAATAAGGTGATTACCAGGGGATTAACCTTAAATCGTATCATTAAGACTCAGCAAAGACGTTTGAACTCTAGTGGGCATCTCACAGATGAAGGGAATAGAGAAAGAGAGAAAAGCAAAGTAACAGGTCAGAAAAGATGGAAAGGAAAACTTCGGAGGATTCCAAATTGAAACTGGGCCTGCTGAGCAAGACTGTCAATGGTGACTCTTACTCCACGTGACATGTCATCGTTACCATCATCCCACTACTCAGATCTCCCCTCTATGTTCTCATCTGCTGTATACTAGTCTTTGGCTTTATCAATGCAATACGTGGTTTAAGTTATCCACATTTCCTTCACGTCTGTCAATTTTGAAATTTTTCTGAGATGGTTGCAGGGTAGACCATAGTGATGAAGAGTGTGGGCTCTGGAGTCCCTATCCCAGTTCTGTTTCTTATTAAATAGATAACCTTGGTGGAGTTATTTAACTTCTCTGTGCTTTAGTTTCCTTAACTATAAAAATAGATTCTAATAATAACATCTACCTCATTAGATCATTACGAGAATTAAATGAGATAAGGAAACACCTCCAAAGACATAGCCCAGGACCCTGGGATACTCTAAATGCCTAATAGGTGTCACCAACATTGGCATCAGTGTCAATTTGTGAGCTCAAAATTGCACTGACGCAGAATATTTTACACAGAATAGGATCTTATGTGATGTTTGATGTTATTAATGATACAAGATGATGACGCTACAAGAACCAACCAAATGGAGAAAACGTTTCAAGGGAAATTGTTTAAAGTATAATTGGAAAACAGTTCACAACAGTCCTCTGTACATAATAAGAGCTACAGGCAAAGCCTGGCCCTTACGTTTTCAGTTTTTGTATATTGTATCCTTTTTCTTATTCCTTTTTTTGTCTCAATTTATAAAATTATTTATAAAATAATTCATCTTATTTTAGCAAGTATTCCAAATTACCCCACAGGAAATAAAAATAATACAGGAAGAAATAAGAAAAAGCGACACAACAGCACATTCTTTAATATTTTTACTTTGTTTGGTATCTTATTTTTCCCCCAAATGTGATATAATTGTATGTCTGAAAAGAGGTATTCTTGGTGATTTCAGGCTCTGCAAAAGCATGAAAAAAAACCCTCCCGTTAATTTATGGCAGTTTATTTTACCTATATATGGGAAAGTTCATTTGGCTTGAACTTTTTTTCAGACCCTGACGAGGCTGCTATTGATTTAGTACTCTACTAGAATACAAACCTGCAAAACACATAACATGGGAAAAGCTAATTATGGTAATAAGAATCAAGCATGCATAATTCCATTAAAAAGTCACTGCTCTTCGTAAATCATGACACTTTTTTTTTTTATAACTCCTCTGTTCATTAGGAGAAAATTACCTGTTAGTGTTAAGTGGACTATAAATGCACTGTTTACACTGAAAGTGGAAAAAAGCTAATGTCATGTTTCATGTCAAAACGATTATTGCTATTGGTGTTGCCTTACTGTATTACTTCAAAAGAGCGTGTAATAAAATCCAAACTTTGCACGTGCTGAGTCATTATCTGAGTCTCCATCACAGAAGAACACCCCCCTCACTGTTCTTTGTGGGTAGACATTTGAGTCCAGGCTCACATAAGTTATCAAAAGTTAACTTACTGGCCCTTACAACCTATAAGGGGCAGGTGTCTTCTAACGATATTCAACTCAAGACAAAGTTAATTTTTTTTTATTACTCCAGAGAAGAAACAAGGAACAATAATGCAAAATGTTTTCTACAAAACTTCAAAGGGATTCCAGGGTTTCAGAGGTAGAAGAGATAGCTGAATTCTTTTTTTTTTTTTTTAACATTGCTGTTGGAGTATAATTGCTTTACAATGGTGTGTTAGTTTCCGCTTTATAACAAAGTGAATCAGTTATACAATATGTCCCCGTATCTCTTCCCTCTTGCATCTCCCTCCCTCCCACACACCCTCCCTATCCCACCCTTCTAGGTGGTCACAAAGCACCGAGATGATCTCCCTGTGCTATGTGGCTGCTTCCCACTAGCTATCTATTTTACGTTTGGTAGTGTATATATGTCCATGCCACTCTCGCACTTTGTCCTAGCTTACCCTTCCCCCTCCCCGTATCCTCAAGTCCATTCTCTAGTAGGTCCGCATCTTTATTCCCGTCCTGCCCCTAAGTACTTCTGACCACTTTTTTTTTTTTAGATTCCATATATACGTGTTAGCATACGGTATTTCTTTTTCTCTTTCTGACTTACTTCACTCTGTATGACAGTCTCTAGGTCCATCCACCTCACTACAAATAACTCACTTTCGTTCCTTTTTATGGCTGAGTAATATTCCATTGTATATATGTGCCACGTCTTCTTTATCCATTCATCTGTTGATGGACACTTAGGTTGCTTCCATGTCCTGGCTCTTGTAAATAGAGCTGCAATGAACACTGGGGTGCATGTCTCTTTTTGAATTATGGTTTTCTCAGGGTATATGCCCAGTACTGGGATTGCTGGGTCATATGGTGGTTCTATTTTTACTTTTTTAATGAACCTCCATACTGTTCCCCATACTGACTGTATCAATTTACATTCCCACCAACAGTGCAAGAGGGTTCCCTTTTCTCCACACCCTCTCCAGCATTTACTGTTTGTAGATTTTTTGATGATGGCCATTCTGACGGGTGTGAAATGATATCTCATTGTAGTTTTGATTTGCATTTCTCTAATGATTAATGATGTGGAGCATTCTTTCATGTGTTTGTTGGCAAACTATGTAACTTCTTTGGAGTAATGTCTATTTAGGTCTTCTGCCCATTTTTGGATTGGGTTGTTTGTTTTTGTGATACTGAGCTGCATGAGTTGCTTGTATGTTTTGGAGGTTAACAATTTGTCAGTTGCTTCATTTTCACATATTTTCTCCCATTCTGAGGGTTGTCTTTTTGTCTTGTTTATGGTTTCCTTTGCTGTGAAAAAGCTTTTAAGTTTCATTAGGTCCCATTTGTTTATTTTTGTTTTTATTTCCATTTCTCTAGGAGGTGGGCCAAAAAGGATCGTGCTGTGATTTATGTCATAGAATGCACTGCCTATGTTTTCCTCTAAGAGTTTGATGGTGTCTGGCCTTACATTTATGTCTTTAATCCATTTTGAGTTTATTTTTGTGTATGATGTTAAGGAGTGTTCTAAATTCATTCTTTTATATGTAGCTGTCCAGATTTCCCAGCACCACTTATTAAAGGGGCTGTCTTTTCTCCGTTGTATATTCTTGCCTCCTTTATCAAAGATAAGGTGACCATATGTGCGTGGGTTGATCTCTGGGCTTTCTATCCTGTTCCATTGATCTATATTTCTGTTTTTCTGCCAGTACCATACTATCTTGATAACTACCTTTGTAGTATAGCCTGAAGTCAGGGAGCCTGATTCCTCCAGCTCCGTTTTTCTTTCCCAAGATTGTTTGGCTATTCGGGGTCTTTTGTGTTTCAATACAGATTGTGATATCTTTTGTTCTAGTTTTGTGAAAAATGCCAGTGGTAGTTTCATAGGGATTGCATTGAATCTGTAGATTGCTTTGGGTAGTAGAGTCATTTTCACAATGTTGATTCCTCCAATCCAAGAATATGGTATAGCTCTCCATCGATTTCTATCATCTTCAACTGCTTTCATCAGTGTCTTATGATTTTCTGTATAGAGGTCTTTTGTCTCCTTAGGTAGGTTTATTCCTAGATATTTTATTCTTTTTGTTGCAATGGTAAATGGGAGTGTTTTCTTAATTTCACTTTCAGATTTTTCATCATTAGTGTATGGCAATGCAAGAGACGTCTGTGCATTAATTTTGTATCCTGCTACTTTACCAAATTCATTGATTAGCTCTAGTAGTTTTCTGGTAACATGTTTAGGATTCTCTATGTATAGTATCATGTCATCTGCAAACAGTGAAAGCTTTACTTCTTCTTTTCTGATTTGGATTCCTTTTATTTCTTTTTATTCTCTGATTGCTGTGGCTAAAACTTCCAAAACTATGTTGAATAACAGTGGTGAGAGTGGGCAACCTTGTCTTGTTCCTGATCTTAGTGGAAATGGTTTCAGTTTTTCACCATTGAGGATGATGTTGGCTGTGGGCTTGTCATATATGGCCTTTATTATGTTGAGGTAAGTTCCCTCTTTGCCTACTTTCTGGAGGGATTTTATCATAAATGTGTGTTGAATTTTGTCAAAAGCTTTCTCTGCATCTACTGAGATGATCATATGGTTTTTATCCTTCAATCTGTTAATATGGTGTATCACGTTGATTGATTTGCGTATATTGAAGTATCCTTGCATTCTTGGGATAAACCACACTTGATCATAGTGTATGATCCTTTTAATGTGCTGTTGGATTCTGTTTGCTAGTACTTTGTTGAGGATTTTTGCATCTATGTTCATCAGTGATATTAGCCTGTAGTATTCTTTCTTTGTGACATCTTTGTCTGGTTTTGGTATCAGAGTGATGGTGGCCTCGTAGAATGAGTTTGGGAGTGTTCCTCCCTCTGCTATATTTTGGAAGAGTTTGAGAAGGATAGGTGCTAGCTCTTCTCTAAATGTTTGATAGAATTCACCTGTGAAGCCATCTGGCCCTGGGCTTTTGTTTGTTGGAAGATTTTTAATCACAGTTTCAATTTCAGTGCTTGTAACTGGTCTGTTCATATTTGCTATTTCTTCCTGGTTCAATCACAGAAGGTTGTGCATTTCTAAGAATTTGTCCATTTCTTCCAGGTTGTCCATTTTATTGGCATATAGTTGTTTGTAGTAATCTCTCATGATCCTTTGTATTTCTGCAGTGTCAGTTGTTACTTCTCCCTTTTCATTTCTAATTTCTATTGATTTGAGTCTTCTCCCTTTTTTTCTTGATAAGTCTGGCTAATGGTTTATCAATTTTGTTTACCTTCTCAAGGAACCAGCTTTTAGTTTTATTGATCTTTGCTATCATTTCCTTCATTTCTTTTTCATTTATATCTGATCTGAATTTCTTTCCTTCTGCTAACTTTGGGGTTTTTTTGTTCTTCTTTCTCTAATTGCTTTAGGTGTAAGGTTAGGTTCTTTATTTGAGATGTTTCTTGTTTCTTAAGATAGGATTGTATTGCTATAAACTTCCCTCTTAGCACTGCTTTTGCTGCATCCCATCAGTTTTTGGTTGTTGTGTTTTCATTGTCATTTGTTTCTAGGTATTTTTTGATTTCCTCTTTGATTTTTTCAGTGATCTCTTGGTCATTAAGTAGTGTGTTGTTTAGCCTCCATGTGTTTGTATTTCTTACAGATTTTTTCCTGTAATTGATATCTAGTCTCATAGCATTGTGGTCGGAAAAGATACTTGATATGATTTCAATTTTCTTAAATATACCAAGGTTTGATTTGTGACCCAAGATATGATCCTGGAGAATGTTCCATAAGCACTTCAGAAGAATGTGCATTCTTTTGTTTTTGGATGGACTGTCCTATAAATATCAATTAAGTCCATCTTGTTTAATGTATCATTTAAAGCTTGTGTTTCCTTATTTATTGTCATTTTGGATGTTCTGTCCATTGGGGAAAGTGGGGGGTTAAAGTCACCTACTATGATTGTGTTACTGTCGATTTCCCCTTTTATGGCTGTTACTATTTGCCTTATGTATTGAGGTGCTCCTATGTTGGGTGCATATTTACAATTGTTATATCTTCTTCTTGGATTGATCCCTTGATCATTATGTAGTGTCCTTCTCTGTCTCTTGTAATAGTCTTTGTTTTAAAGTCTATTTTGTCTGATATGAGAATTGCTACTCCACCTTATTTGTGATTACCATTTTCATGGAATGTCTTTTTCCATCCCCTCACTTTCAGTCTGTATGCGTCCCTAGGTCTGAAGTGGGTCTCTTGTAGACAGCATATATACGGGTCTTGGTTTCGTATCCATTCAGCCAGTCTGTGTCTTTTGGTTGGAGCATTTAATCCATTTACATTTAAGGTAATTATCGATATGTTCCTATTACCTATTTCTTAATTGTTCTGGGTTTATTATTGTAGGTGTTTTCCTTCTCTTGTGTTTCCTGCCTAGAGAAGCTCCTTTAGCATTTGTTGTAAAGCTGGTTTGCTGGCGCTGAATTCTCTTAGCTTTTGCTTGTCTGTAAAGGTTTTAATTTCTCTGTCAAATCTGAATGAGATCCTTCCTGGGTAGAGTAATCTTGGTAGTAGGTTTTCTCCTTCATCACTTTAAATATGTCCTGCCACTCCCTTCTGGCTTGCAGAGTTCCTGCTGAAAGGTCAGCTGTTAACCTTATGGGGATTCCCTTATGTGTTATTTGTTGTTTTTCCCTTGCTGCTTTTAATATTTGTTCTTTGTATTTAATTTTTGATAGTTTGATTCATATGTGTCTTGGCGTGTTTCTCCTTGGATTTATCCTGTATGGGACTCTCCACGCTTCCTGGACTTGATTGACTATTTCCTTTCCCATAATAGGGAAGTTTTCAACTGTGATCTCTTCAAATATTTTCTCAGTCCCTTTCTTTTTCTCTTCTTCTTCTGGGACTCCTATCATTCGAATGTTGGTGCCTTTAATGTTGTCCCAGAGGTCTCTGAGATTGTCCTCAATTCTTTTCATTCTTTTTTCTTTATTCTGCTCTGCAGTAGTTATTTCCACTATTTTATCTTCCAGGTCACTTATCCGTTCTTCTGCCTCAGTTATTCTACTACTGATTCCTTCTAGAGAATTTTAAATTTCATTTATTTTGTTGTTCATCATTGTTTGTTTGCTCTTTAGTTCTTCTAGGCCCTTGTTAAACGTTTCTTGTATTTTTTTCCATTCTATTTCCGAGATTGTGGAACATCTTTACTATCATTATTCTGAATTCTTTTTCAGGTAGACTGCTTATTTCCTCTTCATTTGTTAGGTCTGGTGGGTTTTTGCCTTGCTCCTTCATCTGCTGTGTGTTTCTCTGTCTTCTCATTTTGCTTAATTTACTATGTTTGGGGTCTCCTTTTTGCAGACTGTAGGTTCGTAGTTCCTGTTGTTTTTGGTGTCTGTCCCCAGTGGCTAAGGTTGGTTCAGTGGGTTGTGTAGGCTTCCTGGTGGAGGTGACTAGTGCCTGTGTTCTGGTGGATGAGGCTGGATCTTGTCTTTCTGGTGGGCAGGTCCATGTCTGGTGGTGTGTTTTGGGCTGTCTGTGGCCTTATTATGATTTTAGGCAGTCTCTATTCTCATGGATGGGGTTGTGTTCCTGTCTTGCTAGTTGTTTGGCATAAGGTGTCCTGCACTGTAGCTTGCTGGTCGTTGAGCAGAGCTGGGTCTTGGCGTTGAGATGGAGATCTCTGGGAGATTTTCACCATTTGATATTACGTGGAGCTGGGAGGTCTCTTGTGGACCAGTGTCCTGAACTTGGCTCTCCCACCTCAGAGGCACAGCCCTGATGCCTGGCTGGAGCACCAAGAGCCTGTCCTCCACACGGCTCAGAATAAAAGGGAGAAAAAATAGAAAGAAAGAAAGAAGATAAAATAAAATAAACCTATTAAAATAAAAAAAAATTATTAAGAAAAAAAATTTTTTAACTAATAAAAAAACAAAATAAACGGACAAACAGAACCCTAGAACAAATGGTAAAAGCAAAGCTATACAGACAAAATCACACTCAGAAGCATATACATACACATTCACAAAAAGAGAAAAAGGGAAAAATATATACATATTGTTGCTCCCAAAGTCCACCTCCTCAATTTGGGATGATTCGGAGTCTATTCAGGTATTCCACAGATGCAGGTACGTCAAGTTGATTGTGGAGATTTAATCCTCTGCTCCTCAGGCTGCTGGGAGAGATTTCCCTTTCTCTTCTTTGTTCGCACAGCTCCCGGGGTTCAGCTTTGGATTTGGACCCGCCTCTGCGTGTAGGTCGCCTGAGGGCATTCGCTCTTCGCTCAGGCAGGACGGGGTTAAAGGAGCAGCTGATTCGGGGGCTCTGGCTCACTCAGGCCGGGGGGAGGGACAGGTACGGATGCAGGGCGAGCCTGCGGGGCAGAGGCCGGCGTCACATTGCAGCAGCCTGATGCGTGCCATGCGTTCTCCCAGGGAAGTTGTCCCCGGATCATGGGACCCTGGCAGTGGCGGGCTACGCAGGCTCCCGGGAGGGGAGGTGTGGACAGTGACCTGTGCTTGCACACAGGCTTCTTGGTGGCGGCAGCAGCAGCCTTAGCGTCTCATGCCAGTCTCTGGGGTTCACACTGATAGCCGCGGCTCACGCCCGTCTCTGGAGCTCCTTTAAGCGGCGCTGTTAAATCTCTCCTCGTGCACCAGGAAACAAAGAGGCAATAAAAAGTCTCTTGCCCCTTTGGCAGCTCCAGACTCCCTCCCAGCTAGCTGTGGCGCACTAGCCCCTTCAGGCTGTGTTCACGCTGCCAACCCCAGTCCTCTCCCTGCGATCCGACCGAAGCCCGAGCCTCAGCTCCCAGCCCCCTCCCGCCCTGGCCGGTGAGCAGACAAGTCTCTCGGGCTGGTGAGTGCTGGTCGGCACCAATCCTCTGTGTGGGAATCTCTCCGCTTTGCCCTCCGCACCCCTGTGGCTGCGCTCTCCTCCGTGGCTCCAAAGCTTCCCCCCTCCGCCATCCGCAGTCTCCGCCCATGAAGGGCCTTCCTAGTGTGTGGAGACCTTTCCTCCTTCACAGCTCCCTCCCACTGGTGCAGGTCCCGTCCCTATTCTTTATCTCTATTTTTTCTTCTTTCCTTTTTGCCCTACCCAAGTACGTGGGGAGTTTCTTGCCTTTTGGGAAGTCTGAGGTCTTCTGCCAGCGTTCTGTAGGTGTTCTGTAGGAGTTATGTCACATGTAGATGTATTTCTGATGTATTTGAGGGGAGGAAGGTGATCTCCGTGTCTTACTCTTCCGCCATCTTGAAGCTCTTCTGAATTCTTCTATTTTAAACTTTCTAATGAAAGAATCTCCAAAAATAGATGTTTCCAGTAAGAAGTCTACTGGCTCAAAAGGTAACCTATTCTACTTATGAATAATCCTAACTGTTAGAAAGTTCTTTGCTTGTCTGAACAGCTCTGTCACTCTTATCTGTTGGAACAAGTTCTTCTATATAAACATAGATTAGGACCAGGTAGACATAGACTAATGATATGAAAGAAATGGAAAAGTTAAACAAATTGAACAAATACCACGAGAGAGGTAGGACATATTTATGTGCCATAAAAATATGAAAAAATTGTCTACCTTTCTATTATCAAAGAGACACAAATTAATACAATAAATTGCTATTTTTATCTATCAAGTGGACAGATATTCCTGAAAAGTAATAAATGTTGGACAGCTGGATGAAGAATAAGGAGTGGGGAATACAATGACAGTGGAGTGTAAATTGTTATGTTTTCAGATGCCCATTTTTGCAATAAGTGTCAAGAGCTTCAAACGTATGTTTACCTTTGACCTCAAAGTTCCACTTCTATTAATTGACTCAGGAAAAAAGTATACAATACTGTTCATTAAAGCATTATTTCAATATAAAATGAGAAATTATATAAATATTAATAATATTTTTGTGACCTTGTTTAATTCAAGAGAATTCAAGGGATTCTCAGGATCAACGTTGGTTTACACTAGATGCCTGAAGCTCTCCTGTCAGCTTGTTTAAAAAGTCACTTTTGTGGAATTAGTCAAAGCAGGTCCAGAAACTCACAGAAGAAGTAAGTAAGAAGTCTTGAACTGTCATTCTGTGTTATCATCCTTCAAACTGGAATCTTTACGAAATTCTCCGTCTTCATAAGAGCAGTAACCTTAACCTGTTGCCTCCTTACTCACAAGAACCACCATCATTCGAGCCTCTTCATGAAGATCTTCAAAATTAGTTTCCAATAAAATAAACAATTAAGAAATCTTACATATTATTGTTACCTAAGTAGCTGAAATTCCCCTTTAACGTTTTAATGTGGCCTGCTCTGCAATTTTAATAGGACCAGTCTACTAAAGGTAGTTATGTTGCCATTACTTTAAATTACATTAACATTCTTAAATACTATATACTTTGCTTTTTCTTTATTCATAACTTAACCTTTCCAAAAATGATTTAAGGGAAAAGTGTGGTGTTAACTGCAATTTCTTTCAAATCCATTAAGCAGGAAATAGATGTCCACTGAATAGAATATAGGTCCTAGATGTGTGGGAATATAGAGTTTATATGACTGAATGTAGGCTACCTTAATTGTAAAGGTCCATAAATCTTTATTTTGGTTTGCTCATGGTAAATAACGCAATCATGGTAGAAGTAATCATGGTAGAAGTCACGCAATCATAAAATTTCTTACAGGAAGCACCTACTACTGAAATCACTGTACTACTTAATTAAAACCAGGGATCTCAAATGAGAAAAATTTCTTGCTGAGTACAAAGAGAAAACTGTTCCTTCACCGAGTCACCTGTATGAATGAAAATACCCACATATTACATTAAAAGCAATGTAAATAAAATAGAGGTAAAAATCAATACAAGCAAAACCGAAGGGACTAGAAAATTGTGCTTCTGTAATAGTGACTAGATTTGTAATAACCTGGGGTAGGAAAAAATTAGGTATTTCTTTACAGGAGGCAGGGAAGAAATAAGACAGGAAAGCCAGAGGCTATGCTGAGCCAGTGAAATTGTCCATTATTTAAACTATAGGTGGTGACACGCACGTAAACTGGTGTAGCAAGATGCATCTAAAAGCAAGTGATGTGAGGGATTTAGTGTGAAATACACTGTGGGATTCTGTAGTTGAAGGGAGGGTACAGGTGTGCTATAACTTAGGAGAATGTGGTACTGGAAATGCTAACCTTGAAAGAAAGCAAATTAAAGGCTAAGTGCATTGGATCTATAATTTCAACCCTGTTTACAGATTATTAACAACTAGGCAGGAAATGTGGGGAATTAAGATTCTTAAAGTAGAAAGAGAAGGAAATGATGGCAGGGGAAGGGGAAAGGAAAAGAAAAAGGAGACGAAATAGAAGAGGAAAGTAGATGCAGGGTAGGGGAAGACCAAAAAGGAAAAAGCAGGGGAGAAATGAAGACTATGTTGAGGTGACATATCTAGGAGAGAGGTAAAAGAAGTAAGATCCAGTGTTGCCAAAATGCTGAAACTATATTAAACAAAATCTCCAAAAACGTCTTCATGCTTCCAGACAACACTGTAAAATCAGTGATGATGGCCTTGATCATGCCCACTCTAAGCCTATATTTTAGGGATCACAAGTATTTTCTTAAAGGGCCTGATAATAAATGTTCTTGGCTTAGAAACTACTCAACTCTGCCATTCTGGCATAAAAGCAGCCATAGACACTGTGTAAACAAATAGGTGTGGCTGTGTTCCAATAAAATTTTATTTACAAAAACAGGCAGGAGGACATATTTGTCCAACCAGCCCATAGTGTTCCAATCTTACTATATTGTATTGCTCCCTTTAACACTTCCTGCTAAGCTTTGCCCCATCACCCAATGCCTCACTGACTCGACATAATTTTTACAATTATGCTCCCTGTCTTCAAAACTTACCTTCCAATTTCTTCTCGCATTATAGTAAGTCCTTCTGTATCTTTCAGGTAGCAACCAACCACCATAATAAAATTTCCCTGCTTAGAAATTCAGGAGAGGAAGAGTACTACAGTCTAGAGGGCACCACAAGATCCTTCTGTCACTAGATACATACATCCCAAGTGAACTGTGCTTGGCTCGTATCCAACATCTACATTGTTCTTTATTCAAACTTTCAAGAATTGAGTACCTGTTATGCACTTTAACCTATAAACAAAGATAATTTTAAAAAATAATTCTTGACTTTAGGTTACTTGACATAGGATAGAGATTACTATAATACCCACTACCTTCTTATCTTCTCCCACCCATCAAGTCATTAGAAAGCCATTAGTAACCTCAATAGTGGAAAAATCAACCTGAAATGGGGAGGCTAGAACTACGAAAGACTAACAGAGAAGTTACTTTAGGATCAAAGACTTGATCATTTAGCAATTACTTCTCCCCATAGCGGTTTCATTTCTGGTGGTCCTTCACTTCTAGGCCATGTTGGGTAGTAGGCATCAAAGAAGCTCTGGCCCAATAAGGCAGAAGAGAAGAAAACCAATTTATCAGATGAAAGACTGTCTTTACTCTTTCTTCTTTATGTCATTTTGCAAAGAACTTCCAAACAGAAATGGTTCATGACTGCCAATCCTTGCTACCAAACTATAGTAAAAATTTTGTTAAAACAAATAAGATTCAAGAGTCTGCTTATGGCTATGGAACATTATAGTGCATCAGATTAATCTTCCCACCAGGAAGTTATTTAAGGATAAAATGTAAGAACATCAGCTTGAAGGCAACAAATGGCTACCATGGCAGCAAGGACAGCCATGGTGGTAGGTACTCCAATCTGCCTTCAAGAGAGAACAGGAAACAACTTAAAAGTCCATTGACAGATAAATGGTAAACAAGATATGGTGTGTGTATATATATATATATATATATATATATATATATATATATATATATACACACATACACACACAATGGAATATTACTCAGCCATTAAAAAATGAATGAAATAATGCCATTTGCAGCAACATGGATGGACCTAGAGATTATCATACTAAGTGAAATAAGTCAGAAAGAGAAAGACAATTATCATATGATATCACTGATATGCAGAATCTAAAATACGACACAAATGAATATATCTACTAAACAAAAGCAGACTCACAGATATATAGGACAGACTGGTGATTACCAAGGGGGAGGAGGTTGGGGGAGAGAAGGATTGGGAGTTTGGGATCAGCAGATACAAACTATTACATACATAATGGATAAACAACAGGGTCCTACTGTAGAGCACAGAGAACTATATTCAATATCCTGTGATAAACCATAATGGAAAAGTATATGAAAAAAAATATATATATATATATGTGTGTGTGTGTGTGTGTGTGTGTGTGTGTGTGTGTGTATAACTGAGTCACTTTATTGTACAGCAGAAATTAAACACAACATTGTAAATCAACTATACTTCAAAAAAAATTGTTTTAATGAAAAAAAAATCCATTTAAAAAAAGAGAACACAGAGCAAAGATTGCAGTTAGCTAACAGCATCCACATGCCGCAATTTGGAATCTAGTGAAGCACTCATGCTGAGGCCACATCCTCTACAGGCTACTCCTGCCCAACATGGATCTCTCCTAATGAGCCCTCCTTACCCTGCAGCTCCTTAGCAGCCTAGCTGAGCCCGCTGGAGAGCTGTACCGGTCTGAGACTCTTCCTACCCAATCCTGCTCTTTCCTTCCTCTGCTCTCAGAGGCATCAGATCTGCATCGCGGTCTCTCTGCCCATTCCTGCTCTCTCTACCCTATGATTCACATTTACCAACCTCAGAAACGATGACACTTCCTCAGTAGTGCAGCCACATTCCACAGGAGCCTAAGAAACGGTATTTTAATCGAATACTTTGCTTTGCATGTAACCAACAGCTTGTATAAAATAGGGAACTGCTTCTTACCACGTGAACCTTTGGAGTGTTTCGCCAGCAAAATGGCTGCAGTTTTCTATTAGTGAACATGTTTTTCCTGAATGGAAATGCATAATTTAGGTTTAATAAGACTTTTCAACATAGGCTATACATACGAATGTGTATTTTCTCCTTTCCTTGTGTTTACAGCATGAGATAAGCTGTAGACCAGTTTTATGTAGCTATTTTATATGCAAATAAGAGGTTATTTTTGCATGTTTTCGGTTTTATAGGAGACAGGCAAGAGAATTTCAAGTAATGCAGTTTTCCACTCTAGTCAGAGAATTGACTTTTCTATCTTCTGCTTTCTGCAGGCATCTTTATCTCTTGACAGCTGACAAAAAATATTTAAACATTAAAGCCTTGAGAAATCAATACAATTTTGTAAACAATTTCATTATTTCAAAGTGCAATGAGCTCATTTCGGCTTTTTCAGCATGAATCGAGATGATCAGTTGACCTCTTCCTCCATTCAAAAGCAAGAAGCATCTTCCACATGGATAATTCCCAGGCTCCCCACATGGACAGATGGGAAAATGCTCCCATGGTAATGGTAACTCAGGTCAATTATGGCACCTGCCTCTGTCCTCACAGAATGGGGATGAGGAGTTCATTTATTGGCTGGCATTAATGATCACGAGAAGAGTTGAGAAGAGGATTCTGACATGAACAGACTACAGTTCCCAGAGCTGGGGATTTGTTTTTGGCAAGATGAACAGATTTGGAAGGACCCACAGACCCAGACAGCATGCTGTTGACCCAGTGATTCTCCAGCAGGGACCAAGTCTGCCTTGGCCAGTGGCACGCTGAAGGAGCCAACAGCCATTAGGCAGAGGCTCAAGTAAGCAGGTGGTTTCTGTCAATGGCTGGCCTACAAGTGGACAAAACAGAGCGTGAAGGAGGAAAAAAAGGCAATAGGTAGAGGTTTGAGGCAGTCTATATGGATGTGGTGTGGCAAGAGGAAGCAGAAATTGGAGTTCAGCAAGACTCCTGTCCTGAGATGATTGAACAGAGGCAGTACCCCAATCAAGAGGAAAAGAAGTTCTAAGATCGGTCACCAAGACTGAGCAAACTCTACTTACAGAACTGTGATAAAGGGCCATAGCAGAATCACCAACAATTCTTATTATGGGCTACTTACTCAGGACTCTTCAAATCCCCCCTGAAGAGTACCTGGTCTGATGGGGGCAGGGCGGTCAAGAGAGTTGCTGGAATTCCGACCTGTGAACTCTAGGGGATTCTGTAACAGGAAGCCAGACAGAAGGTGTAGTTGGAGGGACTATGGGGCATTGGAAAAGAATGTTTCCTGATCTACCTCACTCATCATCTGGAACATAATATCAACTCCTAGAGTTGTTAAAATGACTGAACGCAAAATGGTTAGCTCAGAGTTAGAACTCCAACTCTAAGGAACCAGCCCTTTCAGCTACTCATGGAATTGTACGATGACCAAGGACATTCTCTAAACTTGGGAGCCTTCAACAGGTTGTGAACATTGTGGCAATAAAAATAGCTGACATTCACTGAGTACTTATTATGGACCAGGCACTGTCTTGGTTCTTTACATGTATTATCCCATTTAATCCTCTCAACCCTATGAGATGGGTAGTAGTATTAACTCCACTTTACGAATACAGAGAGCAAAATACAGAGAAGTTAAGTGACTTGCCCAAGGTTACACATTAGCAAGTAGCATAGCAGGATATTAACATAGGTTCAGGAGCCCCGCTAATAGTTCAGTTACACATAACACCATACTTCCACCATGGGGGGGAAAATAGAGAAAACTATGTAAGAGCAAGAACTGGTCCGTTCAATCTCTATTCGGAATACCAGTGGTAAACCACAATGAGACACTAGTGAAAGTAGTCAAGCCATGGCAGCACATTTTAATATAAGTTCTTCCAGTAATCATTTCCCTGGCTTTGCTCCTGGCATGGAGCTCTGTCAGCACAGCCGTGGCAGGAGCAGGGAGTTTATGGCCAGGGACTTTTTATTACCCAGCATGAGCAATGGCGGTATTTGGCCAGCATCATTTCTGGCTTGTGGTCCTCTGTGGTGCACAGACACAAGCAGCAGCTGGATCATTTTTCCCCTGATCTCAAAGTTCCAGGATGGCAGAATTCCACACATTAGATCATTTTACAACTTATTGAGAGAAATTTTAAATATCAGCCTATGCCCCCCTCAAGGATCTGGAAGATTTAATATGATTTCCAAAGGCATCCACTTAAAAGGACTTTTGATGGTAATTCACTAAAATAAAATAAAAATGAAAGAATATTTAAGCAGCTTGACACTCATGATATATCCATGGTGTATTTAATACACTTTGATGTAATTCTTTTTACTTCTGCATAAGTAATTCATGCTCATTTTAGACAAATTAGATCATCTAAAAATCACCTAAAATATTACCAACCAGAGATGATCATTATACTTTATTGTTTAGCCTTCCAAAATTCTGTCCTAGTCATTTAACATTCAGTAAAAATAGAAATATACTTATTATATTTCTACTGTGTAACTGCCTCTCTCATTTAGCTATATTCTGAATATCTTCCCATGTCCTATATAAAATTATACT
The DNA here is from genome assembly GCF_028023285.1 of Balaenoptera ricei. Lineage (NCBI taxonomy): Eukaryota > Metazoa > Chordata > Mammalia > Artiodactyla > Balaenopteridae > Balaenoptera > Balaenoptera ricei. The sequence goes on from NC_082656.1 coordinate 52,786,481, forward strand.
TTTATGACTACATATTTTTATTTTTTTTTATGGATGCCCATAACTTATCAGTCCTCCATTGTTGAGTATTTGGGTAGTTTCTAATTTCCTTTATTTATTTTTAAAAGCACATCTTACATTTAGCAAATTAACATTTAACCTGTTATGCAGAAATGTCATTATTCAGTTTCTAGTTTGCCTTTTAACTTTATCATGGGTTTGCATTCAGAAGTTTGTTTTTAATTTTTGTTTAGCAGAAATGCATGAGCATTTCAGTTGTGAATTCTGCCTTTTTGTGCCACGCTGAGAAAGCCTTTCAAAAACAAAGAACATTCCTCCTTCCCCTCGATATGTTTCTGAAGGAGTGGATACTAATATAATCTTGGAAAATCACATATCAAAAACCGCCAGATAGCTTTCTTTCTAAAAGCATACTAAGATGAATCTTCTTTGTGGGAGAAAAGCGCCCTTGTATGTTACAAAAACTCAAAGCGGAAGACATTGGAGTTCCTTCTGTGAAACAAAGGGTTTAGATTACATTTCTATAAAAGTTAATAAAACTATGGGAATCTTTTATCATGTTATCCTAAAGACATGGAAATATTATCTCCAGTATAGGTGTCCAGGCTGGACCACCTGAGACTAACAAGCATATCCATTCCCTACACCAGCTGTAAGAACTGGCTTCAAGTCTTCCATTCTCTTCTCCACATCTAAGGTATCTCTGAGGGCACTGAACCTTCCCACCAGCTTATTCTAATTCTGAATTGACTACCTCATCTATTTCTTCAGAGGATGTGAAGGGTATTTTTACATCATGGAGTACACTGGTCAAAAAAGAGAAAATAAGTGCCATGGCGCTACTCCTAATAATAGTACTACATTTCCAAACCATGTAATTTGACTACAGAGATTTTTTAAGTAGCAGCTAAGAAATCTGACATGTCATGTGCAAATTGCAAAGGCTTGACAAGACTCTACATGCTTTTTCTTTCACTTATTTCATTTCTAAAGCAATTTTTTGAGGTCCTACAATGCTTCCACAGTTAAACTTTAATAACTTTAAAATCTATTCATTATTCCATGGCCACTTTAAGACAACAGTCAGTGATATCACTAACTTCCCACCACTGTAAGAGGTTTTTCCCCTTGGAAGAATCTGTTCATTACAGTAGTTAACTACTCAGTTATCAAGGAACCCTAACACAAAGCATGGGACAAGTTAACGGTGTAACAAATCAGTCGTTAAGCTAAATGGTCAGTTTGTATAGTACAGTATTATTGCTTTACTGAATCCAACTTAAAGATTTACAGCAGTTACATTTTATTCCAGGTACAAGATATACAAATGATATACAGAGGGGTGCAGTTTTGTTTTATGCTGTTTTCATTAAGAACCCAATTGCATGGCAAAATCAGTTAGAATATATCTCGTTCTATGTGACAGCCAATTTTCCTCTGAGACTGGAAACTCTTGGAGCTTTTTAATCCTTGATCTTACTCAGGGAGTACAAGGGGTGGGAGTTACAGCATGTTTTTAAATTGTTTAAAGCTTCGGTGGTAACAAGCTCTTATCCCTGACTCCTGAGCAGTGGATCATCTCTGGATGGATGGTCCGTAGCCTTGAATCTAGGTCTACTTTGATGATGAAACCTGTCTGGGACATACTTCTTGGCCCAAAATGCTAAGGTATTTTTTTTTTTCCAGTGAACATCTTTTCAGAAAAAATATGTAGCATTATAAACACAGCTATCACCAAATAACCTGTGACACAATCAACTTGAGCATGTAAAGGCCCAAAGCTAATGACATCATTATTTATTTCACAAATATTTCTTTCCATCCGTATTATATGTCGAATACTTTCAAAGATCTAGGCATAGAGCAGGTATCAGTCCTCATGAAGTTTATATTCTTATGGAGAAGGCAGATTTCAAAAACAAATAAATACATTAAGATAATTTTGCAAGTAATATGTGCTATAAAGAAAGTAAAATGTTCTCAGGAAGAGTGTTCGGTGAAAGGCAATTGTTAATGTAAAGAGTGCAAACTTTGTTATTTGGAGAACTGTAGAAAATCAATCAATCAAGGGTCCCATAAGTAAAAAGAAAGATAAATCAGTATTTAACTGAACACTTAGAAAACATCCTTTTATATACTTTCAAAGTCCTGTCTGCTGCTTTTAGTTTCTCTTAGCAAACATTCTTTCTCTGCAGAAGAGCTACAGCAATAGATTAAAGCTTAGAGTTTAGGGATAGTATGTGCTTAGGATTCCTGCTCAGTACCCCGTACTATGTACAAAATGCTTTTTATAGCAGTAAAGACAATGATGAGAAAGGTCAGAATAGCTGGGGTTTTGGAAAAATTGCTTGGTTCAGATCTATAAAAAGCTTTTAAATCAATCCGTTAGAGGATAACGCATTTTGTTATTCTATAAGGGCATAAGTGTAAAAGTTCTCCAGTGTACAGACTAATTCTGGACTTCAGCATAATATCATTTAATATATTTATGTTCTACAGTTGCTTGCAAAACCGCAAACTAACTTTGAATGTCTTTAGTAGGACTGAAATACCACACAATAAACTATTAGACTTTGTGTGTGAAATAACATCTGACAATCCTCACTTTCCAGGCTGGGTACTTACAAACCAGCAACGAAACATAAAAGATTTTCAGAAACCCTGTGTTCAAAAAGTACACATACTATTTGAAATATTTTAAGCATGAATTCTTCCAGTATGAATTATTTCATTTTCATATTGTGATTAGCAAGGTAAAACTTTGCCTTGACAATATAAAGACTATTTACGTAAGACATGTATAGCTCAGATCATATGGTATATTTGCATAAATGTAAATAACATCATTTTAAGTTCCTTTGTTTCTTGCTCCACTGGTACTTTTCCCAAATACAGACTGACAGTGTTCCTACATTAATTAATCCATTTGTAAAAACAGGCAGAGCAAAACAAAGCCCATTGTCCTTGCCCTCGTGGAACTCATTGAAAATTAAATGAGAATTTCCTATCATAGTTCTCCTGCCCTTGGCAGACAAAGGGAGATGTATCAATCAGAGACCCAGCAGGAAACAAGTGGCAAGCTCTAAAAGGTGGTTCAACAGAGCGTAATGAAGGGGACATCTTACAAAGACAAAGGCAGTTAAAGGAGACCACCAAGGGGTGGTGAAGCAACCTGAAGCCCGCAACAGCAGGAACAATTTCCACTAGGTTTGAAAAGGCAAAGGGAGTGTATTAGTTTCCTATTGCTACCAAAAACAAAACAAAACAAACAAATAAGTGAAAGTCAGAACAAACTTAGTGGCTTAAAACAACAGAAATATTTTCTCTTCTAGTTTTGGAGTTCGGATGTCCAAAACGAGTCTTACTGGGCTAAAATCAAGGTGTTAAATGGGTCCCTCCTCCTCTGCAGGCACTAGGAGGGAATCTATTTCCTTGCCCTGTCCGGCATCTAGAGCTGAATTCCTTGCATACTAGGCTCGTGGTTCCTACCTTCATCTTCAAAGCCAGCAGTGTAACATCTCCTCTGACTTTGCTTCCACCTGGCTTTTTTCTCCTCTGTGTGTAGTCAAATCTCCCTTTATCTTCCTCTTCTAAAGATACTTGTCATCACTTTTAGGACCCACATAGATAATCCAGGATAACCTTTCCATCTGAAGATCTTCAACTTAATCACAACTGCAAAGACCGTTTTTTCATACAAGGTAATATTCATGAGTTCTAGGGATTAGGATGTGGATATCATTGGGGGCCATTATTCAGCCAATCACAGGGAAGGGTCTGGAGCTGTTGCTGGAATCCAGGGCAAACTGTAGCAGTAGGAAAAAGCTGTCTGACAGGAGATGTGGCTTAGAACCAATCTCACATGTGGTAGTAGAATGCAACCACTACCAAGAGATGGCCAAACACAAGAGAGTCCAGGAAACAAGTACCCCAACCTCTCTCTTGTCCCATCCTCCAATTTCTGCCAGTGCCTCTCAACTGGAAACCCAACTGGAAACTAGAGGGCAAGGAAAGCCAGACAATGTGGTCCATAAAGTTCAGCCTGCTAGAGTTCAGAGGAGGGTAGAGAAGGCTAAAGAGTGGATCTCAAGAATTAAATGGAGAATATCCAGCAAAGATAAGGGCCAGGAAGAAGGTGACAACAGTTCTGAAGCCATGTTTAAGAATGAGAACTCCTGCAAGAGACACAGGAGGTATGGGCCAGATTACCATGGCTAAAAATGCCCCAACCAAGCAGCCTGAATTCAGAGAAGTAAGGTTCAATTCAGGACCCACCATAAAGGCTCACCTGGAAATTGGGAAATCATTCTAGAGTTAAAATAATTCAAGTACCTCTGCAAGACTCACTCCAAGGTTTCAGAATCTTAGCCAGGTTTTTCAATGAGAGGTTTGCAGTTTACAAAAGGAAGAAAAGAATGTATTTGTTTTACTTTGGTGGGAAGAATCTAATACCTCTCACCTTGGTTTAGATTAATGGTGACATAAAAGTCAACCTCGTGTTTGGAGTCTCCTCTTTTTCTCTAGAAGACACTTAATGCTGAAATTGAGGCAGATGCACTTAGAGAAAAGCAAAACTTGGTGCCATTTGACATCTCACTGACTTTAAGGCCAGTGATCAACTTGCCTGTGTCAGGAACTGATTTAGTGTTATTTCTAGGCTAAAATCTCTACAGAGAATTTAATCCATGCTCCCCAAAGTTCTGAATCTCATGAGGACTGGACGTGGTGCTTTGTATTTCACTGACCACAGTATTAAGACCCAAAATAAGGGTGCTAACCCTTTGAGCAAAGCCCAAGAAACAAAAATATTATGATAAAAATGTATATCATGAACAAATTAAATATTTACATTTTGAAGAATAATAATCATTGCAATTTGTTGTAGGTAGTAGGAATTCTAGAGACTACCTTACCTTATTCCCACTTTAGAAGTTAATAAAAAATATCCTTTAATAAAAGAGTGGAGAAATGTAATGTAAAACTCCCCCAAAAGAAAATGGCTGCAATATAAATGATTTGGTCTATAGGCTCAAAAGACACGCTATTTAATCAGGAGAGTTCCAAAAGACGTTGACTTTTATTCTTTCCAAGTTGAACATAGTGTAACTCTTACAGAGAGAATCATAACCACAGCGGGGTCCTCCTAACCCAAAGCCTACATGAAGAATAATGGTGCTACGGCTGCCAGAGGCCTGAGAACCACAGACACGATGGGATGCTCAGCTGGCCACACAGTAAGACTCTTCTCTCACCTTCTTCTGCCACACTTGACTGTCTTGTCTGCTTCCCTCTTGCACGGAGAGGGGCCTGGAAACTAACTACCAGTGGCTCAAGATCTGAGAGTAGATGAAGAACAAGGGAAAGATTCAATAATGAAAATGAAGAAACTGAGGTGCGGGGTGGGAGCTGTGAAGGAGGAAAAGTTTCCACACACTAGGAAGCCCCTTCACTGGCAGAGACAAGGGGGTGGGTGGGGGTAAGCTTCGGAGCCATGGAGGAGAGCTCAGCAACAGGGGTGCAGAGGGCAAGGCAGAGAGATTCCCGCACAGAGGATCGGTGCCGACCAGCACTCACCAGCCCAAGAGGCTTGTCTGCTCACCCGCTGGGGCGGGCGGGGGCTGGGAGCTGAGGCTCGGGCTTCGGTCAGATCGCAGGGAGAGGACTGGGATTGGCTGCGTGAACACAGCCTAAAGGGGGCTAGTGCGCCACAGCTAGCCAGGAGGGACTCTGGAACTGCCGGAAAGGCAAGAGACCACTGTTTCAGGGTGCGTGAGGAGAGGGGATTAAGAGCGCCGCTTAAAGGAGCTCCAGAGACAGGCGCGAGCCGCGGCTATCAGCACGGACCCCAGAGACCGGCATGAGATGCTAAGGCTGCTGCTGCCACCACCAAGAAGCCTGTGTGCGAGCACAGGTCACCATCCACACTGCCCCTCCCGGGAGCCTGTGCAGCCCGCCACTGCCAGGGTCCCGTGATCCAGGGACAACTTCCCAGGGAGAACACATGGTGCACTTCAGGCTGGTGCAACTCCACGCAGGCCTCTGCCGCCGCAGGCTCGCCCCGCATCCGTACCCCTCCCTCCCCCCGGCCTGAGTGAGCCAGAGCCCCCGAATCAGCTGCTCCTTTAACGCTGTCCTGTCTGAGCAAACAACAGAGGCCCTCAGGCGACCTAAACGAAGAGGTGGGTCCAAATCCAAAGCTGAACCCCAGGAGCTGTGCGAACAAAGAAGAGAAAGGGAAATCTCTCTCGGCAGCCTCAGGAGCAGCGGATTAAATCTCCGCAATCAACGTGATGTACCTGCATCTGTGGAATACCTGAATAGACAACGTACCATCCCAAAATTGAGGCGGTGGACTTTGGGAGCAACTGTAGACTTGGGGTTTGCTTTTGGCATCTAATTTGTTTCTGATTTTATGTTTAACTTAGGTTAGTATTTAGAGTTGATTATCATTCATAGATTTGTCTATTGATTTGGTTGCTCTCTTCCTTTTTTCTTTAATATATAGATATTTTTTTTTTCCTTTTTCTCTTTTAGTGAGTGCATATGTGTATGCTTCTTTGTGTGAGTTTGTATCGCTTTGCTTTTACCATTTGCCCTAAGGTTCTGTCTCTCCAGGTTTTATTGTTGTGTTTTTTTTTTTTTGTATAGTTTTTAGCGCTTGTTATCATTGGTGGACTTGTTTTTTGGTTTGCTTGCTCTTTTCTTTCTTACTTGTTTTTTTATTACTTTTAAATTTTTTTATTTTCAATAATTTTTTAATAACTATTTTATTTTATTTTATTTTTTTAATTTACTTATTTATTTATTTTTGGCTGTGTTGGGTCTTCGTTTCTGTGCGAGGGCTTTCTCTAGTTGTGGTGAGCGGGGGCCACTCTTCATCGCGGTGTGCGGGCCTCTCACTATCATGGCCTCTCTTGTTGGGAGCACAGGCTCCAGACGCGCAGGCTCAGCAGTTGTGGCTCACAGGCCCAGTTGCTCCGTGGCATGTGGGATCTTCCCAGACCAGGGCTCGAACCCGTGTCTGCTGCATTGGCAGTCAGACTCTCAACCACTGCACCACCAGGGAAGCCCTTTTATATTATTTTTATTTAATTTTTTTTTCTTTTTTTCTCCCTTTTCTTCTGAGCCATGTGGCTGAGAGGGTCTTCGTTCACCAACCAGGTGACAGGCCTGTGCCTCTGAAGTGGGACAGCCAAGCTCAGGACATTGGTCCACCAGAGACCGCCCGGCTCCATGTAATATCAAACAGCGAAAGCTCTCCTAGAGATCTCCATCTCAACGCTAAAACCCAGTTCAACTCAACGACCAGCAAACTACAGCACTGGACGCCCTATGCCAAACAACTAGCAAGACAGGAGCACAAACCCACCCATTAGCAGAGAGGCTGCCTAAAATCATAATAAGGTCACAGACACCCCAAAACACACCACTGGATGCAGTACTGCCCACCAGAAAGACAAGATCCAGCCTCATCCACCAGAACACAGTCACCATTCCCCTCCACCAGCAAGCCTACACAACCCACTGAACCAACCTTAGCCACTGGGGGCAGACATCAAAAACAATGGGAACTACAAACCTGCAGCATGTGAAAAGGAGACCCCAAACACAGTAAGTTAAGCAAAGTGAGAAGAGAGAGAAACGCACAGCAGATGAAGGAGCAAGGCAAAAACCCACCATACAAAACACATAAAGAGGATACAGGCAGTCTACCTGAAAAACAATTCAGAGTAATGATAGTAAAGATGTTCCAAAATCTTGGAAATAGAATGGAGAAAATACAAGAAACGTTTAACAAGGACCTAGAAGAACTAAAGAGCAAACAAACAATGATGAACAACAAAATAAATGAAATTAAAAATTCTCTAGAAGGAATCAATAGCAGAATAACTGAGGGAGAAGAACGGATAAGTGACCTGGAAAATAAAATAGTGGAAATAACTACAGCAGAGCAGAATAAAGAAAAAAGAATGAAAAGAATTGAGGACAGTCTCAGGGACCTCTGGGACAACATTAAAGGCACCAACACTCAAATTATAAGGGACCCAGAAGAAGAAGAGAAAAAGAAAGGGACTGAGAAAATACTTGAAGAGATAATAGTTGAAAACTTCCCTAACATGGGAAAGGAAATAGTTAAGTCCAGGAAGGACACAGACTCCCATACAGGATAAATCCAAAGAGAAATATGCCAAAACACATATTAAACAAACTATCAAAAATTAAATACAAAGAAAAAATATTAAAAGCAGCAAGGGAAAAACAACAAATAACATACAAGGGAATCCCCATAAGGTTAACATCTGATCTTTCAGCAGAAACTCTGCAAGGCAGAAGGGAGTAGGAGGACATATTTAAAGTGATGAAGGGCAAAAAACTACAACCAAGATTACTCTACCCAGCAAGGATCTCATTCAGATTTGATGGAGAAATTAAAACCTTTACAGACAAGCAAAAGCTAAGAGAATTCAGCACCACCAAACCAGCTTTACAACAAATGCTAAAGGAACTTCTCTAGGCAGGAAACACAACAGAAGGAAAACACCTACAATAATAAACCCAGAACAATTAAGAAAATGGTAATAGGAACATACATATCAATAACTACCTTAAATGTAAACAGATTAAATGCTCCAATCAAAAGACATAGATTGGCTGAATGGATACAGAAACAAGACCCATATATATGCTGTCTACAAGAGACCCACTTCAGACCTAAGGGCACATACAGAGTGAAAGTGAGGGGATGGAAAAAGATATTCCATGCAAATGGAAACCAAAAGAAAGTTGGAGTAGCAATTCTTATTTCAGACAAAATAGACTTTAAGACAAAGACTATTACAAGAGACAAAGAAGGACACTACATAATGATCAATGGGTCAATCCAAGAAGAAAATATAACAATTGTAAATATTTATGCACCCAACATAGGAGCACCTCAATACATAAGACAAATGCTAACAGCCATAAAAGGGGAAATGGACAGTAACACAATCACAGTAGGGGACTTAACCCCACCTTCACCAATGGACAGATTATCCAAAATGAAAATAAATAAGGAAACACATGCTTTAAATGATACATCAAACAAGATGGTCTTAATTGATATTTACAGGACATTCCATCAAAAAACAACAGAATACACGTTCTTCTGAACTGCTCATGGAACATTCTCCAGGATAGATCATATCTTGGGTCACAAATCAAGCCTTGGTAAATTTAAGAAAACTGAAATCCTATCAAGTATCTTTTCCGACCACAATGCTATGAGACTAGATATCAATTACGGGAAAAAATCTGTAAAAAATACAAACACATGGTGGCGAAAAAATACACCACTAAATAAGCAAGAGATCACTGAAGAAATCAAAGAGAAAATCAAAAAGTACCTAGAAACAAATGACAATGAAAACACGACAACCCAAAACCTATGGGATGCAGCAGGATCGGTTCTAAGAAGGAAGTTTATAGCAATACAATCATACTTCAAGAAACAAGAAACATCTCAAATAAAAAACCTAAACTTACACCTAAAGCAATTAGAGAAAGAAGAACAAAAAAACACCAAAGTTAGCAGAAGGAAACAAATCATAAAGATCAGATCAGAAATAAATGAAAAAGAAATGAAGGAAACAATAGCAAAGATGAATAAAACTAAAAGCTGGTTCTTTGAGAAGATAAACAACATTGATAAACCATTAGCCAGACTCATCAAGAAAAGAAGGGAGAAGATTCAAATCAACAGAATTAGAAATGAAAAAGAAGTAACAACTGACACTACAGAAATACAAAGGATCATGAGAGATTACTACAAGCAACTATATGCCAATAAAATGGACAACCTGGAAGAAATGGACAAATTCTTAGAAAAGCACAACCTTCTAAGAGTGAACCAGGAAGAAATAGAAAATATGAACAGACCAATCTCAAGCACTGAAATTGAAACTGTGATTAAAAATCTTCCAACAAACAAAAGCCCAGGACCAGATGGCTTCACAGGCGAATTCTATCAAACATTTAGAGAAGAGCTAACACCCATCCTTCTCAAACTCTTCCAAAATATAGCAGAGGGAGGAACACTCCCAAACTCATTCTACAAGGCCACCATAACCCTGATACCAAAACCAGAAAAAGATGTCACAAAGAAAGAAAACTACAGGCCAATATCACGGATGAACATAGATGCAAAAATCCTCCACAAAATACTAGCAAACAGAATCCAACAGCACATTAAAAGGATCATACACCATGATCAAGTGGGGTTTACTCCAGGAATGCAAGGATTCTACAGTATACGTAAATCAATCAATGTGATACACCATATTAACAAATTCCACAAGAAAAAGCATATGATCATCTCAACAGATGCAGAAAAATCTTTTGACAAAATTCAACACCGATTTATGATAAAAACCCTCCAGAAAGTAGGCATAGAGGGAACTTACCTCAACATAATAAAGGCCATATATGACAAACCCACAGCCAACATCGTTCTCAACGGTGAAAAACTGAAAACTACTAGAGCTAATCAATGAATTTGGTAAAGTTGCAGGATACAAAATTAATGCACAGAAATCTCTTGCATTCCTATACATTAATGATGAAAAATCTGAAAGAGAAATTAAGGAAACACTCCCATTTACTATCGCAACAAAAAGAATAAAATACCTAGGAATAAACCTACCTAAGGAGACAAAAGACCTGTATGCAGAAAACTATAAGACACTGATGAAAGAAATTAAAGAGGATACAAATAGATGGAGAGAAATACCATGTTCTTGGATTGGAAGAATCAACATTGTGAAAATGACTATACCACCAAAAGCAATCTACAGATTCAATGCAATCCCTATCAAACTACCAATGGCAGTTTTCACAGAACTAGAACAAAAAATTTCACAATTTGTATGGAAACACAAAAGATCCCATATAGCCAAAGCAATTTTGAGAAAGAGAAATGGAGCTGGAAGAATCAGGCTCCTGACTTCAGACTATACAAAGCTACAGTAATCAAGACAGTATGGTACTGGCACAAAAACAGAAATATAGATCAATGGAACAGGATAGAAACCCCAGAGATAAACCCACGCACATATGGTCACATTATTTTTGATACAGAAGGCAAGAATATACAAAGGAGAAAAGACAGCCTCTTCAATAAGTGGTGCTGGGAAAACTGGACAGCTACATGTAAAAGAATGAAAGTAGAACACTCCCTAACACCATACACAAAAATAAACTCAAAATGGGTTAAAGACCTAAATGTAAGGCCAGACACTATAAAACTCTTAGAGGAAAACATAGGCAGAACACTCTATGACATAAATCACAGCAAGATCCTTTTTGGACCACCTCCTAGAGGAAAGGAAATAAAAACAAAAATAAACAAATGGGACCTAATGAAACTTAAAAGCTTTTGCACAGCAAAGGAAACCATAAACAAGATGAAAAGACAACCCTCAGAATGGGAGAAAATATTTGCAAACGAAGCAACTGACAAAGGATTAACCTCCAAAATTTACAAGCAGCTCATGCAGCTCAATATCAAAAAAACGAACAACCCAATCCAAAAATGGGCAGAAGACCTAATTAGATATTTTTCCAAAGAAGATATACAGATTGAGAACAAACACATGAAAGGATGCTCAACATCACTAATCATTAGAGAAATTCAAATCAAAACTACAATGAGGTATCACCTCACACCAGTCAGAATGGCCATCATCAAAAAATCTACAAACAATAAATGGTGGAGAGGGTGTGGAGAAAAAGGAACCCTCTTGCACTGTTGGTGGGAATGTAAATTGATACAGTCACTATGGGGTACAGTATGGAGGTTCATTAAAAAAGTAAAAATAGAACTACCATACAACCCAGCAATCCCAGTACTGGGCATATACCCTGAGAAAAGCATAACTCAAAAAGAGTCATGTACCAAAATGTTCACTGAAGCTCTATTTACAATAGCCAGGAAATGGAAGCAAGCTAAGTGTCCATAGACAGATGAATGGATAAAGAAGATGTGGTACATATATACAATGGAATATTACTCAGCCATAAAAAGAAATGAAATTTGAGTTATTTGCAGTGAGGTGGATGGACCTAGAGTCTGTCATACAGAGTGAAATAAGTCAGAAAGAGAAAAACAAATACCGTATGCTAACACATATATATGGGATCTAAAAAGAAAAAAAAAGGTTCTGAAGAACCTAGGGGCAGGGCACAAATAAAGACACAGATGTAGAAAATGGACTTGAGGACACAGGGAGGAGGAAGGGTAAGCTGGGACGAAGTGAGAGAGTGGCATGGACATATATACACTACCAAGTGTGAAATAGGTAGCTAGTGGGAAGCAGCCACATAGCACAGGGAGATCAGCTCGGTGCTCTGTGACCACCTAGAGGGGTGGGATAGGGAGGGTGGGAGGGAGACGCAAGACGGAGGAGATATGGGGATATATGTATATGTATGGCTGATTCACTTTGTTATAAAGCAGAAACTAACAAATCATTGTAGAGCAATTATACTCCAATAAAGATGTTAAAAAATAATAATAAATAATTTTTTTTTAAAAATGGAGGAATCTGTGAATTCATAGTAGTGTGAATAAAGAGCTTCTTTTCTCTCACTCAAAAAAAAGAAAAAAAAAGAAAGAAACTGAGGTAGAAAAAGATGAAGCCAGATTTGTCAGAAGAAGGAAGATGTATTAGGGGAAACTGAAGCCTCACCAAGAGCAGAGACATCCATCCTATTTATAAAGAAGAGAATAAAATGGCATCGTGAAGTTCCCGATAGACTTGACACACAAGGGTACAGAAATTTTTCTGTTAATGAGATGCCTCATCTCATTATCCTCAGCAGTACCAGTTTTACAACCAGAATATCACAACTCTTCATCTGAACATTGTAGGGCCATTCCAGAGACAGGCGACTGTTATTCCTCTTTCATTCCTTTTTGAGAGCTCATGGATGGGTGGCCCTCTGATCCAGTCATGAATCTAATAGGAATGGCAATGTATTGTATTCCAAGATACTATCTTCAATCAAACAGTTACAATGAATTAAAGAAAAGGATGGGTTAGATGAAGAAATGATCTTTACATGTGTTTCCTCCTGGTTTTGAGCTACTTCTTGTTGTTGGACTTTATCAACTCGTAAAACCTAGAAATGAAAAGAGATCCATACAGAAAATAGAAATAAATGCCTCAAACCAGAGGGATGCTAATGGAGATTCATTCATCACAAAATTTTCAATCAGACTGATAAAGATTCAAGCAGAACTTTTCCCAGAAAACAAACACAGAGGAGATCAAGGGGATCTGATGCAAATTCTCCTATGGGCAACAATTCAGTCTTTACTTACCTGCCCCAGTATTTTTCATTTTGAAGGGAATTAATGTAGAGAAGCAACATCGCCATAGAAGGGAACTGCAGTAGATGTGTGGACTGAGCAATCAGAGTCAGTGGCCAAAATAACTCCCCAAATGTATCACATTCACTTCTGTAAAGCCACAAATTTGCTTTTCTAAAACCACTAGAATCACTATGTGTGCGTGAGATGTGTGTCAACAACTGGTTTCATTAGAATGGTTGTACTACTTGAAGTATGCCTTTAGGATACTAAATATAGTGCCTGTGTCTCTTCTGATGGACAGTTTCTGATAGTTCTCTCACAAAACACAGTATGTATTTGCCCAACATGATGGCAGACTTCATGCCTAGAACTGCGTGAAGGAACACTATTTGTGTCTTCCTCCAAACAGTTCCAAGTCCACATTGAGGACACAGATTAACCTGTTGTTGTTTTCTTTTATAAACAGTATTCTAAAGACACAAGGTAGAGTAGCTACTTTTTAGCAGTAAGAAATGCTTTTGTCTTTTCTTGCTCTTTAGTATGCATGTTGAGAAATCTTCCCAAGAGTTCAAGAAATTTGGGGGCCCTTCCCATGGCAAAATTGTGAAGCATGAAAATTTCTGCTGACTTTGCCATATAAGCCTCATCTTTATTTTTTAACAAAAAGAAAATATCACCACACACACACACACACACACACACACACTCACACATACACACACAACAAACTTTGGGTTAAGTGGAAAACACTGACTTAGGTGAGAATAATTTCTAAAAGGTTCATGATTAAATAAACATTGATTAATAAACTTTCTTTAAGTTCCAAAAAGTACTCACTAGTTTTCATAAATTCTCAAATATATAAATGATATGTTATAGCACTTATTGTAGAAACTAAACAGATCACTAGGTAATTTCACTGAAAAAAAGTCTCAGGGACATAGATCCAAATCAAAATCTACTCTTTCTCTCTTCAAATGTTCCCCAAGTACAGTTATATGCATCTAATTGGATGGATGGACAGGACCAAGTGTCTTCACAAGAAGTCACCTTAAAGACTTTTGATTCGAGATGACCGTCTGAATCCACCTCTTTAATTCCACTTCCTCTACAGGTTCCCATTCAAGCATCCAAAGAAATATAATCAGCAATCATTGCTGGAAATTAGGTAGGAGTGCCACCCACATACTAGAAAGTTTTAAGGACTTCACTAAGAACAAGATTGAGGCATAAACCTACCAAACTACGGCCACTAGAAGGGATGAAAAGCCTGTGCAGGGAGTAATTGAAAGAATCTTCCATCATAACTTAATTAACCCCTTCTTCATCCCCCAACTCGAAACAGAAGAGGAAGAGGGTTATCAGCTTTTAGAAGGCAGAGATAATCTAATCAGTCACAGTAAATCTCAGGAAGTGGTCAGATTCCAGAATCTGAAGCATTTGAAGCATCTCTGGCTCCCACCCAGCATAAGCAAAATGGTAAGTTGAGCAACTGGGGACACTACTGTTCCTAATATGGGTCCATTCCCCTGTTGGAGAAGGCAATTACCTTCAAGAGAGTGAGGAAGCGTCCTCGGACAATGAGAGAGACAAGGGAGAATTTTGCCTTTGTGATTCTACCTTCATAGGTGATATAACTGTTCTGCTTAAATACCAATGGATTTCATATTTATCTTTAAAACCCAAAAATGTCAACAGGCTTTATCTAAATGTAAGTTAGGTTTTATCATTCTGCTTGATACTTGAATCTTCAACATAGTAATTGTTTTTACATTTTTGTGACAATTTCTATTTCATTTTCTCTCATACAAGTTTTATTAAACACATATTAGATATATATCCTTCATGTCTCTTTTCCTGAATATCCATTTTTGAGTTTGTCTTCTAATAAAGCAATTTGGTTTTCATAAAAGGCAATCTACAATTCATTGTTGCACTTTTAATTAGACAAACACACAGAGAAATCTTTCCTGGTCTTAACATTGCTCCCTTTTTGTGTTGTCAGCTATTTTAGGAGAGAAATGTCCTCTTATATCTCACTGAGAAAATAAAGTATTGTAAATGTTTGTTCTTATTTCTTTATTTATAAATGATTATTTACCCAAATTTTATCAGATAGACCCCATGTTTTAAATGATAAAATCTGTATTTTGCCTGTTTGTTTTCCTCTGTTTGACCATCCTTACCAGAGGGAGCCTATGTAGATGAAAAGAGAAGATGAGATGTACTGATTTTTACCATCCATAATATAGTATGCTCCTTCGTTATTAAATAAAAATAAAGATAAGTGAACTAAATATTTACCTCAAAATCTTAGAAAAGGAACTCTAGAAAACTAGAATGATGTTATTAATAAAGATTAAAAGCTGAACTAAATTAATTAGAAAATAGAAAATCAGTAAACCCAATTAATCAAAGAGCTGTTACTTTGAAGCAAACAATACAGTAGATAAAGCCTTGGTAAGGCTAACTGAGCAAAAGTGAGAAAACAGAAGTATAACCAAATTATTTTATTTTTGAAATACAATTATTTAAATTTTCTCTCAATATATTTGAAAATAAAAGAGTCTTCTAGGAAAATATGAAACACCCAAACTGACTAATCAAACAGATAGTAATTCAGAATAGTCCAATAATCACAGAAGATATTTTTTAAGTTGCCAAAGAAATATCACCTTCCCTACCTCTGTGCGTCTATCTTAGATATTTTAATGGTTTAAAAATCTGACCCTTCCTGCAGTATTACTGTTCTGGAGCACAGAAAAACAAAAGAAAACAAAGATAATTACAATTGTTTTCATTTATTTGACTAGCTAAGCCTGCTACCAAAAACCAACAAAACAACCATAACACTACAGAGCAACCTCATTTGCGAATATATAGTAAATATTTCCAAAATACTGTCAATTGAGTCTAGCAGCAAGGTAGGTGTATTGACTGATAAACAGTTTCACAGATAGTATAAAAGATATACATTCTCCTTGTAAAAACCACACCATTCAAGAAAAGCAAAAATCACTTGCATTTCCGTTATCAAGATATAACCACTACTAACATTTGGATAAACATTCCTCCATTTTCCCTCTCTCTGTCTCTATGCACCTATAGGTCAGTGTAAACAACTCTGTGTGAAGGGAATCATTACGTATGTACATAATATATGTAACCTGAGAATTTTACTCAAGAATATGTCATGGACATTCATCCAAGTCAATAAATATAGATCTACACCATCTGTACTAGTCACCTACTATCCGATTGTATTTATGTACCATAATTTATTTAACCAGTTTAATGGATGTTTGGGTTGTTTCCAATTTGGTGCTAGTATGAATAGCTCTATGATATATTCCTTGGGCATAAATCTCTCCCCATTTTGTGATTACTCTCTAAAAGTAAGGTTGCTGGATCATATAGCATACATATCTAGTATTTTTCTACTACCAGACTGCCTTCTAGAAAGCTATACCTATTTATCATTCTATTAACTATGCTTGAGAGAGCAACTGCCTCACACCCTCACCAGCACAAGGTATTGTCAGTTATTTGGTAACAGACAGTGACTTGAGAAGGCCAGCTGTGTAGTGAATTTACCCATCATTTTTGACATTTATTTATTCAACAAATAATATATTAAATGTCTGTAGGTGCCAGAAGCTGAGCTAGGCCTAGGCACTGGTTACTGTCAATCATCAGCAAGAGAGATGTGGTCACTGGCCTCAAAAAACATTTTCTGAGAGGGGTGGGGAAGACACTAAATTAACAAATAAGTAACTAAAGAAAATAATCACACATTGAGATTAGTGGTCTGCAGGAAATAAAGATATTTTAAGAACTGGAGGAGAACCTACTTTGGTTAGGAGAGTTATAAATTGCATCTCTGAAAAAGTGATACTTAACCTGAGATAAGAAATATGGGGCAAAATAGGTTCTAGGACCTAGTGGCAAGACGGGAATAAAGACACAGACCTACTAGAGAAGGGACTTGAGGATATGGGGAGGGGGAAGGGTAAGCTGGGACAAAGTTAGAGAGTGGCATGGACATATATACACTACCAAACGTAAAATAGATAGCTAGTGGGAAGCAACCGCATAGCACAGGGAGATCAGCTCGGTGCTTTGTGACCACCTAGAGGGGTGGGATAGGGAGGGTGGGAGGGAGGGAGACGCAAGAGGGAAGAGATATGGGAACATATGTATATGTATAACTGATTCACTTTGTTATAAAGCAGAAACTAACACACCATTGTAAAGCAATTATACTACAATAAAGATGTTAAAAAAAAAAATAGGTTCTAGGCAGAGGGAACTGTAAAGGGCAAAGATTCCAAGGCACGAAAGAAAGTGTATTCAAGAAAAGCAGGGAAGTCAGCCTAGCTAGAGAGCAGCAGAATGAAGAGAGACCTCAGGGGTGGCAGGAACCAGCCAGGCAGAGCCTTGAAGACCACAGTGAAGATTTTGAATTATCTTCTAAGTACTGTGGGAAGATGTTGAAGGGCTTTAAATATGATACAATCAAATTTACCTTGTAAAAAGTCTCACTGTCAACTTTGTGAAGATTAGTTGAGTGATACCCCGCTTACAGAGCTGAGTCAATACTGACGCTACTCACGGAAACGGGGACGCCTGGGTGAGAATAGGTTTGAGGGTAGATGAATATCCAGGGTTCCATTTTGCACATATGAAGGTAGAGATGCTTGTGAAACATCTAAGTGGAGATGCAACATTAGAGCTGCATGTGTAAGTCTGGGGCTCAGATTTTTGAAAAGCTGATATATATTTGGGAGTTTCCAGCATATGGTTGGTATTTAAATCACACGGTTGGATAGGCCTATCTAGGGAAAGAGTATACATTGGGAAGAGATTAAGAAAAGTTTTTAAATTAAAAAAATTTTTTAAAAGGCACACCACACCAGAATGTAAAAATATTGTCAAAGATAAAACACCAGCTAATAAACTGACAATTTTTTTAACTTAAAAAAATTTTTTTACGATATGTAAACCAGCATTACAAGGAATTAGTACTCATTAGCAAATACCCAGTGCCATTTTTCATACTAAAAAAAAAAGCACACATCACATGGTTAAGTTTTTCATCTTTTAGATTTTACTACTTCAAACTTTGGATGAATTGGAGCTGCATCCTCCTGAGGTTGCCTTGGACCAAGGAGAGCATGAGAAGGCTGTCCCCACCTCAGGATGTAGGCTGAGTGCTCCTTATAGGGAGGCCAGTGTGGACACAGAAGGGAACTGAGAATGTGCCAGTGATGGTGGACTACCTCCCATTTTCTTCTACCCCGAGAAAAGCATGCAAACCTAACCATGACCCCCAGTAGCAGTGGTGTGAGAAGAATCCATACTTCCTACTGTGGAACTGGGATCCATCCTTCCTCAGGAAGAAGATAAAGCACTGGGCATCATAGCACAGCATCTAGCCCTTTCATTCCTGTAAGTTTCTTTCACAGAGCGCCAGTCACTGGTAAACAATAGTCTTCACTGATGTGGCCCCTTGTAAGTTAAGAAAGTTTCCTTATTGGTATTATTTTTTCCTCACTGGCATATAAATGGGAAAAGAGAGCTCCAGGGGGATTCCTGATAAGAAGCATTAGTCTGTATTATAAAAAGATGTAACTACAGGTGATGTTACCTGTACAAGCAACTCTAGACATTGTAATACAGCAAATTACAACATTCCAGCCAAAACAACATTTAGCTAATGATCAATTCCTATTACACTGGGTCAAATACAAGCCCCAAAGAATGGAAGATAAATTTATCTTTCAGTGGCCTGTGTAAATCCCTTGATGGAGGGACAGGGAAGGGATGTGAAATATCACTAAAAAAAAAAATCAATATCTTTATTGATTAATCAAGCTACTGTGATTTATTGGGCACTCATTCATTTGTTTGTTACAGTCATCTCATCCATTGCCTCTGGCTGTGATAAATGGTCTGGATTCTTCTTTGGGAAAGAGAGAAGCTTTTTAGCCGTTGTTCTTGCAGTGTGGGCCTTCCAGATGCCTGCGTATCTGCTTCCATGGCAAGTTAAAGCCTACAGATTGCTGTGAAGTGTGGTCTTGAAAATATCAGACTCCTCCAATATAAGGAGCCCAACGAGCAGTGCACACAGACATCAACTCTGGATTCTTCCAAAATGGAAACAGGAAGCCAAAGCAGAAGCAAGCTTGATATCCTGGATGTATGAGACTTACTGACCTGGTGAGGAGTTACTGTCTCAGAAGTGTGTGTGTGTGTGTGTGTGTGTGTGTGTGTGTGTGTGTGTGTGTGTGTGTGTGTGTGTGTGTGTGTGTGTGTGTGTGTGTTTCTTGTTACGTTATCAGTAGCCTAATTTCTATAACTGCTTTGTTTTACAAATATTATATACTTTTATTTTTGTCTCTCAGGTCCCTTTTAATTGCATTCAGTAAACATAATTCTCCTTTGCCTCTGGATAAAAAAGTCTGCTGTAAGGCATTATCGCTCACTCTTGGGTAATAGGTGAACTCTGATTACTTTAAGCCAATGCAGTGGCAAGTGCAGTGGTAAGAATGTCCAGTCCAAGATATCAAAACTCCAGACTTGACTTAGTACTATGTCTGCTCTCTTTCATGGTACTTTCTGTAATTTCATCCAACAGACTTCTGCCCCTACTTAACTCCCAGCTGCTGTTTCATGAGCTGAAGCAGGAGGGAGTGAGAAGGGTTCAGTTCTTCCCAGGGTAAGAGTCTTTCCATGCTCTGGGCCCACCAGATGGTGAAATCTACATCACCAAGTGGTACCTGGCAGACTGATGAAGGTGACAATTTCTCTCCAGGGGTGCTTTCATTGGCTCTTCAGAAGTTCCCTGCTAGATCCTGCTGGCCTACAGTTACTCTGCCCCTGGCCACATAAAGATCTATTCCAAGAGGCCTCTTGGGCTCCTTTTTAAGGCCCTGGCTATGCTTCAGAATGCTTTCTGCTAATGTTCCCTCATTCTTCCTGGTGGCCTTCTGGACCCAAGATGCACTTATGCCAGCTCTCTCTCCCACGTGGCTCACACCTAGACCACAGCAAACACGCAGGCCTCCCTTCCCTTACAAATGCGGCGAGTGCAGGTCAATCTCAACAGAACATCTAAGGTGACCAACAATCCTAGTTTGCCCAAAACTAGTTTGGTTTTACTACTGAAAGTGCCAGGAATCAGGAAAATTCACAGTCCTGAGAAAACTGAGACCTTGGCAGCAGAGTTTTCTTGGCTTCACCTCCAATTCTCACCCTCTGATTACCTCTTACAGTCAGACCCACCCAAGGCTGTGATCTACTTGAGCTTTCTTGGTCCTGAGCCTGGCACTAGTACTTTGTGTCAACCACAAAGCATGGCTTTCAAAGTTCACAGGGGATCCTCTTGAAGACCCTCTTGTTTTACTGACAACGGAAGGTAGCATCCCCTCCCACTAAGCCAAGAGGGCACATCTCACACACCCACAAAGAGAGGCCACCAGGGGCCCAGAGAGGCTCTCAATTTACAACATTACCGTAGTTGGTGAATTGATGGGTTGAAAACATCTTTCTGGGAATTTATTTCCAATTAAGCAGAAAGTTTACATCTTATTTAATTTCTATGACACAGATTCACTCTTTCAAATTCAGGAAGACATAAGCAACATACACCTCTGGGCCTCACCTGTCATCCCTTCCTGAGAAAAGTCTCCTGCTCTCCAAAGCTGTACTTTCTCCTTTCCAGCTGTCTATCAGTGGAAATGGACACCCCTTGAGGACCGAGTGTGGATCACTAAGCCTCCATCCAAAGTGCCCCCTCACTTGGCACAGAATGACTCAGCAGACCCCAGGGAGTCATCATGGCACCAGGGTAACTAGAATGACTGTGGTGAGAGTGGCTGGATTTGGTGCTTGAGACAAAACAGGCACCAGAACATAACAGGGAGAGACACTTACTGCATGTATGGATAACAATTTGGTGCCACCATCTAGAGTTTCATAAATAATTTTTTTCTCCACAGACCAAGGATTCCTATCCCTTCCCATCTCACATCATTACTAAGTGTAGTTGAAGTGGAAAAAAAAAATTGCTTCATTCAGCCACTCTTTTTCTCATGCAGCAGGTAAAATAGCTCTACTATAACTGTAGTGACACTTGGGTCACTGGGACTAACTTGAAAATTCCCTTAAAATTCTACCATTAGTCAAAGGCTAAACTATTTCTCACAGCCATTTTGATTCTCGAGACTTGAGGCCTTTTGCTATCCGGGCCCAGATTCACACTAGAGATTCAATTTGAAACTTCCCCTGTAGCTACACAAACTCCCAAACTGCAGCATTCCCTGGACGCCCCTCATGAAATTCTTCAACCTCTCCTATCCTAGGCTCATAGCCAAATTCCCACATTTCATGACTTTCTCCCTTCAACCTGCACATCTGTTCCTGCTTTAGGATTTTTTTCTAATAGGCTGATTGCTCAAATACTGCCAATCAGAAACAACATTTCCTGATTCTTCCCAAGTCCTATTTGTTTCTGCAGAGAAAAACCTTCAAGTGTTCCAACTACCTACTTCAGCATCATTATCAAGAGCTCCCATTGACCTCTCCAAGATTATCACACCCACCCTCAGGACACCAATACTCCAGAAATCGTATTTGGGTACATAGGTCTTCCTAGGCAGCACTAACGTAAAACCACAAAATATCAGTAATTAAAATACACTCCAGTTCATCGGGTTGCAGCCAGATGAAGATAATCTCAATTTCACACATGACTTTATGAAGGTTGTAATATGCAAAAGAGCTGGTGCCAGAGTTCATATGCATAGCAGGCAGTATAATGATGCATTTTCCTCAACCATCATTAACACAAGCTGATGCCATAGTGACCCCAACCTCCTCCTCTACTGGGCGGGACAAAGAACAAGAATGTCAAGGTCATTTCACAATGTATACAAATGTCGAATCACTACATTGTACACATGAAACTAATATAATATGTCGAATATACTTCAATTAAAACATTTTTAAATAAAAATAAAAACCAGCAAAATAAGATTAAAAAAAAAAAAGAATCTCAAGGTGTCTGTCTGCTGAATGCCAAACATCCCAATTTGTGCAATGAGAAAGAAAATGAACTCTGGCAAAAGGCTCTAAGTTAAAGAACAGGGAGTTACAGAAGTTGGGCCCTAGGTGCTACTGTTCATTGATGGCCTCTGAGTAGAAATGCCTCCACTAAGTAAAAGGGGGTGGAGAGGGCTGGGGGGGGCGGGGCTACAGCCCACTGTGCCTGCTCGTCTATTTAGTCCAGTCTCTCATTTCCCTAGAGAGGGCTTCTTTGACCATCCACCACCCCTGTTCCATTCCATACATGTTCCTCTATGTTTCTTATACGTTCTTACAACAACCCTTCTTGACACAGGAGCTACTGCACTTCGTAATACCTGCTTGTTTAATACTAGTTTACCTGACTCAGGTATGGCCTGTGAGCACGCAGACCATGTCTGCCTTAGTTGCTGCCCCATCCCTGGGGCTCTGCATACTTCCTGACAAATGGCACAAGGGCAATACTACTTGATGGATGGATGGATGAATGGATGAATGAATGAAGGAATGAAACTATGAATGAGCTGAGATTACCATCACAGATGTTCAGGGTGCTTGAGCTAAATTTTTGCTTCACTATGATCATTTGATTTTGAAGGTATGTAAGTAAATAATATGCCATTGAATTGATATAATTATCCCTCATATGTGGATTCTTCACACTTATATACCCCATAAGGGAAAATAAATATAAAACACTAATCTAATTATTGTGATGAATAAATCCTAACACCTATGAATAGTTTACAAATATTCACTTTGCTCCATACCAACCTAGTAATTTGAAGTTAAATTTAGATGGGTATTGTTCTTTTTAAACTAAATTTTCCATTTATTTAATTTTAAAAATATACTCCAGGGACTCCCCTGGTGGTGCAGTGGTTAAGAATCCACCTGCCAGTTCAGGGGATACGGGTTCGATCCCTGGTCCGGGAAAATCCCACATGCCACAGAACAACTAAGCCTGTGTGCCACAACTACTGAAGCCCACGCGCCTAGAACCCGTGCTCTGCAACAAGAGAAGCCACTGCAATTAGAAGCCCGCGCACCACAATGAAGAGTAGATCACCTCGCCGCAACTAGAGAAAGCCCGCACGTAGCAACGAAGACCCAACGCAGCCAAAAATAAATAAATAAATACATTTAAAACAAAATACAATTGAATCAACATTTTAAAATATATATATATATATATATATATATACACATACTCCAGTAAGAACCATAAGTGAAGACTAACTTGCAAATACTCAGTATATTTTTTTTTAACATCTTTATTGGAGTATAACTGCTTTACAATGGTGTGTTAGTTTCTGCTTTATAACAAAGTGAATCAGCTATACATATACATATATCCCCATATCTCCTCCCTCTTGCATCTCCCTCCCACCCTCCCTATCCCACCCCTCTAGGTGGTCACAAAGCACCGAGCTGATCTCCCTGTGCTATGCAGCTGCTTCCCACTAGCTATCGGATTTTACATTTGGTAGTGTATATATGTCCATGCCACTCTCTCACTTCGTCCCAGCTTACCCTTCCCCCTCCTCGTGTCAAGTCCATTCTCTACATCTGTGCCTTTATTCCTGTCCTGCCCCTAGGTTCTTCAGAACCATTTTTTTTTTTTTAGATTCCATATATATGTCTTAGCATATGGTATTTTTCTCTTTCTGACTTACTTCACTCTGTATGACAGACTCTAGGTCCATCCACCTCACTACAAATAACTCAATTTCGTTTCTTTTTATGGCTGAGTAATATTCCACTGTATATATTTGCCACATCTTCTTTATCTATTCATCTGTCAATGGACACTTAGCTTGCTTCCATGTCCTGGCTATTGTAAATAGAGCTGCAATGAACAATGTGGTACATGACTCTTTTTGAGTTATGGTTTTCTCAGGGTATATGCCCAGTAGTGGGATTGCTGGGTCGTATGGTAGTTCTATTTTTAGATTTTTAAGGAACCTCCATACTGTTCTCCATAGTGGCTCTATCAATTTACATTCCCACCAATAGTGCAAGAGGATTCCCTTTCTCCACACTTTCTCCAGCATTTATTGTTTGTAGATTTTTGATGATGGCCATTCTGACTGGTGTGAGGTGATACCTCATTGTAGTTTTGATTTGCATTTCTCTAATGATTAGTGATGTTGAGCATTCTTTCATGGGTTTGTTGGCAATCTGTATATCTTCTTTGGAGAAATATCTAATTAGGTCTTCTGCCCATTTTTGGATTGGGTTGTTTGTTTTTTTGATATTGAGCTGCATGAGCTGCTTGTACATTTTGGAAGTTAATTCTTTGTCAGTTGCTTCGTTTGCAAATATTTTCTCCCATTCTGAGGGTTGTCTTTTCGTCTTGTTTATGTTTTCCTTTGCTGTGCAAAAGCTTTTAAGGTTCATTAGGTCCCATTTGTTTTTGTTTTTATTTCCATATCTCTAGGAGGTAGGCCAAAAAGGATCTTGCTGTGATTTATGTCATAGAGTGTTCTGCCTATGTTTTCCTCTAAGAGTTTGATAGTGTCTGGCCTTACATTTAGGTCTTTAATCCATTTTGCGTTTATTTTTGTGCATGGTGATAGGGAGTGTTCTAATTTCATTCTTTTACACATAGCTGTCCAGTTTTCCCAGCACCACTTACTGAAGAGGCTGTATTTTCTCCATTGTATATTCTTGCCTCCTTTATCAAAGACAAGGTGACCATATGTGCATGGGTTTATCTCTGGGCTTTCTATCCTGTTCCATTGATCTACATTTCTGTTTTCGTGCCAGTGCCATACTGTCTTGATTACTGTAGCTTTGTAGTATAGTCTCTGAATAAGATCCTTGCTGGATAGAGTAATCTTGGTTGTAGGTTTTTCCCTTTCATCACTTTAAATATGTCCTGCCACTCCCTTCTGGCTTGCAGAGTTTCTGCTGAAAGATCAGCTGGTAACCTTATGGGGATTCCCTTGTATGTTATTTGTTGTTTTGCCCTTGCTTTTAGTATTTTTTCTTTGTATTTAATTTTTGATAGTTTGATTAATATGTGCCTTGGCATGTTTATCCTTGGATTTATCCTGTATGGGACTCTCCATGCTTCCTGGATTTGATTGACTGTTTCCTTTCCCATATTAGGGAAGTTTTCAACTATGATCTCTTCAAATATTTTCTCATTGTCTTTCTTTTTCTCTTCTTCTTCTGGGACCCCTATCATTCGAATGTTGGTGCTGTTAATGTTGTCCCAGAGGTCTCTGACACTGTTCTCAATTCTTTTCATTCTTTTTTCTTTATTCTGCTCTGTGGTAGTTATTTCCATTATTTTATCTTCCAGGTCACTTACCCGTTCTTCTGCCTCAGTTATTCTGCTATTGATCCCTTCTAGAGAATTTTTAATTTCATTTATTGTGTTGTTCATCACTGTTTGTTTGCTCTTTAGTTCTTCTAGGTCCTTGTTAAACGTTTCTTGTATTTTCTCCATTCTATTTCCGAGATTTTGGATCATCTTTACTATCATTACTCTGAATTCTTTTTCAGGTAGACTGCCTATTTCCTCTTCATTTGT
Source organism: Balaenoptera ricei (assembly GCF_028023285.1). Lineage (NCBI taxonomy): Eukaryota > Metazoa > Chordata > Mammalia > Artiodactyla > Balaenopteridae > Balaenoptera > Balaenoptera ricei. The sequence goes on from NC_082656.1 coordinate 52,812,457, forward strand.
TTGGTCTGGTGGGTTTCTACCTTGCTCCTTAATCTGCTCTGTGTTTCTCTGTCCTCTCATTTTGCTTAGCTTACTGTGTTTGGGGTCTCCTTTTCACAGGCTGCAGGTTTGTAGTTCCTATTGTTTCTGATGTCTGCCCCCAGTGGGGGAGGTTGGTTCAGTGGGTTGTGTAGGCTTCCTGGTGGAGGGGACTAGTGCCTGTGTTCCAGTTGATGAGGCTGGATCTTGTCTTTCTGGTGGGCAGGACTGCATCCAGTGGTGTGTTTTGGGGTGTCTGTGACCTTGTTATGATTTTAGGCAGCCTCTCTGCTAATGGGTGGGGTTGTGTTCCTGTCTTGCTAGTTGTTTGGCATAGAGCCGGGTAGCTGGAAACACAGCCCATGCTCACTGCCAGAGTTAACTCCACCTATTAACAGGACAAAAATGCTCCCAGAGACTGAACATGTTTCAAAACGGGTAAACATTCTTCAGTAGTCGTTTTTAGTGTCTTTTTCTACCTAATCTCTCTCCCCAGTCTTTCAGGAGAGCTTAGGAAAATGTATCTCTGAGGCATTTGCATGTTTGTTCACTCTAGATCCTGTCAAAGTGACAGGAGCAGCCAGTATTAATTTGAACTGGTCTTATGAAGACATATTTTCTCCCTGCTTTTGGCTTAGAAAAGCATTACTTTCCTTTAGTGGATGCATGATGTGTTAAATAACCTATAGCAGATGGTGTAATAACATCAGCCTCACTTGAAGAATTCTGCACGTGTTAAAAAAGTCATCATAAAGGCATTTGCTCTCATGCTTCCTTCCCATCTACTCTAGCCAATGGCTAAGAGAGTCTCCTCAGGGCTCTGAAGTCAGTGGCTATTGACATTCCTCAGTCAACCGAAATGTCACCCATGATTGGAATGAACACTGTTTAAAGACAAGAAATGTGAAGTTCATCTCCCAGGAGAAAGTCGTTATTGACATTTCTTTCTGGATTGGTTTCTCCTTGCAGGTCCAAGAGTGCTCTCAAAATGTTCTTCCCATGACCCTTCTCAGTGCCCAAGTATATGGCTTAAAGGACCATCCAGCCTCCATCTGAAGGAACTTGCAGTATATGGCAGGGAAGTGTTGAAAGATTTTCCTCAGAGATATGGCTTAAGGACATGAATCAATGAGTATGTATGACTTGGAGAACTGCACCTAAAATATGCCCCCACTGGGATGGTAGAATTTATTTTTATAATTAACTGTAATAATTATCTATAGTCATAGCTTTGTGAAATTATTAAAAGTTGCATTTAGTGGCTATCTCATGATTTAGTAAGAAAGGTCTTTTATTAACTTAATTTAATTTTCATCATTATTCTAAAAGCCACAGAGCAACCAGCCTAGAATCAGTACATGTCTGACCAAAATCGTTAGGTCAGCACAATCAATTTTCATCTTGATCTCAATCTAATGGGAAATGATACTGGGTATAACATTCCATCTGATGTTGAGAGGGAGTCTGTGCACTGAACGTAACCCATCTGTCTCAAAGCCTCCAGTCTCCACAGCAAAGATCACGATGGGCGCTCAGAACTCTGGAAAATTCTCATGCCCAACACACAGAGCCTGGCCGAAACTAAGCACCTGGACACCATTAACTGACCATAGGACAGTCACATCATGCCAGTTTCAGGATACCCAGGCCATCTCTCCTTCCCAAGACTCTAATCACCAGATGGCTCTTTCCTTCGTTGTCTTCTCCTCAAACTCTCCGAAGCTTCTCCCCATCCTCATTCTCCGCAATGACCTTGCTTCTGATTTCACTGTTAATTGAAGCAATTTGAAGAAAACTCCACGAAATCCCATCATCACATCCAATCACCCTCCTGCATTCGGGCCCAGATCCTCTGCTCTTGCTCCTGTTTCTGTGCTTTTCCCATACCCCTAAAGTCAGCCAACCAACGTATATGCCGAATCCCTTTCTCATTTACCCAAGATTATCACTCTAGCATTTCTCCCCTCTTTCTCTTGCATCATCAATTCGTCACTCTCATTGATTTTTCCCATTAGCATACAAAATACTATTATTCTTTCACTGTAAAATAAAAAAAAGAACCCTCTCACGATCCCACTTTACCCTCCAGCTACTGCCCATTTCTTTCCTCCCCTTTATACCACATTCCTTCAGTTGGTTGTCGAACTTGTTGCCTCTAATTCTCCTGTTTGCTTTTAAGCCTACTGTAATCAGGCTTTTGCTCCTAAAACTTCACAAAAACAAATGCACTTATTACTGTCACCTGTGTTCTATTCTATTGCCCAGATCTTTGGGGATCATCCTTACCAATAAATGAGCCATTTCTGTGACTTGAGAAACACTGAAAGAATCCATCACGCATCTTGATAAACTGAAAATTACGTTTCTGGATCCTCTGCTCTACCTATGATGCAAGATCTTTCTTCAATTGCAATTTCCTGAACAAACATATTACACAGATTAGCAGGTATATAGGTCAATGAATATCACCCTGAATAACAGAAAATTGAATTTACTTCATTCTGTGCCTCTTAGTGCAAATATACAATGAAGGGATTGGTGGGGCATGTCAGTCAGCCTACATGTTGGCATGTAAACCTCTTCCTGCCATATGGGGCAGTCGTCAAAAAGGCAACATTAATTTATGTGAACAGATTTGTGTCATTGTCTCTCTAAGGAAAAAGGGTCAGGAAAAAAATACTGTTTTTGTTCAAAACTATTCCCCTCCCCTAGCCAGGCCTATAATTGACTACATTGCTAAGCATTCATCTTTAAGGGTTAAAACATTGCTGTCCAATAAGATAATCAGTTACCTAGCCAACACATTAACAGAGAGTTTTTTAAGGTAATTAATAAGCGACTGACACCCATTAATACATATCAGAGAGTGGGGCTCAGAGGAGGAAAAAAGAGTTTGGGAGAGAGGAAAAACCCTAGTGGGATGAGGCCATGGTAAGGAGTGAGGGGGAAATTGTCAGTTGGCAAGAAGGTTCGGCTGGCCATGGCATCTGAGGAGTACACACCATCAAGGGATGTGAAGAAAAAAACATAGAAAGAAGGGGTAGAAGGATATCTGATGCTCTCAGCCTTCTTCACACTTTTGCCCAAGAGTAATCCTGCCTTTAAGATGCTTGACCTTCCATTTTTGCCTCTGTCATAGTTTTAAACTCCAAAGAGATTAAGTTCTGATAGAAATTCTAGTCCCCAGAACCCTTGCAATGCCTTTTTTGAAAAAACATGAAGTAGATTATATTTGTTGACTCAAGATCGGCTTCCAAACATCCTTTTCCCATTTAAATGTATATTGCTTAAATTTTAAATGTGTCCTTCCTCCCCTCTTTTGGTCTTTGAGTCTAGCATCCATTTATTTTGCTCAAACGTTGCCTTTCTTTACATGGCAATGAAAATTCTCCACCTTCAACTTATCTTCTCTAGCTTAACATTTCCCATTCACTTTTTTTTTTTTCTTTTTCCCAAATTACGTGTACTGCTTAAGCAAATGGTTTTAATAAAGCCAAAGTATTCTTAATTTCTGGTATATGGATCTCTCTCATCTCAGCTGGTGATGGAGATGACTCCTAAAAACATTAGGTGGAGGAACTGGGGCCAACCCTGGAACAGGACAGAGATTTATCTTCTCAGGACTGCAGTTCCCACCCTGAACCCCAGTAGAAGGGGTAGAGCTGGGATCTTAGAATGTTAAAGCCAGAGGGAAATTTAGCAATTACTGTCACGGACCAACCACCTCCCCATGTGGATAACAAGATGGATGGCCAGAGAGATGGAGAGATTTTTCCAGAGTTTTAAAACTCAACTCTCACAAAAGTTGTTCCTGGGGAATTTTTTGGGTCAGAGACCCCAGAAAAAGATGAGACAAGAATTTATGTACAAATGATAGAGCAAAGTAATGTTCCCAGGAGAAGTGGTGAGGTTAGTAACTAAGGTCTGGCTAGTGAGGAGCAGGAAGCATCAGAATCTCCCAGAGCTTCTGACTCTCTATACATGTGCAGGCAAAGCAGCTCCAGAAGCCCACAGTTAGCGGGCTGCAGGCAACCTGAAGGAACAGGCCGTTAGAAGCAAAAGCTCACAGGAGCTGAGGCCAGTGCACTCAGAAGGAAAAATGATCCCAGAGAGCCGGGCAAAGCATCAACAATGTCTGCTCTAGGCGTTGTCTTCAACTCCACAAGTGTCATCCTCAGCCTATCACAACTGGATGGGAGGATATTTTTCCCTTTTGTACCTTCATAGGGCTTTTGCAATTACCTTCTAGTATTCTGCATTTAAGATATCATACTCAGATTTCATCTTGATCATTTTATTTCCCTGCTGTGGCTCCCTGTTGCTTAGAGATTCAAGTCCAAACACTTCAGCCTGATATTCAAGGTCCCCAAAAATATCCTAAACTCCACTTAAAGCCTACCTTCCACAAATGAGGAAAACTGTTGTTTTTGAAGCAAAGCGTTAGCCATCTCTCTTACATCAAACCAAGCAACCTCCCAGCACTGCCTAATCAGCAAATCTCCATCAATCTAAATCAATCTCGCAAAATCTCACTTGAGAGTAGGTATTTTGCATAATCCTTTCTGATCCCATTTACTTGAAATAATACCTCCCTCCTCTGAGTTACCATTACTAGTTTTGTCTGAACTATGCATTTGGCAACACTATTCTGTGAAATCTTTCCTTTGGAGTTCTTTAGCAATTTTATTTTTAATTAATAGATTTTATTTTTTAGAGTATTTTTAGGTTTACAGAAAAAATGCACAGAAAGTAGAGAGTTCTCGTATGTTCCCTGTCTTATCTGCCTTCAGTTTCCCTTATTATTAACATCTAGCATTTGTGTGGTATTACATTTGTCACAACTGTGGAACCAGTAATGATCCATTAACTATTTGTTTACATTAGGTTTCACTCTTTGTGCTGTCCAGTTCTATGAATTTTGACAATTGCATAATGTCATGTGTCCACCATTATATTTTCATACAGAAGAGTTTCACGGCCCTAAAAATCTCCTGTGCTTCACCTGTTCACCACTCCCCACCCTCTCCCTGAACTCCTGGCAACCACTGATCTTTTTACTGTTTCCGTAGTTTTGCCTTTTCAAGAAATGTCTTCTTCAGCTATTTTTAAATATCGCACTACTGCTCAAAAGTTCATGCACTTGTGCCTTACCTCCCCAAACAGATGGGAAATTTCTCCTTATATTCCCATTAGCATTTACTAGAGAAAGAATCATGTACCTGTAGACCTTAGTAAGTATGCACTGATTTTATTTGAATGAACTTGGAATCGTCTTCCTTTTTTCTTTAGGAAAGTTATTAAAATACCTAAATCTTGAAGTGGAGAATTGGCTTCCAGTATGAGGCAGAAAAAGGTTGTTAAGGATTAAGAAAAGTAATCCTACCAAAGAAAATCAACTCAAAAAAAAAAAAAAAAAGTAGTCAGATGTAAATAAATACACTAAAGCCAATATATTTCCCAGATGACAGAAATAAATTGATTCAAAATATAATGGGAAAAATGTGAATAATATTAATAAGAAATGTCAATATCTTAAGAAAACTGTAATTGATATTTTATGGGGAGACATGAAAAAAAGATTTAAATAATGATGAGTAAGCCATATTCATGGATGGAAAGATTCAGCAATATAAAGAAGTCAATAATTCCAAAACTAGCTTATGACTTACTTTTTAGTACTTGGCAACATACTTCTCAAGTTCATCTGAAAAAAATAATGATATGAATACCCAAAAGAGACTGTTAAAGAAAAACAAGGAGGATCTTCCCTGACAGGTATGAAAACATATTAATGATAAAGGTAAAAATTTTAGAATCTAAAATGATCATAGCCTTTATGTTTTCTAAATGTGTCAAAAGCTAAAATATGTTTCATAATTTTTTAAATCATAAAGGAAATTAATGCATAGCCTAAAGAGAAGAGACAGAATCTAGAAAGCAGAAATAAAGAATCATGGAGTAAATAAAGGATACTTACTAACAGATATATTAATACTAAGACTAGGGTATAGTGACTAAAAACCCTTTATGAAGAGGGTTATTAAATACTTTGATTTTTTTGCATTGCTGTTCAAAAAAAATCACTAAAAGTCTTCAGTAAAATATGTGCATAGACCCATACAATCATGCCACAAGGAAAGAATCCTAAAGACTTGAGGAACAGATGATGTATCAGCCGTGTTTCAGTGCAGGAAACAGTAAGTACTTTGGATATTTCTAGAAGAAGGGAATTTAAGAAAGGATATTAGATGCCTTTAAAATCTTCGGAATGGCTGAAGAAATGGGAATCAGGAAGCTACAATAAGGCTTTCACCTTGAAGGTCATATACTAGTGTAACCAGGCCCCAAATTCTACTCTGCTGAGACCTTTGCTGCTAACATCATAAGTGCCTGACGCCCATGAAGCTGGCGACTAGACCATGGAATGTGGAATCTGGGCTCTCCCAACATCCACACATGCTGGAGGCCACAAGTCCACCAGCCCCTCTACAGAAAGGTAGCATGAGCTCCCATTTCCACCTTTCAAAACTCATGCTTGTGTATCTAACTGGTACAACCCAATTCACATTTAGGAAAGAGAGAAAAAGACAGATTTTAGCTTCCCAACCACTCTGAACAGACGAAGGGTAAAACGGAGATTGCAAGAGCCTTTGTAAGCATACAAGACATACAAGCTAGAGAAGAAATATGAATGGTACATTTTTATGGAAAAAGAATGCTCAATTTTACTTCTCATTAAAGAAATATAAATTAAAACCAAAATAAAGTATGATTTTCTTCTAACATGTTAACGATAGATTCTGGGAAGAGTACAGTGAGATGAAAATTCTCATGCACTACAAAAGAAGAGTAAATAGATACAATCTACCTGGACAGCAATTTGGCAATAGGCACCTAGATCCTTAAACATGATTCCGTCCTTTGACACAGTAATCTACATTAAGGAATCTATCAAGAAATAATGTGGTCTCCAATTTGTAACTGGAAATATTAATGAACATGATTCCACCCTTTGACACAGCAATCTACATTTAGGAATCTACCAAGAAATAATGTGGTCTCCAACCTGTAATCAGAAATATTGGCAATGAGAGAAAATAGGCAGCTACATTTACAAATGTGAAAGATTAAAAAATAACTAGTGCCCAACAGAAAGGGAATATTTAAATAAGTTGTATTACCTCTATGCAACAGATTCTTATAAAGCTTTGTAATGACAGTGGAAAATGCTCCTATTAAGTAAAAACAAGTAGGACATGAAATTATTTATAAAATATGGAGCTAACTTTTCTAACTATTTACAAACTTGATGTAACAGAGAGAAGGGGCTGGAAGAAAACACATAAACATGCTAACACTCTATCTCTGATGGAGGAGGGATGGGAATGATCAAACTTAATCTTCATCTTGTCAGTGTTCTGCATTTTCCAAATATTCTACAGTGAAACTACATTTTCTTTAGCACTATTGAAAACAAACCAAAAATTATCATTAAAAAAAGAAAGTAATCATTAAAGAAAATTAAATTTTTTTCTCTTTGTCTCAAGTTTGAAAATGTTCAAATATTTTTTTTTTAGTAGATTAAGGATCTCCTCTCAATTTACAATTAAGACTTAACATGCCCTTGATTTTGGGAAGCTGTATTTTTAACATGTCACAAAGGGGTAGGTGGGGCGAGAGGGGACTGAAAGTGGGCAAAAATACTGCATAAAGTTCACAGCTGTGAGGGACTTCCCTGGTGGCACAGTGGTTAAGAATCCGCCTGGCAATGCAGGGGACACGGGGTCGAGCCCCGGTCCGGGAAGATCCCACATGCTGCGGAGCAACTAAGCCCGTGCGCCACAACTACTGAGCCTGCGCTCTAGAGCCCACGAGCCACAACTACTGAGCCCACACCACAACTACTGAAGCCCACGTGCCTAGAGCCCGTGCTCCGCAAGAAGAGAAGCCACCGCAATGAGAAGCCCACACATCGCAATGAAGAGTAGGCCCCGCTCACCGCAACTAGAGAAAGCCCGCATGCAGCAACAAAGACCCAACGCAGCCAAAAATAAATAAATAAATAAATTTATTAAAAAAAAAAAAAGTTCACAGCTGTGACACTTCCCAGCCTCCTCACCTAAGACTGTAGTCAGCAAACCCACTGGACACATTTGTTTTCACATCTATTTCACCAGTTCAAATCCTGCAAAGAACTGAGAATCTCAGAAGAAAGAAAAAATAATGAGAGTTCTCCATTTGTAAGATAATATTTGCCTCTTACAGCAAAACCTCGTGAAACTAGGAATCTACCAGATGTCACATTTTGTGTGATCTCCTTAAGAAACAAGTTTTAGAAAATGGTGACTACGAATCCTTCTAGTTTCAGAGCCAATTTCACAAGAACTGAGTGGATCCAGGGCGGTCAGATGAGAACCATGAAGAAAAGTGAATAAAGAGTATTGCTTTATGCAAAAAGAATGTCAACACTAGAAGCCCCGCAGTCAACCCCACCCCCCATGGTTATCCAGGGCCACTTCCTTCTTCCCCACAGGCCTCTTCACTCTTCAAGCGTCCACAGCGCCCTCTGCTGTTCTGGATCTCCCCTGCACCACACCAACAAGTAACCCCACAGACCGACTCCCCAATTTCTGTCTCTTCACAACTCATCAGGCAAACAGTATCCAGCTGGCTTCCTTCAGCTTTCCAAGGGCGTGCTGCGGTGTGGGCTCCTCATCCAGGAAATCGCAAGGAATCTTTGTCTTCAACCATATCTTCATCTAAACCCAAGGTCTTGATTGCCTTTTCCAGACCATTTCTAGGTTTCTGGCCTCCTTTTGTTACTTACATGGCAATTAATTCACAAAACCAAAAGTTATATCCTATTAGTTTCATTTTTTGTCATTTTGTTAAGCATCTTTTAAGAACTGCCTGTGTTATATATTCCAGAGAATCCTGGCTTTAGCTGAGGCAAAGTTCCAATAAACACATGGACTGGCCTTTGTTATCAACCTAGGAACAAGATGTTAGAGCACGTGCTCTAACATTGGCCCTGGCGTGGGTTCTGCTCGGGAGTCTGAGGAGTGTGTGTAGTTTGGCTGACAGTTTTGTGTCTCATAAAAAGCTGAGATGCTTGTTCCCATGTATAGTACTACAACTGTAAAAACAAAATGCAGTTTTCCAAAACTCCATTTTTCTCATTTTCTAACGTACTCTTGAATTAAACCATCATAGTTTATCGATCAGAATTGCTCTGCCTGCTTATGTACAATTGTAACTACATATTGCTTCACTAATGGAACCTAAAACGATGGTGTAGTCTCATTGGAACAAAAGTACCCTCGTTGTGTGAATTTTACCTCAATAATAAGTCTCTGTGCACCAAATTGATTAGATTTCTTGTAAAAGACTAGCTGCCGTTGCAAATCCAAGATAATAGATAGCTGACATGTGACACTAATAGTAGCCAATAAAACAGCTACAGGAAAATTTTCCCAAATGCTTTGTAAATTGATTATCTATAATATCCTATGATAAACTGACCTACAATGTCATCTGATGGCTATTTATTTAGGCAGAAATTCAGTCTAGGGAATTTGAGAAAGAAAATCCCAGCACTGCAGTGATGATGGTGATACATTTTACAGCCTTCTGGAATAGCAGATATTAGTGTGATTTACTTTGTCTTTGCCCATTCGCCCTAAAACAAGACTTCTACTAGTATTAGTCTGGGCAAGAGATAAAGCTATTCTGAGTAGCAATTTGATAGGTTCTCTAGCGGCGCCTCAAAAATAAAATCAGCTTACTGACTGCCCTATTTCATTAACAGGACTAGCATTAGCCCAGGCTTCCAGGGTCAAAATGAGTTATCTACAAGCTGTCCTCTTCAGGTACCTCACAGTACAGTTATCACCAAGACCTGTTCTTTCCTCTCACTGTCTCTCTCACATAGCCCTTCCTTTGAAGCCTCGCAACCTATGTACAGTTTCAGTCATTATTCCTCATTCTCAAAACTGCAGCCCTCCTTCACTTGGCCTGTCTGCCTCTAGATTTCCCCTCCATTCCGCCTTATGAATCCCACACAAATCTTCTGTGAGGGGTCATTGCCCTATTCGTAATGCTTCCGTGAGTATCTCTTGCCAAGAACAGCAGTTTTCCTATTGTTTAACACTTTGACATATGTTCCTGCCATACAAGCTGGAGCGTAAGTAGGATAAGTAGTCTGTCTCCAGGCACCCAGCTCTTTACGAACTATCTTCTCTCTGTGCCTCCAGCCAGACCTGGTTCCTCGCCCTGTGCGTTCCTATTTTGTTTCATTCACTTTAACCGCATCATTCATATATATCGAAAATATCTGTATATGTATTATAGTAGGCAGATTTAGAAAATGTCCTCCAATGATTCCTGCTTCCTGATATTCATGACTTTAATTCCCTTTCCTTGAGTGTGGGCTAGACATAGTGACTTGCTTCTAATAACAGAATACATCAAAAGCTTGACTCAGTTATAAAAGACTGTGACCACTGTCTTGCTGGCAGGCTCTCTCTATTGCCTCCTCAGCATGCACACTTTGATGGAGTAGGACATCCCTTTGAAGAAGGCAGGGCACTGTGGGTGGCCTGAGTCTAAACTCCAGCAAGGAAGTGAATGAAGCCTTCAATCCAAAGCCGTGAAAGAACAGAATTCTGCCAACAACCATGTGAGTGAGCTTGGAAGTGGACCCTTCTTCCCAAGTCAAGCCTTCAGATGCCACCAAGCTTTGGCTGACACCTTGATTTCAGCCTTGTGTGGGACCCTGAAGCTTAGGACCCAGCTAAACTATGCCTGGATTCCTGACCCACAGAAACTGAGATAACTGTTTTAAGCTGCTAGGTTTCAGGATAAGTTGTTGCACAGAAATAAATAAAATACATGTATCTTACCTCACCTGCTTAACTGCGGCCTCCCCCAGGCAGAAACTGAATGGTAAAGCTAGGTGTGAGTACAGTACCCAATGTAAATGTTAATGCACAGTAAATGCTAATGTGTGTTAAATGCTAATTGGTATGGTGACTGAACAAATGATTTTACTAAGCCAATTTTCCCAATTGTTTTAGAAAGTAAATATCATTTAACTCTTTCTAAACCTGTGAATTACACATAAAGTTTATAACTATCCTTTAATGTCTGACTCTATATTTTGACTTTTGCCTGTTTCTCTACTCCTCTGGATTTCTTTTTCTGTTTTTAGCAGAGATGTGTTCAGGTCATCTTACCATCTACTTAACTAAGGGAATGCATAATTCATAGAATGATAAACAATACCAAACTTACATTCATTTTTGAAAGATTATACCAAACAAGTACAAGTTTCTTTGATAAAATAAATGTGCTTAAATGGTAAAAGGAATATAGATGTCATCTATATCAGTTAGGAGGCTTTGAGCTGCAAATAACAACAACAACAAAGAAACAGAACCTGTGATTCACAACAAGGATGTATTTATTTCATACGTTATAAGTCTGTTGGCTTCAGGATTGAAAATTTAAGTAGGTCATCAAGGACCCAATATTTTCCCATCTTTCTACCCTGCTCTACTCAGAATAGCTCACTCATGGTTGCAAGGTGGCTGCCACTATTCCAGTAATCACATCCAGACCCAAGAGTATCCAGTGGAAGAAAAGCATAATCTCTTCCTGTGTGTCTCTTTTTTAACCGCAAAGAAACCATCCCCAGAAGCATCCAACAGACTTCCCTCTGCATCTCAGTGACCAAAATTGGGTCACATAACATGTTCTAAATTAAACCCTGCTGAGGGAACTCAGATCGCCATCATCACTAGGGAAGGGCTAGACTCCTAAAGAAAATTGGGATTTCAACCAGCAATAAAGAAGGGAGATGTCTGTTTACACCCACAAGAGATGACATAAAGTAGTGCATAATTCATCACAAAAATGTGCTTATATGGATGCAGCAAAAGAGGCAACTATTATCACCTTGAGTGGTTTGGTATTATGATAAAAGACTCATAAATCAGGATTAAAACCATTATCCATCTACAAAAGTTGTCAACCTTTTAATAATCTTATTAAACTTTCCAACTATAGTAACTACCATCAGTTCTCTTCTTAGTCATTTAGTTCTTATTTGTGAACAATATTATGGTCTTAAATTAATTTTTTTCCAAACACCATACTAATGGATTTAAAAAATTCATAAGGTTGTAATCAATTTTGAAACTTATCTTTTCCCAGGAACCCAGGGTGACAGATAAATTACTCTCCTGTTGATTACATATGCTCTTAATTACCTAGGCTTATACCTGATTCAAACAAAAGAACAGAACAGGCTTCCAGAAACCAATGGTGCAGCTAAAAGCCTTCTGGGAGAGGAAATACACTCTGGGATCAGATAAGTAGTCAAGTTCATTAACTTGTCTAGTTGCTATACTGAGAGGCAGTAGATCACGGCTGTTAAGGATGCAGAATTTGGAATCAGATCTAGATTTAAATCTCAACCCCACATCGTGTTAAGTATACATGGTCTAACCTCTGTAAGCCAAAATTTCTCAATCTTTAAAGTGAGGGTCATCAAACCAACCTCATGGGGTTATTATGAAAGTTAAATTAAGGGACTTCCCTGGCCAAAAAAAAAATAAGTTAAATTAAATAATGTTGGGGCTTCCCTGGTGGCGCAGTGGTTGACAGTCTGCCTGCCAATGCAGGGGACACGGGTTCGAGCCCTGGTCTGGGAAGATCTCACATGCCGCGGAGCAACTAGGCCCGTGAGCCACAACTACTGAGCCTGCGCGTCTGGAGCCTGTGCTCCGCAACAAGAGAGGCCGCGATAGTGAGAGGCCCGCGCACCGCGATGAAGAGTGGCCCCCACTTGCCGCAACTAGAGAAAGCCCTTGCACAGAAACGAAGACCCAACACAGCCATAAATAAATAAATTAATTAATTAAAAAAAAAATTAAATAATGTCTGCAAAACACTTAACAGTAAGTTAGGGTGGGGCTTCCGTAGAGAAGGGCAAACACACACCTACACATACACACACACACACACGCACACACACACACAAAGCCAGAGTGATTGCAGCAGCAGTGGTCCCCCTCAGAGGGGAAGCGGCAGCAGTGAGGAAGTAGGATGTGTAGGTTGGAGCCAAGGAACTGCAGGTATCCACTGGTGAACTTACAAGAGATTAAACAATTTAACCGCTGTTTTGACCAATTTTACCAGATGATTCAATTTAGTCAAGCTACAGCTTAATCTTTCTTTTCCGATTGAACTGGCCAACTGTTTATTTAAACTTACTGTATTAACTGGTTCTTTTACGATTTGCACAGATTCAGCCTATGAGGATTAAGAAGTGTAAGGGGGAGAACACTTTTAGGCTTCTGAATGTTCCTCAGACTTTTCAAGTCCCTCACACTTAGGGAAAGATTTTGTTTCCCCTGAGCTCTTAACTCCTTCTGCTGCTATACTTCTTTTATTACTCGAGATAAACTTAAAGAAAATTGGTGAAATGGCTATCCTTGAATTCCCAACAAGTCAATGACAAAGTGAGAGGTCTGAACCTGTTCCAAGGAAACTGTCCTGGTTAAAATCAAGTGAAAGGTTAGTATGTCATTCAATGTTTTCACATTTATTACCCCGTTTTCCTTCTCAACATAAAATGCATTTGAAGACAACAAAATATTCAACTTATGTTCTTATTTTATCACCTCAGAAAACCTATTTGGGAAAAATAAGTGCTCCCTATGATTTATAATTAAGCATAGTTTATTTTCATAAAATAAGGTATATATTTCAGCTTGCTTATGAACCTAATTTAGATTAGTAGCTTATAACCAACACAAGAGTGATAGAAGTTGGAATTAAATATCTTACCTGGAGTGTTTTTATATACTGGTTCTATATATTGAATGTATGTTTTATTCTGTTTTCTTAATCTCCTTGCCTACAAAAGCTTTAAAACTGCATCCGCAAAATTGGATATAATGTAAACCAAAGATTTTGATGACAGACCTTACTAATTCTCTGCAGGTACACAGATGGCTTAGCCCTCAAAACATAATTCTTTTAATATATATAATTGAGATGGCAAAATAAAAACAAGTCAGCCGGGCTTCCCTGGTGGTGCAGTGGTTGAGAATCTGCCTGCCAATGCAGGGGACACGGGTTCGAGCCCTGGTCTGGGAAGATCCCACATGCCGCGGAGCAACTGGGCCCGTGAGCCACAATTACTGAGCCTGCGCGTCTGGAGCCTGTGCTCCGCAACAAGAGAGGCCGCGATAGTGAGAGGCCCGCGCACCGCGATGAAGAGTGGCCCCCACTTGCTGCAGCTAGAGAAAGCCCTAGCACAGAAACGAAGACCCAACATAGCAATCAATCAATCAATCAATCAATAAATCTTTAAAAAAAAAAAAAAAAAACAAGTCAGCCACTGAAATCTTGATGAGATTAGAAGAAGGGTCAATTCGATTCTGTACATCAACAAGTAAAGAGGGTCAACTGTTTACATGTTTGGTACAAATAAGAGAAATGCCGACTAACAAGTCATGCACCTGTAAACTTTTTCCTTCTTTTAGGTGCTGTACTTCGCCACCTTAATTGTTTTGTGTTTCCTGTCTAGAAGGAACAGCCATCAAACAGAGACAAGCCTCTCTTAATGTTCTGAATAGGATCAACTGCATTTCCACTCAATAAATAAATAAAGGAATAATTTGCCAGTGAATGGCACCTGCAGGCTAGAACTCTTCCTTGTATAGTATAAAGCTTGCTGCAGAATTCAAATCATCTCAAATCTTAGTATGGCAGTATCTGTGATCTTAAGAAAACTTTCATTTTCTTAAATCTTAACCTCAGAAGTTAATTCCTTCTTGTTGTCCCAGACAACAGCCAAAGCAGACTAAATCGCGTAGTACACAAATTGAGTATAATGCCTGACGTTTCAGAAAGTGTAGGAGAATCCCTAAGGGGTAACTCAAGTCTTCACTTCTTGCATGTTATATGCCAGTAACCAGATTAAATCTCAAAGAGAAACCTTGTTTTGGTATAAATGTTCACCTCAATATCTGTTACATTTGTGTCAAAGCTACCTCTTTCCATTTTGTTTTTGAGACAACCTGAAATTTTTGTAATGGCTTCCATCATTGAACAAATAATTTAGAGAGCCTAGTATGTGACAGGCAATATTGTAGGAGCTGAAGAAACACGCCAGAGAAGGCCCTTGTTCTTACAGAGATCATATCCTACAGAGAAGAAGACAGGCAGTAAACAAGTAAATAAATAAGGGAGCCAATTTCTGGAGGTGGTAAGTGCTATGCAGAGAACAAAACAGCGCAGTGACAGAGGAGAGTTGGGGGAAGTGCTTTTGATTGGGCTGCAGAGCTAAGACTTAGATGATGATGAAGGAGCTGGCCCATCAAAGACCAAGAGGAGGAATATCTCATGCAGATGGAAGGGCCCAAGGTAGGAATGTGGTGTCTGCTGGAGGAAAGCTGGAAGGAAAGCCAGTGTGCCCAGAGCACAGTGGGGAAGCTAGGGCAAGAGACTGGAAAGGTGCTCAAGCTTCATAAACTTCAATCCCCAGCTCCACAGAAATCAGAATTCCAACAGCATTGCTGTAGTGCCACAGCAGCATTCACTGAATGCAGTGGGTGACTATTATAGATTGAATTGTGTCCCCCCACCCCAGATTCATGTATTGAAGCCCTAACCCCCAGAATGACCATTTGGAGAAAGGGCCTCTAAGGAGATAACATAAAGTTAAATGAGGTCCTAATTCAATACGACCAGTGTCCTTATAAAAAGAGGAAGAGACAACAGAGAGCTCTCTCTCCCTCTTTCCCTCTCTCACTCTTCCCCCCATCCCTTCTCTCTCTGGCTGCCTGCAGGCACACAGAGAAAAAAGGCCATGTGAGGAGATGGAGAAAAGGCACCTGTCTGCAAGCCAGAAGGAGAGGCCTCACCAGAAACATAGCCTGCTGGCACCTTGGTCTTAAAAGTCCAGCCTCCAGAACCGTGAGAGAATAAATTTCTGTTGTAAAAGCCATCTGGTCCACGATACTCTGTCGTGGCCGCTCAACACTAACACAGATACTACATTTCAAACAAATTTCACAGAAGAGATATTTTTCCCCAGATTTATCCAGAAACACACTTGATTCTCTTAGAACCAAATGATTTTAGTGACAGAAGGATCCTTAGCATACTCTCACTTGACTCATTTTACAAACGAAGAAAGCGAAGATTTAAAATGAAATGATTAAAAGTAGATCAAATTATTTTCCCTCATGTTATTACCACAAAACCCCCATGGTCCACCTGTGCTGCTGGTTTGTTACCAGCTATGTTCTGACCTCTGATATAGCCTTTCTCCAAGACAACAAAACAAATCATGAATTCAGGGAAAAACTAAACTGCACAATCACCTCGACAGTAAAAAAAAAAATGATAACCAAACTAAATTTAAAAGGGTAATAGCAGACTAAAAAATTGCACTACATACAACATATTAAAGTCTCTTTAACATATAGAAAATATAAATATATAGAAAACAGAAAAACTTCAATCATTAAAGGAAGAAAAGATATTACAGATATTCAAATACATATAGAAAATATGCGTGTGTATGTATATATATATATATATATATATATATGAAGATACTTCTCCAAAATGATGAAAAAACAAATTCAAGAAATCATTTATGCTGATAATAGTAGCAACAGTTTTAGAACACAGTGGTATGATTTTGGTGAAACTGATACAGTGAATCAATGCTGGTGAAATGAATTAAGACAGTCCCTTCGTGGAAAACAAAATTACAACAAGTAGCAGAAGCCTTAAAGATGTTTGTAACCTGAGTTAAATTATTTTTCCTTAGAATTTCAATAGAAGCAAAATGATAAAAGCACACAGCTCATCACAGAATTATCTGTTAAATTAAAAAAAATACCTAAACCTACCTACATTCTTAATATTACGCAAATGTTTTAAGGAAATGATTATACATCAGAAGGATAAAATATTATATGGTCACTGAAGGTTATAACTTTAAGGCTTTTTGAGAAACTTGGAAACAATATAGCATGGTTGAAAACACAAATGCTGAAATCAGATGAACCAGGACAAGAACTGAATTGTCTCTGCCACACACAAATTATGTGAACTAAATTTGCTCAACTGTAAAATGAAAGTAACAGGGGCACAGTGCACATTAATTGAACCCTTGGTGTGCCAAGTAATGTCCTAGGCGTATCACAGTCGACCCTCATTATTCAGGAGATTCCATATTTACAATCCTCCTGTTCCAGAACATTTATGTGTAGCCCCAACATTAGCACTCCGGTGTTTTCAAGATCATTCGCAGACACCCGCAGAGCAGCGAAAGTGTAAGGTCCCTGAAATTTGCGGTTCAGCCTTCCTGTTCGGTTCTGATACAGAGTAAGCAGAGGATGGAGATGATGAGGGGGCAGTGCGGGGTGGGCAAGAAGCTTGGGATCTGGGGCCAGGGGGAGGGATTTGAGTCTCAGTTGTAGCAACTGTTAGTGGGGTGACCTCAGGTAAGTCCAGGCAAGTCATTTACATCTGGACCATTTTCTCTTTTGAAAATTCTTTTTAAAATATAGAATCTACCAAGATAAGTTGTTTTTAGGATTTAAGATCATATATATATAATATATGATCTATGTGAGAGAAGTGTGTGTGTGTGTGTTTACATATTTCCCCTAGTGGGGATGGTTCAGTATTCACGAATTTAGCGTTCCTGGGACTTTATAGGATCTAATTACCACAAATAACGGGAGTCAGATGTTTGTGTATTGACTCCTGTAATCCTCTAACAAATCCTCTAAAACAACATTGAGATAAAAACTGGAGGAAACAGCTACCTCCCCAAAGGCTGCGGGTAGGTAAGAGGTTCAATGACAGAAGTGGGCACCTAGAAGCTGGAGGAGAGCCCTTGGAGGAGGTGCTCAGCAGGGGCTGCCACCCAGGTGCTACTGCCTCTGTTCACCTAAGGCAGGTACCGGGGATGGCAACAGACGGAGGCTGGGGTATTACCACTGGAATTAACTGCCACTACCGTGGCCATACTGTCAACAGAAGAAAATAAGAAATCCCTTCTTCCTGCTTCTTTTCCGTCAATTCCAACTGCCCTCCAGTCTTCCTACTGGCAGAACCTCTAAGCAAACTGGCAAAGGAGTCTGGGAAATGCAATCTGCAGAATCCCAGCTCCAGAATCTCAGAGAAGAGTACAAAGGTAGGCGTGGAGCTGAACGATTTATGAGTACATTTATTAGCATGGGTTCCTCAGAAACCAGAGCCCGAAGCAAAACCTGATGTGCTGCTATGTTCTTACAACATTCAATCCTAGGAAACCACGAAGGAGGGAAAAGGAGGATAAGGCAGGACAAGAGGGAGAGGAAATAGCAGTGTGTCAGCAAGCTGGCCACCACTTGGGATCACGTGCAACAGGTCGCTCCATCTCCTGCAACTATCTTCCAGGAAGCCTATGAGCTGCTGGGTCTCAGAAGGGAAAAAGGAGTAGAATTTATCTGCTTTCTCCTCTCCTGCATCGGTTAAGTATTGGCCACATGAGCGCAAACTCCCCCCATTCCATGTTGCCCAAGCACGGGGCAGAGTGGGCCTTGCAGAGTCTCATTCCTCAAGGGTGTAAAATATTAATAAACAGAAACCTAAATTAAATAGAGTTGGGAGGCCAGAAGGGGGCGCTCTTGTGCCCTGCAAATGCCGCCTGGCCCAACAGCAAGAAGAAAGACTCCTCTTATTTCCTGACAACAACGCAGCCAAGGGAAAGCCATGGACTCTTTGTTTACTAGAGCCCTCCCACCTTTCTTCCCCCCCTCAATAAAAGAGTTTTCCTTCCCTTGCCATGTGGGACTTGTGCACTATGGTTGCAAATGCTGAATTGCAATTCTCTACTGATCCCAAATAAACCCATTTTTTGCTGGATAACTAACTGGCCATTTATTTGTTTTCAGTCAACAAGGGCAACAGGGAAAAACCAAGGCTGGAGGAGGCAGGTGGATGGTGCAGGGAAGGGAAAAGGCACCACTGGGTTGCACTCAAGCCAAATCACGTGCTTCAGATGTGGCTGTGTAGAGTCACACACTGTAGCCTTACGGTAGCTGGGGTAAACCAAGTGGCCAGAGGCTCAGAAGACAGTTGAAGAACCCAAGGTGGTGCAGAAGAAGTATCTGATGTAGTCAGTGACAAGGAGGGGGATCCACACAGGTGTATGCACTGCAGCATTTGGGTATATCCAACGTCAGGTAGGGCTAGAGGAGGCATATAATTCACAATCCAAACCAGACTTTTGGCTAAGCTGGACAGAGCTCAGGGATAATTGCCATAAACCAGGGTTGCCCCAGAAAAACTGGAAAGTCTGATTTCTCTAGCTATAGCTAGCAGAACAATGTAAAAATTGCATTTTTGTTTAGATAAGGCATAGGAAACGTTTTTAAATAAGCATATTATTTTTTCTATGAATTTTTAAATTTTGTTTTAACATTAAGCTTAATTTTGAAAAATAATCATTAGGCAGATAAAATTATGGAGATGATAGGCCACATTTATACTATTCTGTATTTCTGGACAACCTTGGCCCTTATATTAGGAACAATACAAATGTTTTCCGGCTGTGTTTTCCTTCTCTCACCTCCTAGTGATCCTGCCTCTTAGTTCTTATTGTACTGAAGTGATAGCTGTTTCTGAATCAGCCAAAGAGAAAACGAGCATCTCTGTTCAAAGCGTTCCTCTTAAAAACATTCACTTTTTTGCCTTCGCTAAGTACTACTAAGCACAAATGATCCCAAGCAGAGAGCCTCACAGTGCAAAACGCATGTCTAATGTTAAGGGGGAAAAAGTATTCTGACACCTGTTAAGATGGTCGGAGAGATCTTCTCGGGACCATTGCAATGGGGTTATTGCCACGGAGGAGAGAGATTAGGCTCAACTCTGACTGAGACAAGGACAAGTGGGGATACACAGCCAGGGAGCAGAGTGAAGGGGTCAGTGGATGGAAAATCACAAAGAGAAGACATCAAAAGTAGGCAGATTTTTGCTAAATTTACTTAACACTATTCTTGCTGAGAACACACCAGTGTGACCAGAGAGCAAAGGTGATCAGAAAGCAAGGGTAGGGGTACTCTCTTCAAACTGACTCAGCCGGATTCCTGCTAAGATCGGTCCTGGAAAGGACAGACGTGGAAATCCAAGGTCAAGATCCAGTCAAGAATGCTTAGAGGAGACCAACTGAAGCTTGGTCGAGGAAAGAGTCCTTGTCACCAAGAAGGTAATTAATGGAGAGAAGCAACATGGAAAACCCTCCTCCCCGTGTACTACAGGCACGGGTCCTAGCATCCACTTTCACTAAGTGGGTGACCCCATCTTTATCAATAGTATTCCGTCCTTACATTCGTCATTTTAAAGGCCACGATTTGCCTTGCATATTTTCATGGGCAGGTATTTCTGATATGATTTCAGGGAGCACAGGTCCCTTTTTAAGGGCAAGAAGAACGGGCTGTGCTGGAGCACTAATGGATTTCAGCGGGAAGCCTACCGCCCAGCACTCCGCCTGCACAGGGCTCAGCTGGGCACCACTCAGGGGCCCAGATGCAAGCTTTAGACAACCATCTCCAGGCAGCACCATCTGCTTCCACGGGATCCTCCCCACGCGTTTGGTTGGCAGCCTCAGGGTGGCCTTGAGATTGGCCGTGCGGGGAGGATGCCGCTGGGAGGCTGCCAAACTTTTCTCAGCACTTGAGAGCTCGTTTCCTATCATCTACCAGAGTTAGCGTTTGATGAGACTTTTTTCTTTGAGCACAATAGCAGGCTGTTGGGTTCTCCTTAGCAGGAACTTAGCAGAAAGTAAAACCGAGCTCAATTCTCTCTCCTTACTATTGGGAGAATCGTGTTTCTGCCTTACGACAGCCAAATGCAACGTTTCTCAAAGGGTGTGTTGCAGACCTCAAGTTTGCACAAAATGCTCCAAGGATAAAAGGGTCCAAAAGCCAAATAAGCTTGAAAATGCTGTACACCACATCTCCTTCTTAGAGATTCACCATGCACATTCAGTCATAATGCCCCTACGGTTAAAAGCAATCACTTTAACATGGTTTAATCCAGTATTTCCCAAATTTAGAACACAGAATTTCAACTTAATTCAGCTCTGTGGCAACGCGTAAATTGTGTAACTTGCTCCCAGAAGAGGGATCATCAGAATACAGCAAGGCACAATCAATCATCAAAAGGGTTTTGGAGCCTCGGGGCAGCCAGCATGAGCTGCATGAGAGAGGACAAATGTCTTCCATTTCTTTTATTTTCTGTGGTTGTCAGAATATGGCGTGTATTTTATGAGATGGGCAGAATTCATTTATTCTTCTTTTCCTCCATTCGAGAAATATTCACCATGACCCTGCTGACCCCAGCATAGAGCCAGGTACTAGGGATACAGAAGCAATACAAGTCACATAGGCACGGCTTACACTCAAACCAGAAAGACACACATTAAAGAAGCATTTATAATGAAATGCAATGAGTGCTACCCTAGAGTCAGCATTTGACTCTTGGGTGTTTTATTTAGAAGTCTTCTTGATTAGTGAGAGCTCACCTAGTCTGGAGACCAGGTAAAGCCTCTCACCAGGAAGCCTCTTCCAGCCCAATGAGGCAGTGGCAGCAAACAAATCCATCGGATGGTGGCACAGGACAAGGGGAAAAGGCACTGAGAGCAAAGACTAGCAACGGTTAAAGATGAGGTACTGATCATAAGTGCTTCTGTGAACTCAAAACACAAAATTCATGACAGCCCACCACTGTGTCGCAACAACTCAACAAAACCGTACAACATGAGAGTAGACAATCTTAAGGACAGAGACCATTTCAAATAACTTTTGTATTCCTTTAATCACTTAACTGTGCCAGGCACACAGTAGACACATTATGAATTTTAAACAAAAAATAATTCTGTATTTCGCAGAGGTACTTAGTAATAATGCTATATTCACACAACAGGCATTCAATAACTATTTTTATGAATGCACAAAACTCCATTTATTTATTTATACAGATTATGACCAAGCCAGCTATAGGAACAATGGACCTGCCATCCCTGAGACATTCCCCAGCACCCAGCTACAGTGAAACCCTTGATATATAAAACCCAAGTTCATTCCCCGTGTCATCCAGAACGTTTTACTTCATAAAAGAAACATTTCATTTCCACACATCAAGGATCGTTTGCAGTTTTACAATTTTAAAAAGTTCTTTTAAAGAGAGAGCCCAGATTTAAAAAATTGAGAGAGTAAAAGAAAATACTATGCCAAGCAATTTGCTAGGGTCTATACATTTATTTAACTTGCGCGCCCCTTGAGAGCGACGGCAAAGTTTACTCAAATTGCTTCCTGTAACCCTAGTACCTAGTGCTGGGCAGGGTAAATATTTGTTGAATGGAGGAAAAGGAGAATAAATGAATTCTGCCCATCTCACAACATAATGCTCAAGATAAACCCATGAATAAGATACCACATTCCCAAACGTTTTCAGGAAAACATCACCTTGAACTCTTCCCAAGATCACCCAGTCTTAGAGAGATGGGCGCTCTCTGATGAACTGAGTGCTCCTAACTTCTTTTAAACTGCCTCTTGGATAATGGTTTCTTTCACGTTGCTATTCTACATGCATGGAGCATTAGTAAGCACACCCATCTCATCTTGTCAAATTTCTAGGCAACTATGTATTTGAGTTCTTGGCAAGGATCTGTAGAATTCTAAGTTAAATGCATGCAGCATGTTGACTAGTATCTCTCCTTTTCTTACCTTGAGTTGCGTCAGCCGCTCTGACTCTCCTTATACACATGAGTGCACTCATGTGTACACACACCACTTTGCACTATTTTAAGCAAGTTCCCTAGATACTTTGATTCTAAACCTTAAAATTGACTATGGGGAATTATAAAACACAGAAACAAAAGCAACCCAGCGACTAAGGTAGGTATCCTGCCATGCTGCTAGTTACCTCTCCAGGTTTTACTTAAATCTTCTCCTTACTTTACTAATTAAGGCCTCTTGACCTTATTTATATAGCAGGGTATCTCCTTCCTACTACGTCGGATATGAGGTTACTTATCCTGCATGTCCAATGGGATTGTCCCTCGAGTATCACATCCTCTGTTCTGAGAGATGCCTGAGAGGGCAACCACTTCAGCCATTAAAAGATTTAACCCTTTAGCTAAGAAAGTGGGGCTTTTATTCCCAGAAACTGAAGTTTGCATCTCAAGCTTCAGGGTTTTTTGAATGCCTCAGTTAGGGATGGATTATTTACCAGGTACATTAGAATTCTTGCAAATAATGTACACCAATTAATTCTGGTGAGTACTGAATAAAAGAAACCTGGTTTGACTTTCTTAAAAATCTATGCAGGGGGCTTCCCTGGTGGCGCAGTGGTTGAGAATCTGCCTGCTAATGCAGGGGACGCAGGTTCGAGCCCTGGTCTGGGAAGATCCCACATGCCGCGGAGCAACTGGGCCCGTGAGCCACAACTACTGAGCCTGCACGTCTGGAGCCTGTGCTCCCCAACAAGAGAGGCTGTGATAGTGAGAGGCCCGCGCACTGCGATGAAGAGTGGCCCCCACTTGCCACAACTAGAGAAAGCCCTCGCACAGAAATGAAGACCCAACACAGCCAAAAATGAATAAATAAATAAAAATTTTAAAAAAAATCTATGCAAACAACGATGTCGGGGGTGGGGGGTGGGACATAAATTAAATGAACGTCTTATACCTGTGCCTATTTCAACTATCTCGACACAGAGAGTCAAACTGCCTGTTTTGAGTACAATCTACTTTCTCTCTTCTGTATGAAAGAGAAGTGTTAATGAATACTGAAATGTCTCTCAAAGTCAGGCAGCAAAAAAGAGGAAAAAATCAAGATCAGGAAAATTCTCATCAAGATTTTTTGCTCCCTGAAAAACTGAGGGTTGACATTCAGTATGAAAGGCCGGCTTTGAAAAGAAGAGTTTTTTTTTTTTTTTCCTACACATCTTTGTATCACTGCTCAAGACTGGGAGATGGGGCTCTTTCCTCACTCTCCTTGATATGGAGGGACAAATGAACAGAGGGATAAGAGTCTCCCTGACTCTCCCTTTGGGGGTGGACGGTAATTCCCCTCTTTGAAAGAGATTTGGTTCTGTGAAATCTATACATCGAGGAAGACAAGGCAAAAATCCAGGTTGTTTCCTGCAAATTCAAAGTGTTCTGTGTCTTTTGTTAAAAGATACCGATTGGGTAGAGGCTGCAGTTGTCCGCAGCTACCTCCCGCTGGGTGATTGATGTCACCGCGGTGTGCGTGGCCTGGTGGGCTGGAGGCAGGCTCGTCGCTGGGGAGGAGGCCAAGCTCCCACCCCGCAGCGCCTCAGAACAGGATGGATTCGTGGGTAGCGAAAATCGACAGCTACAGGAAAAGGCCTGATGGTTGAGACAAATCGATAATGACTTTAAGAAAATTAAACTCTGGCTGAAAAGGGGTGAAAAGCACCTTTGAAAGCGCTAAGGCTCTAAGTAGCAAGGGAGGGAGCTAAATTTAGGAGCCCTCGGTGTTTTGTTGTTGTTGTTGTTTTGTTTTTTTATTCCCCAGTCGCCCAGCGCTTTGATTCCGTCTGGCCATTCTCTAACTCCTTATCAGCTCATTATCTCCGATGACAGGCTTCTGGGCCTTCACTGTAATATAAACAATTGCTCGGAGAAGAGAGGTAAACGGGGGGTGGACCTGGGTTATCTTTTATTTGTATCTGTGGGCTTTGAAAGAATTACTAAATGAAGTCTGGGGTTCTGTCAGGGTCTCACACACACACACACACACGCACGCACGCACAGCAGCTCAGAGACATCTTTACAAAAAAAGGAAGGACACAAACACGGTGTAACCATGATCGAGGATTTTCCCTTCCACATCTGTGACCATCCAGTCACCAAACGTTTCTCCATTGGCCCCCAAATGCCGATTTTTAAGACATGCACGATAAGTGGATAAAAAACAAATTCTGAGAAATACTCAACACCTAACTCCCTCCCCAGCTGACATATAAAAGCCCCTTAACAACATCTTAAGTTGATTTACATGCTATTGAAACCCAGCCTCACAAATTAAAGTCTTTGTTTTTACTAGCGCATTGAAGATCCTGAGAGAGATAAATATCTTTTGATTGGAAAAATTTCTCCAGTGTTCCATCGAGCTCCTCAGAATAGGAAATGATGTAACTCCCAAAGGCACGGGATCAGAAACACTCCCCTAATAGTCCTGCGCACTCACAGAGACGCTCAGACGTTCAGGTTTGTCCTTGCCCCTGTTCACAGTTCTGCTGGCTCCATCTGTAGGGGAGGCGTGGGGGTTGGTACTGTGACGAGGGCTCTTTCAAAGAGAGGCCATTGACCCCACTGGGTCTCTGCTCCCAGGTGTTGTACATTAAGGTAAACCCCTCAGACAGCACACACTGGTCACCAGTGGGGCCTCCTGTTTTCTCTCTGCATCTTACAAAGCACGTCCTTTCATACTACCCAGCTGATGAACAAGGCAATCCTGTGAAGTAGGCAGGGCAGGTATTTCACTCACCACATAATTTAGATACTTTTTTTAAATGCCGAATGATTTGCCCGAGGCACCACAGCTACAGAAAGAGGCAGAGTTTGTGTGAGAACTCAGGCTCTGATACTTGGTCCAGTGTGGCTTTGGCTACAGGCTTGCTTCCCACCATCCTTTGCAAGAGGAGGCTTGGACTATTCTCAGGACACAGAAAGAGAATAAACTTTAAAATCATCCCCAGGAGAGAGAGACAGATGGACCCAATTTTGCTCTCTTCCTGAGAGAGTTCAGTGGCCATAACAAAAGCTCTGTTCAAATAAAAACTAAGCACTCATCATGTCGTAGGCTGAAGAATGGCCTCCCAAATATGTCCATGTCCTAATCCTTGGAACCTGTGAATGTTTCCTTTCCTGACAAAGTAGTCTTTGGAGATGTGACTAAGAATCTCGAGATGGGGAGAGTATCCTGGTATATCCAGGTGGACCCAATGGATTGACTTGCTTTTGAATAGAAATTAAATGAATATCTTATATCTGTACATAGATCACATATCTTGAAACAGAGAGTGGTACTGCATGGTTCAAGCAAACTCTCTTATATGTTCTGTATAAAAGAGAAGTGTTAATGAATACTGGAATGTATTCACAAGGGTCCTTATAGGAGGGAGGCACAAAGCTCAGAGAAAGGAGAGCAGGCAATGTAACCACGGAAGCAGAGCCTGGAAAGATGAGAGAGAAAAAGAGATTGGAAAATGCTACACTGCTGGCTTTGAAGATGGAGGAAGGAGGGGGCCGTGAG